>NC_060119.1:241581039-241891164 GCF_021461395.2 Schistocerca americana | reverse complement strand
CGGTCAGCCAATCCATCCGCCTTTGATTTCAGCAATCGAGTTCTGGAATAAACTTCCTTTTCACGTCAGTTAGTCCTGGTCGTATCAGCTCCGAACCTGTAATCACAGATCAGGAATTAATAGTGCTAATCATCTAAGAAAGATGGACAATCAGTTAGTCCCTCCCAGGTGAACCTGTACTTATTACGTTCAAGTATACTTCTGCTCCTGGTAATGACATTAATTCAGTGAGGAGGACATTGCACAAGTTTCTTCAGATACGCCATATCCAACTGGAGCCACTCATTGGTGGTTAGATCCCGACGAGGTACCAGATTGCGGTGATATTGACTGCTACGTTTCACCAGCTGTTCGAAACACTACGTCTCGCTGTTACCATACGAGTCCAGATTGGACCAGCGTGATCTTTTTCTTTTCTTGGCTGCTGAAGGACAAACACCAGTAGACATCCATCGGAGAATGAAGAATGAGACATTATTCGGAGAATGAGAATGAAGAAATTCGGGAAAATTGCGACAAGGTGTGTCTTAACACACAAGTTACGCCAACTCAAGTGGGGGACTCTCGAGCACCCGGCCTATAGTCCTGATCTCATCCCATGCGATTATCACGCCGTGGGTCCCTTATAAATAACCTTGAGACAGTTATGGACTTCTACACGCTGCAGGACAAGGTGTTTTACCAAACGGGTATCTTCAACCTCGTGCGCTACTGGGACGATTGTCTCAATGCTCATGACGATTTTGCCTCATTGACATACCGACTCCGGATAGTAAGGTCTTCAAGCGGAACCTTTTTATCGCCCCTTATATAAGCGACGTGTATGGGTAGTTAATGGTCATATCTACAAGTTGGAATAGACCAATTAGTCGCTCTGAAGAGAACCGTTGTAGAGACTGTGGCGTCCCCGCACTCCAACCGCGTGCTGATATTGTCGACGCCGTAGAGCTGCCTCTGCCACAGCTCTCGCAGTAGAGTTGAGACACGATGCGCGATGACGTAGGTCCCCGTTGGTGAACGGGAGACAGAAACGCGAACTCGTACGATGGATGCTTCTTCTGATTTAAGATTGAATGATTCATCGCCCGGATATGCAGTAGTTGTTAAATCTTATCCGCATCGTACACACCACCAATTGCAAGGAAACATTGTAATTATCAGTCTTCTCGTTCGTTGTTCCCTCGTTGCTATGGAGTTGTTGAACCTGTATGAAGCGTGATCCACAGATATTCTTTGAGTACGTCTCAGTGAACCTACGCCGTAATGTTAAAAAAAAAAAATGTTCAAAAGTTCTCTTTTCAATTAATGAAGTAGGTATTTTGATACTCAGATTAAATTGTCCCTGCTGAACAGCCGTTGGTTAACTATCATTGATTAAATCCCTTAATAATGTAGTCTACGCTTGATATTTCACCTGGAACGAACAGTTTATTGTTCCGTGGCCACTAAATACTTTATAACTTTCGCACCACACGCACACGCAGTTGGTTGGTAAGGTCAGTTCTATTAAAATTAAGTTTCTTGACAATTACGACAACTTGATTCTTCAGCGTTATTGTATTATCTTCGTGAAGTCATGTAATTGTGTCCTACTCGAGACTAAATGTCTCTGAGCACTATGGGACTTAACTTCTGAGGTCATCAGTCCCCTAGAACTTAGAACTTCTTAAACCTAACTAACCTAAGGACATCACACACATCCATGCCCGAGGCAGGATTCGAACCTGCGATCGTAGCGGTTTCGCGGTTCCTGGCTGAAGCGCCTAGAACCGCTCGGCCACTCCGGCAGGCTTATTCTTGACTAATTGAGTGTAGTCCTTTGATATACTATCCACTCTTCTTTTAGTTACAAATATTTGAAAGTCAAGTCCAATATTCGCTAGTTTCGTCAATAAAGTTCAATTAGCCCGTTATGCACGGTTAAACGCGTCTATCAATTCCTATCTCTGCTTAGAAAATCAGTTTCCGAAGTTCGTGAATCACGTCACGCAAGAAACACTTCCGAACGCAAAACAATCTCGTCGCGTTCCGTACTCTCAATAACTAAGGTAACAATTGTTCTCGCACGTCTTTACAGGACGAGAGCCAACAAGCGACTACTTATGTGAAAGAATATTGTAGGCGCATTGAATTTCTTCGTTGCGCTTACAACTCTCTTCCACATAAAAGTTATCTCTGACTAACATCACCTTGGACTTAGCTTTCAAGTTATTAATTGCAATTACCACTTGGATATTTGTCCATTAATTAAATCTGAGGTTTCTTCCTCCTATTTTCATAACAAAAACTCTCAGTGATGTATAATGTTGTTGTTATCAAGCGTATTGGTGTTAGCTTATCGGCAAAGATGTCGTATTTGCCGAGATTACTCTTCCCTATTTCATATTATGATATTCTTTCTTAATTGACTTTAAGGGGGTCGTTGGGGTGTTATACGACGCTCGAAACGTAACTCTTATAGTTTTTTTAATGCTTCACAGTAGAGTACCCCAGATAAATATTTTCGCTCCATTTCTCTTCTACATCTACACCAACGAGCAACTGCTAACTCAAAATACAAGAAGCTTCCTGTATGTAGATGACGTAACCCTTTCTGCACAGAGCAACAGTTTGAGGCTGTGGAGCGAAACCTGCCAGTTGCCCTCAAAAATCAGAGTACTATATTCAGAACCACCGAATACTAAACCATTCCACGACACAGTTCTGTGCGTTTCATCTCTAGAGCGCAGAAAGTCATCGCGAGCCAAGCAAACTATTACAAGAAGACGCAATAAAGTTAACGATTAATTCAAAAACCTTACTTGCGAAGCGCTGTACTCTCAAACAAGGAATGAGATCTTGCTTTCGCTGTCGTTTAACGTAGTGGGTCTCGAACCCTCATTAAAAGAACTACAAAATGAAAATCTCTACCTGAAACCGTTTGATTCATAAACTGAGTGTCAAAATAGATTTCCCATCTTCGAACAAATCTGTGGAAACACTCGAATACCCGCCCCATAGTCTTGATCTGTAATGGTACTGCAGCGGAATATACCACTCGTTGTGGAACAAATCATCATATAAGAGACAGATACACACACCTCTTAGCGAAACATCTTGATTGCTTATACGCTGCATCGAACGAACACCAGGGATTAAACTTTCTTAACTAGCTGCAAAAGCGATGATCCCTCTGCATGAGGACATGTGGCTGCTGATAACGAGAAGAATAAAGTCGGTCAGAACAGTCTGAACATACCCCTCCACTGCAACGGCTGACACCCAAGGAGAGCTACCTACGACCATCTGAGAAGCTCGCTGTGCCTTTAGAGAAGACGAGGATGGAACTCTGACAGGACAGAAAGCCTCAACTTCTCAGGTGGGTGACAGCAGCTGAGATGCTACTACCGGACATAAGGAAATCTGGTTAGTCTAGACGTCCCTAAATAAACTGCGTTCCACGGTGGTAATACGTAAGGATAATTTAAAGAAATGTGGCTTTGATGTTGACGACATGTTATGTGTACGTGAGCAAGACTAAACGACGAGCCCCCTGCTAATACCTTCTCTTTGAACATACTATACCACAGTGCCTTCGAGTTTTCGAGGTTCTGGGCACAAGTGATATGAAGATACAACTCCATTGTATGTGTTGTATTTTCCCAGTCAAAATTATCTCTATCCTAACTTGCTTCTCAATCCGTGCTGTTCTAACTGTTTTCTTGAGTTATGAAACGGGTTTGATGCAGCTCTCTACACAGCTCTGCCTTGTGCAAGCCTCTTCAATTCTGTAACTAATGCAACCTACACCTATTTGAACCTCTTTTTCCCATTAATCCCTTGGTCTTCCTCCACAATTTGTACTCCCCCTACTTTCCTCCGTAACCAGATTAACGAATCCTTGATGCCTCATGATGTGTACTATTAACCGATCACTTCTTTTTGTCAAGTTGTACCATAAATTCCTTTGTTTCCTACTTCTATTCAGTACCTCAGCATTAATGTTTGTATTAATCTATCTAATCTTTATCATTTTTCTGTGGCACCACATTTCAAATGCTTCTATTCTCTTCTTGTCTGAACTGCGTCCCATCGAAATATCACATCATTACCAGGCTACTCTGTAAACAAATACACCATAAAAAAACGTTGTAGAACTTAAATTTATATTACCTCTTAAAAAATTCCTCCTTTTCAGAAATGATTTTCTTGCTATATCCGCTATACGTTTTATACCCTCTTTGCATCACTTATAACAACTTACTTTGCTGCGCAAACAGCAAAACTCATCTGCTACTTACAGCATAGCCTTCCCAGTCAAATTCCATCAGTCTAGACTGATTTAAGTTGATTACATTCCATTACCCTTCTTTTACTTTTTTTATGTTCTTCTTATGACTTCCTTTCAAGACAGTATCCATTTCGTTCAGTTGCTCTCCCATTGCTTTTGAAGTCTCTGCCAGAATTACAATGTCCTTGAAGTTTTATTCATCTTTCCTCAAATCTAATTCCTTTTCTAAATTTCTCCTAGGTTTCCTTTTTTGCTTGCTCAGTGTACTTACTGAATAACATCAGAGAGAGTCTACAACATTATCTCACTCCCTTCTCAATCATTGCTTCACCTCCACGTCCTCTGTTTCTTATAACTTCAGTCTGGTCTCCGAATATAAGCTTTTGCTCCCCGTAAATTTTTCCGGAGACATTTAGGATTTAAAGGAATGTATTACAGTCAACTTTTTCCCTAAATCTGCAAATGCTGTAAACATGGATTTTCCTGTCTTTAATGTGTCTTATAAGATTAATTGTAGTGTCAGTATTGCCTCACATGTTCCCTAACACAATCTGATCTTCCCTGTGGTCGGCTACTACCACATTTCCCATTCTTCTGTAAGTAATTAGTGTCAGTATTTTTCAAGCACGTCTTCCTAAAATGATAATTGGTAGTATTCACACCTGTCAGCACATGCTTTCTTTGGAATTTGAATTACTACATTCTTCTTGAAGTACGAAGATATTTCGTGTTTCGTGTGTCTTATACATCTTGCACACAAGGTGGAATAGTTTTTCCCTGGCTGACTACCCCGAGGATCTCAACAACACAGGGAATGTCGTCTACTACGGTGTCTTTGCTTCCACTTAGGTCTTCTCATGATCTGTCAAATTATTCTCTCTTTATCATAACCCCTACCTCATCGCCTTCTACTTCCTCTTCACTTTTATAAAATATTACCTTCAATTTCATTTACCTTGTGTAACCCTTCCACCTTTCAACTTTTCATTCCTTTTTAATCTGCAGTTCGTAATCAATACATTATCCCCCAGGAAATATTTTAACAATTTAAAATATGGTTTAAAAATTTCTGTCTTACTATTAAATGAACAATTGAACCTTGGCTTCTGTCTCAGAATCTTTGTCAGACGTTTATTTTACAGATTTTCCTGAGGCTTCGTCAGTACGAGTATCTGGCATTGTCAAAGATTAAGCCTGCAATGATGGTTAGCATATAACAGTGAGAAAGCAAGTGGTCGGTTAACAAGTATGGAATATAGTCAAGGAAGTATGTGACTACGGATCAACTTCGGATCATCTCCTCGCATAACACTACAAAATACCAATGGTTGTTGGGAATAATTCAGAATGGGAAACAGTAGCCACCTATCAAATAAATTACCGAGTTGTAAACCAGAAAGTGAACTACACCCTATTACACAAATAATTTTTTGAAAATTCAAAGATTCACTTTCAGCAAGCAGGAATGACGAAAAAACAAATCTGATTTGTAATATCTTATCAGAAGGGGGAAGCAAGAGAATGAAGTGTGCTACTTGCCTAGCGTGTTCAAAGTTAGAGAGAATTTGCGAAATTATTTAAAGAAAAATGCTGGTCTGAAGGATAGCAACTGAACTTAAAATTACAATTATCGATCCATATTTCTATACTGCAAAATAGGGTGGATTTAGAAAGTATTTTAGTGGAATTTAACAAGAGTTAAATTCCTAGATGAACTGATTAATGAAAGACATCCTATAAAAGTGCGTTCTTGTAGGATACCCACCTTCGAATGTGAAAAAGTTTTTTTTTTTTTTTTTTTACTGGCTAAGTATGAGCCAAGGTCAACTACTTGGAGGTTTTTTGGACAAAGCTACATAAGGACAAAGACTGACATGCACCAACAATATTTTAGAAACCAAAACAAATTCAGGACTGGACAAGAATATAATAACCACAGCAGATAATTCAAGATGAAAAGATGCTGTCAGGAATGTCCTACCAATGGCTGCGGCTCTGTGTTAAGAAATGCAAAATATACAAACTTACAAGATAATACTAAGTCAGGTATCAGAAAGACTTCGAGAAAAGGAAAAATATATCAGTCTATCAAAATCCCCATTTGGGAAAAGGGAAGTGAGGTTTCTTGGTCATATAATACACAGAGAAAGAATGAAACCAGACCCAAAGAGAGTAGTCACTACAGAAGATGCTCTCCTCCCAGGTGTGTTGTGGTCTTCAGTCCAGAGACTTGTTTGATCCAGCTCTCCATGCTGTTCTACCCTGTGCAAGCTTCTCCATCTCCAAATACCTTCCAGGTACCAAAAATAATTAAAACCGTTTCTAGGGTTAGCTAGTTCCTACAGAATGTTTTTCTCGGCTAAAGTATTGCGACTAAGTACATTATGAATTTGCTGAAGGAAGAAACCAGTTGGAGATGGGGACCTGAAGGGAAAGAGGGTTTCAACATAATTATGGAGTAAATATAAAGGACTAAGTTATCTATTCATCCCGAATTTTGAAGAAGATGCTTCCAGTTATGGGACTGAATGTGAATTGTTTCAAGGAGAATTAGGGAATACATATAGCCACCACAGTACTGCATTTAGAAGTAGAAATCTTACGAAGCATAAATAGAACTGTACAGTGACTGAGAAGGAAGCTCTAAGAATCACTTGGTGTTTTCAGAGATTTTGATATTTATCAGCAGTTCACAAATCAATAACATATACCGATCACCAAACTCTTTCATTTTTAATTAAAAGTAAATAATTACAACCAGAGGTTAATAGTATGATTACTTTTTGTGCAGTATTTCAATTTCGAAGCTAAGTATATCAAAATACTGAAAATATTGTAGTAGATGCAGTATTCAGACTGTTCTGACATAACCACAAGTGCTGGAAAGACGAAGACGAACGGAAGACCAAAGTAGGCGGTGAGGAAACGTCGGACAATGGTGCGAGGAATTGGACCGCGCCGGGGCGGGAGCTACATCTGGAAGAAGTGAATGTAAGAGCAGCACCTGCCAGCCTCGTGGCTCAGATCGCCTCAGTGTATTGACATTATTGGAACGTATTTGCGGAGCGTGCTACAGAACAACTAGTTGTGATCCTCATCAGTTACTTGTCTGGACTTTGGCTGTAGCGAGGTCTATTACTTTTTGCATGTTACTTGTGACACCGATGTATCTCCAAGGTATCGTCAATTGCTTTATAGAAATAAAACTACTAATGTTATTTGTTCGAAATGTTGTATAGCATTCCAAGAAAGCTGCATCCCGTAGGCAACCTATTAGCGACGAGTGGCCAAGACCCCACACAGACAACCTTTAGGAATGTCATAAGTCAGTCAGTTGGTTACTGAGCTGAGAAATAGATTCTTAATCACAAACTAACTAAGACCGGAAGAAGAAAAAGAATGTAATCAACGAAATAATGAGTACACAAAATGGAGACCTTAAAGTTTCACAAATTACCCATAGGTTTATGGTGGATAATACAAATTATAAGTGTGGGAAACAGCAGAGGCTGTATAACACTGACCTATAGCGGATCATAAACCAGGTGAAACCAGACCACTGGCGAATTTGTAAACCAAGCTGCACTGTTTATGAATTAATCGTTTATGTAGGTGACGACTATGGACATTTCGCAACTCAAAAGAGTGTCTGAACACGAAAAGGTTACGTCAGTGTACATGTACATTTATCAGTGTGTATGCCATATTCCCAGATTTATTAATCTATAATCGATTTGTGCACAACAAAAGCTGTGCCATATTGTTTGGGTACCTTATTCAGCTGGACTGCCGGTTTTTCTTTATACATTCTGAAGTTACATGGATCAAAATGATTTCATCAGTAAGTCGTGTTTCTTGAATCGCAATGATTTTTATGTGGAATGTTTTCATCGTGTTTGGGAGCTGTTTGAGTTTACCTACGTTGTAGAGAGTGTTTATGAATAGAGTTTGTATGAAGTTTTTCTGTTACGGTATTAGAGATTTTAAGATGCTCCGACTCTTCTGTACATGATATTCCTGGTCCCCCAGAATCTGATGACCTGAAAAAATTCAGTGTAGAGACTGATGCCTCGGGTAGTGGAATTCTTCCCATTTGTTACATCATGCCTGAAGCTTGTTCTGTGATGATCTTCTGTAAAGGACACATGTTTACGACTTAATTGTTGAGATGGATGAGAGCATGTATCAGCCGCTCCAACTAGGTGAACAGACGCTGACCACTCTCTGCTTCTGCTGTGCCAATGATTTTCATCTCCGCCTTCACTGCCATTGAGGTCTTCATCCCGACCCTGGCAAGAGGCCCTCACGAGGCACTATCACCTGGACCAGGTGAACCATGGTTTTCTAACGAGTTGTTACCCTCCATCTCCTCTTTTCTCAACCAGGCTTGGGACCAGCTATGACAGAGTTTATTATTATTATTATTGTTATTGTTGATAAATTCCAATATCAACAACTGTACAAAAATGTGTGTTGGAAGAGGTTTCTCTGCTGTATTTTAATGCTGACCTGAACAGTACGTTTTTATAGTAAAAGTGAAAAGAACTGTAGAGTTAATAGAGAAATATTAGCATGAAAGATTAAACGAACATTAGAGTCACAGCCCACTGTTTTAAGATAACAATATAAGTAGTGAAACCAACACATCCACAATTTACTTTGTTGCGAGCGTGTTGTGTATTCTTTGTGAAGTGAAATGACGTCTAGTTGATTGTTGTCACAAATGGAGAAAATACTATAAAGCATGTAAAGGGAACTAAATCACTCGCCACTAAATAGCTGATAGCTACCGAGTGTATTTTAAAAGCTAAACAGCAAGAAACGTTGAAAAAAAAAAACAGAAATCAAGGAGGTATGGGCTAATTCTTTAAATGATTGAACTCCCATGTATTAAACAACTTCAAACTTCTGTTTACGTTACATACGAGTTAACGCGTTAAATGTTTGACGTTAAGCAAGTAAGTGAGAAAGACTATGGAAAAGGTTGGAAATAATGTTTAAAGTTTTTTGGAAGTCGCTAGGTGCTCTCCTTATAAAATACTGGATTAGTATTGTCTGGGAACGTTTTCTACGTCTCACAATGTTTATGACGTCAAATCTCCGCAACTATGCGTGGTACAATGATATAATTTTGCAGATACGCTCACAGGTTTAGGTGAATAATGTCTACAATATGCGTTGCAAATAAAGTATGTAGAAAATAAATAATAAATTAATTAGTCAAGCCTTATGCGATAGTTTTACAGCTTGAATTTCAAGAATGTAGCCGCTTAACAGTACAGATGGCAAGACTACATGCTAAGTTCGTTTCAAGTCTAAGTCAGATGCTTATCAAAGCTACCTGATTGCACAGAGCATACAAAAAGCAAATAGTTCTACAAGAAGCATTACCACGGCGGCATTGAACAATCGATTCCCTTTGAACCTGCTAATATTGTTCATGGCACGCGAAAAAGAAGCGGCAGTAATGAACAGCACAAGACATTACATATTTTCTTTAAGTACACAGTTCTTAATGAGATGATTGTCCAAACAAATAATAGCTTTATTAGTATGATGTAATAAACATACAACTGTCGATATGTTCAGTACTGATTAAGAAACGTAGAGTTTTACTTGGGTCATTAAGTGTAACAAGTGGAAATTAATTTAATGGTTTTCTTTGCATATGAGAAAATAGAATAAATCTATGGTAGATATGGTAGAGAGTTTGCGTTGTACCTAGATTATGAACATGTATGATTTTTTGTGTAATGATGATCAGTCATGAATGAACATTGATAATATTAGTCTACTAAATGCAGAAAGGGTTTCAGAATGCATTACGTGCATGATGTTAATGTATCGGCAACCATTGATTCTACGAATGGACTTCGATAATACTAGTTAGCCAAATAGGTGATTATTTATTTTCGCAAATTAATAAAATATATAAATGACAGTTTGTTAATATTGTTCACAGTTATGTAAATACCATCCCCCAGTAATGTCACTGTTCATATCCTAGTTATATAAACTATTCTGGTCTTACAATCAGTGTGACGAAGCTGGTGAGGCGAATATATGATGTCACAAACTGGAGGAAATATCATCCCCCAGTAATATCACTGTTCATATCCTAGTTATATAAACTATTCTGGTCTTACAATCAGTGTGACGAAGCTGGTGAGGGGAATATATGATGTCACAAACTGGAATGTTTGAGACATTTTTCTCTTTAGCTTCACCCATAGGTAAAGGAAATGGTTCATTCATATTCTTTATTAGCTGTTGAGGGTAAGAACTGATTCCTGGTACATTATGTTTCACGTTCACTGAGTGAGGCTTCTACAGAGCGACGTCCAAACAGAGCAACGTCCAGCCAGAACACAGAACTGGCTATTGGACGGTCGTCGGTGGAAATTATTAAGAGAGTAAAAATATTGTACTTAGAATAAATTTAGTCATTTCCTTTTGAATTTTAGTTGAGCTTATTTCAAAGCAACACTTTTACAGGTCTGCTATGAACACAACTGATGAAAGTAAAGTAATGAAAAATAATGAAAAGTACATTTTTTTGGGTTTTTAAAAACATGTCTTATGTAAAAACATTTCCAGCAGGAAGGTGAGGAAAGTGGATTAACTTCTGTATATCGACTATATGTCAGACTTCGGAAGTGCTGATTTACCAAAAACCTCGACATATCCTCTAATTAAAAAGTAAAATCAGCCTGTAATTTTTGGCCGGTTTTCAAAAGATTTTCAGAGTGAAATGGTACAGCAGCGTGAAGCATATTCGGTACTTCTGTATAAGAAATATAATTTGTGATTTATAAAACTCCTTGAAATTGTATCACGCACTGTTTTGTAAAACCTGTGACTCTACGAGACTTATAACTGAAGGTATGTGCGGTGATATTAAATTAACTGAAAGTAAAGGCATTATTCTACAGAAAATTACGTGAATGTTACACGCATAAAGCGGCACCGTAATACCGAAGAACAGCTTTGAAAATCAAAAAAATCTTCCAAATGCAGACTATGTTATAAAGACATGGCCGGTATTCCTATAGATTCTGGGAATCAAAATCTAACGACACCTCCAAAGGGCGAGTGAAACACAAGACGAGTCTCGCATGTAACTTCGGCTCGACTTGATGGCCAGCCAAACTACAGTCGTTGTTGCTGTCAAAGCAGGGGAATCTATGCAAAAATAATTTCGTTTGTCTCAATGTCAGGGTGAAAGCTTTCACTTGGACACCACGTAAGTGACTTTCGGTCCCCTAATCTGACCCTGTTCTCCAACTGGGAGTGAAAATTTTTATGATCGGACTGGGATTCGATTCCGCCACACCACCAGGCCAGAATATGTACTTTACTTCGCACTTTGCACTTAGTATACCTCAAAATCACCTATAAATTTAATCACGCATGTTTCCTGTTACACTGTATACTCATAGTAAGTATGAGGGGCGTTCAATAAGTAATGCAACACATTTTCTTCTCGGAAAATTTCGGTTGCAAAATGTGGAATATGTTGTGGTCATTCTGGAACCGCCTTAGCCCACATATTTTCATGAAGTTTCGATTCGTGGCGGCTCTAAACCTAGCCTTCGAAATGACGTCTGTTTCGGAAGTGTGTTCTAAGCAAAGAGCCGTCATTGAGTTCCTTTTAAGGTTCTTTTGGTTGAAAACCAGAGCATCGCAGATGTTCATAGGCACTTACAGAATGTCTGTGGAAACCTAGCAGTGAAATGTCTACGGAGACCTGGCAGGGAACAAAAGCACGGTGAGTCGTTGGGCATGGTATCTCTCATCATCAGAACAAGGTCGCGCAAGTCTGTTCGATCTCCCACGTGTCGCCCACAGCTGTGATTCCTGCAATGTTGGAACGTGCGGACACTCTCATTCCGGATGATTGACGGGTGACAATAAAACAAATAGCTGCATTACTGTGGGCCGTTGGTAGTTCAAACGGTTAAAGTGGCGCTGAGCACTATGGGACTTAACTTCTGAGGTCGCCAGTCCCTTAGAACTTAGAGCTACTTAAACCTAACTAACCTAAGGACATCACACACATCCATGCCCGAGGCAGGATTCGAACCTGCGACCGTAGCGGTCGTGCGGGTCCACACTGTAGCGCCTAGAACCGCTCGACCACCACGGTCGGCTGGTCGTTGATAGTGCTGACGCAAGTCTGCGCACCAAAGAGGAGTTGACAAAACTTCGTTGGACTTTTTTCCGCATTCAGCCTACACCTTCCGACTTCCACCTCTTTGAAGGAGGCACTTCGCTGGCAGCAGTACGTGGATGATAGAGAGGTTATTGATGCGGCAAGAAGTTGGCTACGATGTCGACCAGTAGAATGGTTCTATGTGAGCATACAGGCCCTCCCAGTAAGGAGGCATAAGGCCATCGCACTGAACGGTCTCATAGCCAAAAAAGTGGGGAATAATAGGGCGTATTGGAAACCAGAAAAAGACAATCATGTTTCAGGAAAAAAAGTACATTGCAATACTTATTGAACCTCCCTCATAAAATATTGCTAGTAGCTATGCTTGCAGTTTTAATGGCCATCAGCGTACATGTAATCGTACCCAGTCAGACGGAGAAGATAGAGTGGTACGGTGCGTCAGTACTGGGAAAGGCTGTTGGGAGCAGGGTACGACCTTGTGAGAAAATTTATGCCCCGGCTGTGTGAAGCATGGAGGGAAGGGGCCGGCGATCGTAAGGCATGCCGGTGCCCGCGGGTGATCTGTATTCAAATTGCAGAGCCGCAGGGCATCTATCAGTCGCAGAGCGGGCGTCTTCGCGTGAGCGAGTGCGTTGCCGCTCGTGATGAACAGCGCATCGCCGGGACATTCGTAATTATGGCGATCCTAAATCCGACCGCCGGCCGCATCCCAGCGTAATTAATGAGCACCCGATACCATCTGCGAAGGGGCCTATCAGCGGCGAGGTCAATAAAACACGGTGGTTTTAATTGCACGGGGAGCGCGGACATTTCTCTCGTGACAATTATAATTAGAAATCATTTGTAAGTGAAGCGCCTGGAGGGGGGACCCTTAAATCAATCGGGTGCGGCTGTCGGCTCGTCTCCGCCCTTCACCGCTGGAGGAGGCGTGTCGAGTTCTGGCAGGGCGCAGCCAGCCCCGGCGCTGCGTGCCACGTACGTCGCCCGAAAAACTCCATGATGAAGCAAGCGTCGATCCTGAGTTCGATTCTTGGAAGGGAAGAAATTGGGGGGGGGGGGGGGGAGTGGCTGTTGTGGGGAAGCGTCACTGTGGTGTGCGTACTGTAAGACCTTCACCCTTCAGTACACACACCATCAGATTATTTGACTTGTCGCTTTAACGAAGTAGGCGAGTGTCAGCAATGTATCTCGTGGTCTCATCGTGGCGTGTTTATCTTCTGCCGTTAGGTCAGACGATAGAAATGCCACTTGCACGCTTACAGTAGCAGATCGACGGTGACCAACTTTAAACAGAACTTGATTAATTTTTACACACATCTATTAGAATAATAACAAGCATAAAAATTACTTAACTTGTTTCTGGATGCTATTTACAATTGACAATCTGAAGTTCCTTTGGTATTAGTACGTTAATCTTATTCTCACATATATCTCTCATACTTGACAAAAGTGTCTATACATTTATCTTCATGGCTATGTACAGGAATATGGTAATCTTATCAGGCGTAGACTGAAACTTGACTATAGACTGGCACAGACAAATGTAGAACTCGTACAGACTGGTACAGACTAATGCAGACTGGTACAGACTGGTGCAGACAAACGCAGACTGACTAATCGGAGGTCTGTACACTCGTTACAATACCTCGCGAGTTCATGTATCACTGCGCGAGTGTGATCCGCGAGGAGAAAAGGTTGTATGTTAGCAGCAATCTCATTGGCTGCGTTACATATTAATACGCGGATCGGCGGAAGCAGAGTTTGGTCCGTCTCTATGGCAGCGCCATCTCGTAGTGCGGAGACGAACGAGCGCTGCGCCTGCGCTGTTGTGCTCAGCGGGGAAGTTATGTACGCGCTGACTACACGGAACTGTGTACACAACAGTCACACTTTGTTACTGTATCGGAACAGTAGATCATACACTTGCGGAAAAAAACATTAGTACTCCTGAAAAAACGACTTCGATTTTGATCCGACGATGGCACATGCCACATGGGGGATGGTTTGAACGGCATTCGCCAGCAGATAGCGCAGTAGCGTAGCGTCTGTGTACACCCTTTAATAAGGAATCCACACAGCCAGAAGGCTCAGTTTGGTGCAAATGCATGAAGAAAGCAGGTAACCATTCCATGGAGATGCACTCGTGCTTCCTACAGCCAGCCCAGCGGGTTTGAAACTGGTCAAATTGTGGCCTTCAGAGTGGCGGGATGGTACTTTCGGAGAACAGTCACGCAAGGGGGGTGTGCTGGGTAGGTTGTGCAACGATGATTGTATCAACGGTAACTCATAGCCGTAGACGATGTTCTGGGCGTCCACGCAGGGCAGACGCCCGCCAGGATCGTCGTATTGTAAGGACAGCAGTGGTAGATCGTACAGCTACCACAACTCACATAAGAGTCTTCTGAGCCCAGTCGTGTCAACACGAACCGTTGCATACCAGTTATTATCATTTGGACGACCGGACCGCACACTTCCACACCGAGCGAGGTGGCGCAGTGGTTAGACACTGGACTCGCATTCGGGAGGATGACGGTTCAATCCCGTGTCCGGCCATCCTGATTTAGGTTTTCCGTGATTTCCCTAAATCGCCCCAGGCAAATGCCGGGATGGTTCCTTTCAAAGGGCACGGCCGACTTCCTTCCCCGTCCTTCCCTAATCCGATGAGACCGAGGACCTCGCTGTCTGGTCTCCTTCCCCAAAACAACCAACAACACTTCCACAATTCTAGGTCATCTTCCGCTCTCGCCGCGGCACCGGCAGGCCCAGCTCGACTGGTGACGTCAGAGGATGACTTGGAAAATGAAATGGCAGATGAAAGCACATTCTGCCTGCATTCAAGCGATGGTCGTTTGCGCATACGACGTAGATCTAGTGAGCGCTGTCCCACACTGGCCCATCCCAGGCCTTTTGGCTAGGGATGCGATAAGCTATAACTCTCGTTATCCTTTGGTGTTTCTGGAGGAGACGCTAACAAGCGCTTCGTATGTGCATGATGATGTTAGGTCCGTTCTTCTGCCGTTCTTGCAACGGGAAAGTGATGTGGTTAACAGAAACTCAAAGTACTCTGCAACTTTCCTCTCCAGCACGATCTCCGGACTTGTCTCCAATCGAACACTTGTGAGATATGATGAGATGTGACTTGTGCAGTTTGTCAACCAATAACCCTTACATAACTACGTGAACAGTTCGAGCAGGTGTGGCATGACGTAACCTAGGACAGTATTCCCCATCTGTACAATCGATAGGATGTCAGACCCTGCGGCAATCTCTTCGTCTCAGAGTAGCACTTGCAACCTACTCCTCAATTATTTGCTTCATATATTCCAATCTCTGACTTCCTCTACAGCTTTTCCCTTCTACAGTTCATTCTAATGCCGCAGAAGTCATTCTCTGATGTCTTAACAGATGTCTATTACCCTGTCCCTTTTCCTTGTGGGTGTTTTCCACATATTCCTTTCCTCTGCGATTCTGCACAGAACCTCTTCATTGCTTACCTCATCAGTCCACCTAATTTTCAACATTTGCCTGTAGCACCACATCTCAAATGCTTCGATTGTCTTGTGTTCCGGTTTTCCCACAGTCCATGTTTCACTATCATACCATGCTGTGCTCCAAACGTACACCTTCAGAAATTCCTTCCGCAAGTTAAGTCCTACTAGTAGACTTTTATGCACAATTGCAACCATAAATCTTGAGTGAGTTAGAAACCTCTGAAAGTGTGTACCATTTTTTCCGGGAGTGTAATTTTATCTTGTAGAAATGTCTCCTCGCTGAAAATATAGCAAGCACTGAAAGGCCGGCTTCAAGAGCTAAAACTGATTAGAACGTTACTATAGTAACAGATGGCTTTGGCACTGTGAATGTTCTCGCTGAAACTAACCCAGAAAAAGCACGGCGTAACTGCAGCCAAAGGAACCATATCAAAGACGAGGAACGGCCTGTAGGTGACCCTGGTGAACTCGAACTTGGTCTGATAGCTTTACAATCGCTTTGCCTTTTAACGGAAAAGTGAAGAGAGATGCCTACAAGTGTACGTAAGCAGAACGAAAAAAGTTAGTGAAAGATAATTTATGCGCTAAGATCCGTGACCATGCTGTCTGGAAGTATTAAGATATTGCTCTACCCTACAGCATGACAGATCTGGTGCGAAACGTACATTACGATAGCAGTGAATTGCGCTTGTACGTGTTGGTGTGTGTGTGTGTGTTTGTGTGTGTGTGTGTGTGTGTGTGTGTGTGTGTGTGTGTGTGTGTGTGTGTGTGTGTCTTCACCTCAGACGGTAGGGAAGACAAACTTTGAAGTTACGCAAGACAATATGCTACTTACTTCATTAAAAGTAATGGTAGCAGAAGTATTAGGATTAGTGTTACAGTTACTACCATACGTTTCTGTAGTTGATACAGAAAAATCAAGGTCGTGGTAGTAGCAAAAGAGCCTATTTATACTGTAATAGTTGTATTGTTTGTTGTTGTAGAAGCAGTATATGGCATTTTAATAGCACTAATGACAGAGGTAACAGTAAAATCAGTCAAAATGGATTGATGTCAAGAAGACCTATGGCTCTTTTTCCGTCAAGGTAAAGGAACAGCTATCAGTAGAAAAAGGTACCATAGGAAAACTACATTTAGAGTGGCGTATAGGTACCCATCTAACGTTAGAGCGAAAGTAGCAGAAACAAACCTAACAAAATATAGCATGATAGACATTCTGAACTTAGTTCAATATTCACAATTGAAAAGAAAGGAAAACCAAATGCATTAGCACAAAGAATCAAGCAAATGTAATTTTATGTGATACCGTCTATTGTTGTCATCAAGAATGTCAACGACAATAAACAAATAATTTTCTTCCCCTCTCCCTAATACAAGTTCTTGTAATCGCAACTTTTAACGTACCACAATTGAAACAATAAGAACATAAAATGCATAAAATAATTTAATTTAAGAGCAATAATTCTAATAACCAAACAAGGGGAAATCTGGAGAGTTTCTTAGTTCCACTATTTAGCCATAACCACTCAGAAGAATGGCCTGTGGAAGATTGGCTACAAAATTCGTTGCGACAAAATGGAAACATTCTTCCGACATATAACAGTAATCTACAACAAAAAGTCCATCTCAAAACACACAAACCGACACACTATAATACAGTCATCAATCCAGAGTCCCTTTATGTGACTGGAAAACTCATTTTAAACAGAAAAACACACAATGAAGAAATCCTAAAGAGAAAACAAAATGCAATCAGGAAAATTTTAGGCCCAAGTTATACAGAAACTGAAATATACAGACCAAGGAGAAACAAACATTTAAACCAAATTTAAAAGACGCAGGTTAAAATTTAGTGGGTGTATTAAAAGGATGGAACCAATCAGATTAACTAGGCAGGTTGTGAAATTCTACAGAAGTTGTATTACAGCTGAAACTGAAACAATAAAATCGATCGACGAAGTAACAGAAAACACGAAGAAGGCAGGAATACCTCAACTTCATGTATCAGGCGAAAGTAAGAACGTTCACGACTGTACAGTTTTCCCATCAGTAAAGGCAATGAAGACCGAAATCATCTGGCCTGACGAACGGGAAAAAAAACTGTTCTGAGGGAATGAAAGTAATGTGAGTACAAAGGAAGCCTAACACAAGACTCTGAAGTCAGTGATCGAGAAGGATGATAACTGGATAAATAAGAACAAAGTTTGAAAAATATCTATCACAATGAAGAAAATAACGGTGACTTTTTATGAACACATTAGAACAATGCAGCCAGAAATGATTGCAAATAAGATATTAGCGTATCAAGAGAAAGAAAAAACGTTTCCATGGGTGAGATAAGTACAGCAGTATACAGGGTGAGTCACCTAACATTACCGCTGGATGTGTTTCGTAAACCACATCAAATACTGACGAATCGATTCCACAGAACGAACGTGAGGAGAGGGGCTAGTGTAATTGGTTAATACAAACCATACAAAAATCCACGGAAGTATGTTTTTTAACACAAACCTACGTTTTTTTAAATGGAACCCCGTTATTTTTGTCAGCACATCTGAACATATAAACAAATACGTAATTAGTGCCGTTTGTTGCATTGTAAAATGTTAATTACATCCGGAGATATTGTAACCTAAAGTTGACGCTTGAGTACCACTCCTCCGCTGTTGATCGTGTGTATCGGAGAGCACCGAATTACGTAGGGATCCAAAGGGAACGGTGATGGACCTTAGGTACAGAAGAGACTGGAACAGCGTATTACGTCCACATGCTAACACCTTTTTATTGGTCTTTTTCACTGACGCACATGTACATTACCATGAGGGGTGAGGTACACGTACACACGTGGTTTCCATTTTCAATTACGGAGTGGAATAGAGTGTGTCCCGACATATCGGGCCAATAGATGTTCAATGTAGTGGCCATCATTTGCTGCACACAATTGCAATCTCTGGCCTAATGAATGTCGTACTCGCCGCTGTACATCTGGTGTAATGTCGCCGCAGGCTGCCACAATACGTTGTTTCATATCCTCTGGGGTTGTAGGCACATCACGGTACACATTCTCCTTTAACGTACCCCACAGAAAGAAGTCCAGAGGTGTAAGACCAGGAGAACGGGTTGGCCAATTTATGCGTCGTCCTCGTCCTATGAAACGCCCGTCGAACATCCTGTCAAGGGTCAGCGTAGTGTTAATTGCGGAATGTGCAGGTGCACCATCATGCTGATACCACATACGTCGACGCATTTCCAGTGGGACGTTTTCGAGCAACGTTGGCAGATCATTCTGTAGAAACGCGATGTATTTTGCAGCTGTTTGGGCCCCTGCAATGAAGTGAGGACCAATGAGGTGGTCGCCAATGATTCCGCACCATACATTTACAGTCCACGGTCGCTGTCGCTCTACCTGTCTGAGCCAGCGAGGATTGTCCACGGACCAGTAATGCATGTTCCGTAGATTCACTGCCCCGTGGTTTGTGAAACCCGCTTCATCGGTAAACAGGTAGAACTGCAACGCATTCTCTGTTAATGCCCATTGACAGAATTGCACTCGATGATTAAAGATCCTGCCTCGGGCATGGATGTGTGTGTTGTCCTTAGGTTAGTTAGGTTTAACTAGTTCTAAGTTCTAGCGGACTAATGACCTCAGAAGTTGAGTCCCATAGTGCTCAGAGCCATTTGAACCATTTGATTTGATGATTAAAGTCATAACCATGTAATTGCTGATGTAGCGACACATGAAACGGGTGAAAGCGGTGACGATGAAGTATGCGCATGACACTACTTTGACTCAGTCCACCAGCTCTCGCAATGTCCCGTGTACTCATGTGTGGGTTCATGGCAGCAGCAGCTAACACACCAACTGCACCCGCTTCTCCTGTGACGGGCCTGTTACGGACCCGTTTGCGTGCTACGACCATACCTGTTGCATACAGTTGGCGGTAGATGTTTTGCAATGTGCGGCACGTTGGATGCTCTCCGTCCGGGTACCGTTCTGTATACACCCTGCAGGCTTCAGCTGCATTTCGTCGACACTCGTCATAGATGAGTATCATCTCCGCCTTTTCAGAGTTCGAATACACCATGGTCACAGTTCCTACAACACTACACTATCACAGACGCCTGGTAACACGGTGTACTGCAGTTGGTCTGCGTGCGGAGACGAATGCAGAATAACAATAGCAGCAAGCGCTACACGCGGACACTGCGACAGCTAGACCAAACCACAACAGTGCACTTCAGCCGCACTCGTAAACACAGTCGTCATCCTAAACATGTCCCTGCAGATGCTGCTCGCCGACCGTGGCCCGTGTTTGTTACAACACGCAACTGAACGTCGGAGGTTTCAAGACCCAACTTTAGGTTACAATATCTCCGGATGTAATTAACATTTTACAATGCAACAAACGGCACTGATTACGTATTTGTTTATATGTTCAGATGTGCTAACAAAACTAACGTGGTTCCATTTAAAAAACGTAGGTTTGTGTTAAAAAACATACTTCCGTGCATTTTTGTATGGTTTGTATTAAACAATTACACTAGCCCCTCTCCTCACGTTCGGTCTGTGGAATCGGTTCGTCAGTATTTGATGTGGTTTACGAAATATATCCAGCGGTAACGTTAGGTGACTCACCCTGTATAGCGAAATGTGGGGTAAATAAAGATGATAAGGGTAATAGAGAGAGCTTAAGAGCAGAAAATAGCGGGTGTGGTGGAGCTACCAGAGCAGAAAGCAAGAAGAACAGGAACAGCAATGTCGGAAGAATAGCGAGCAAGGGTGAGTCAGAAAATGAAGAAACGTGGCGAAAGGGAAAAGAAATCAAGAATTGATAGCAATTATGTAAGGGCAGATAATAGGCAAGTGAAACGATCAGATAAATAACTGAAACAATAATACGACTAACTAGCGTATCGCTTGAGCATATGGTCAAGAAATAGGATTTAAGAGCAATATATCATTTGAAAACTAATTGCATTAATATTTGGTTAATAACGTCACGATAACGTCATAAAGCTCTCTCAACTTTGATGGAGTCGTAATTTACGTGATATAAAATTGAAGTGTGCACACTCTATTATCCGTACATCATAAATTACCACTTTGCGGGCACCGGTTAGGTGTCTTGTCTTGTCTTGGGGAAGGTCCAGTAGAATCAGATAGGTAAGCATTTTCGAAATCATAATATTTTCTGAAGGTTGTATTGGAACATTCTTCACACTAAACTATGCTATGATACGTTAATTGATAGAATTAAAAAATTCTAAGTCACAAATGTATGTCCATATTTTAATATTTTCCACGATTTGCATTTTTCTCGTTTAAATTTTTAGAGGATTCTATGAGACATGAAATTATAATATGAAAAAAGTAATTTTTTTGCAAAAAGTTTTCCTTGTTCAGTGAATGGTTAGGAACTTCATCGGCTCATCTAGTTCGTCATTGAATCTGTCAACTTGTAGCAAATTCGTAGACTCCGGTGCCCAATCATATCTCTTCATAAAATCGTGGTAAAAGTCTTTACTTGATTTCATTTTTGTCTTTGAACAGATGCTTTATTTTCAGTTGCTCTGAATACTTGTCCACTAGATTTAATAACGCAAAGTCTCAAGCTGACTAAATTTTTCATGATCTAGCAGTACGGTTCCTGTTGATTAATGAATGGTCTCGGAAGAAACTTATCTTTTTCTAAGACAGGTTTCACAACCAAGTCTTAGTTTTTTTTCCGTAAAGCTTTAAATCTATCACATGAAGTGGCGTGAATGGCGCTGTCACTACTTCTAGAGTTTAAAAGCAGCTCTTGGTCGATACAATCCGCTGCGCAATAATTCCCAACCATACCTTGAAAGGATGGTGGGTGGGGGAAGACGTAGTTTCTTTGCGCCTCCATTCTGTAAAGTCAGTCTTTCTGTTATATTTCTTTTCCTTAGTCTCTCTTGTCTTACTCAGAGTCCTACAGTTTGACGACCCTGCTTGTGGACTCACGAGGTGCGCCGGATTTACTGTTTGCAGTAGCTAGCGTCAGCCCGTGAATGGGCGCGTTTACCTGACTAGAATGTTATCTGCAGGCCGCCGATGCCCCGAACAGATCCAAGGGGGCCGATCCACGTCCAACCAACTGAAAAACACGTTGTGTTAACAATATCTTGTAGTTTCCTTGCCATTTTTGAGGATCACAATCTTCATGCTACTTTATTCTCTTAATTTTAACCTATAAATTAGGAAACTTATTTAAATAAAAATGAAACCGCTTTTAATAAATGTTGTTTAAAGGTAATTGGAAGTGATTAATAATAGAACCAGTCTAGCCTCAGAAGACTGAGAACGCAAGCAGCAATTTAGTACTGTGCTTAGTAATGTGCGACAGATTTTCGAAAAATAAGGAAACACGCAAACACAAACGCACTTATAGACTTCAAAAAGGTTTTCCATAAATAGTAAAGGACTGAAACATTTTTAATTTTTAGGCAGTGCCGTATCAGCTACAGTGAGGGATGGTATGCGGAACATACTGGTCATGATTGTTACTGATGGAGTGATACCAGCGGCCGAAATTAGGAAAGATGCAAAGCACTGCTGTTGAATTTGTATGCTGATGACTAATGCTCAAAGTAAAGAACTCTGTCTGCTTGGGAGCTGTTGGTCACTGACAGAAAACTTGCAAGCCATGGGTCGCTAATGACTGAACAGTAGTTAGCAAAAGTGATTATGAAATGAGTCGCGTGCTTATTGAATCGGAGACTGAACCAACTGATGGTTACGATTGCACATAAACGTAAAGAAAACTGAAGTATTGGTGAGCGAGGGATTTGGACGTGCTGGATTGCTAAGCATTAAGCTTAGACAGGATACTCCTCAAGAATTTTGTTACCTCAGTAGTAAAATAGATAAGTAAAAAATGTTAAAAAAGACATGTACCACCGTTTGTGTAAGACAAAATGGAGCCTAGAAAAATAAACACCTGATAATTCCCAAAAATATAAACTTTGTAAAGGTCCAGTTACATTCAATTTTTTATTCCCTGGTAAGGCATTAATTTCAAGTACAAGTGAGGAAAAATATTAATTCTGAATTGTTGTTCAGTGAAAAGAGCGGCAAGTTCAGAATAATCCTTGCATTAATATTTGTAGAAAGAAATCTATTTTACGGCACCTTCAAAGAGTTTCTGAGTCGCCGTAAACCTTCGAGTGCTGGGCCCGGATGATTGACGCTAAGGTGGTGGAGATGCGGGACAGTCAAGTAAGATACGACGTCCACAACCTGTCATTGCCATTAAAAAAAAAAAAAAAAACATTACATGAATAATGTTTTCGTCAGTCATAGCTTTGTATCCAATTTGGACTGACTTGTTGTGGTTGTGTTGGAATAGAGCCACTTCTATTATCATTATTATTGTTATTATTGGTTTTGAAACTGTTAGATATTATTACCACCAGGTGCAGTGTCTGATAATTTCTTTACAGTGAACTTCTTTATTGTTCTTAGCAGGTCTTCTTTCTTTTACATAACGAAATAATATGAAAGTAAGAGTATTTTATTTTCAGTGAGTTTGCAGTTTGTGTCCGGGTGGCTCAGTGGTCAGGCATATTCCTAGTGGGCAGGAAAGGCGGGTTCGATTCCTCATCTGGCACAAATTTTCAACTTTCTCCATTGATTTATATCAGTGCTCACTGGAAACTAATGTAATTAATTCCATTGTGCCTTGATTCCTTGTTTTGTTGTCTGGTACTGTTTAACAGTTGTCGGTGTCCCAAGTGGCGTAACATTATTATCAGAGTCAGTTTCGTATTGAGGGGCTTCAGTCATGATTTTTCTGTTGGGAAGTTCATTTTTCCAGGCGATTTTTGCTTTAGGCCCCTAATAAAAGCGAGTCAGCAGAGTCAGACTATATTAATACTTTAAATTACACTCGAGTTCTAGTCCTTCAAGTTTTTTTTAGAAAAGCAGCCGCCCTGGTGGCTTGTTCCGCTAGGATGTAGCTTGATTTCATATGGAGTTTTTTTTGGTTGAGAAAAGTCACTTAGTTGGAGAAGATTGTAGACTCTGGTTCGTCACTGTAAGATGAGCTGCAAGAGAGACACGGGATTGCTGCTTATATCTCATTGCTTGCTGCTGTGCTTGTTGATTCTGGTGAACTACATTAGACCGGTTGCCCAGACAGAGGTCCGATGATCAACTACACCTACTTCAAGCTGGACACAGATGGCACAACTGTTACGTGATAGGAGCTGGCTGTGAGCTTATTGACTAGATCACACCAATACGGCGACACGTGTGTTTTAGTTTTGTCACAACAACTTACCACAGTTTGACGAGCCTTCAACCGATCAGGAAGGGGAGCCATATTACCTCTTCCTCTCTCTGGGATGAGTCGCTGTCAACTATTTTCAGATTCTGGCACTGTACTGCCAGCATATTACGCTCTCAGTAGCACTCGAGACCTTCTGTGTCTGAATGACTTCGCAAACTGGTGTTGGGGGACATCATCATCTAGCAAGTCTCCGACGGGGGTGTTCACATTTCGGTCCATGACTGATTTATGTAGCGGCTATGCCATGGCTACGTAGCAGTATATGTACTCGTAAAATAATTTAGGAAGAATAACTTTTATTTAAATTAGTTACTTCTGCCTCACATGGAAAACAAAGAAGGTTCAGATACAAAAATGTCAGATTAGACTGTAATACTGGCAATATAGAAGAGTGAATTTGAAATTGACAAAATATTAGTATCAAATAAGGTGAAGTAGTCAAGTAATAGTGTCTGTAGTGCTTCAGGAGATGAAAAGTTCTTAGTTGGATCCCAGAAATGTTCACTAAAACGAGTTCTAGCTCTAGTAGACTCGAAGAAAAATTCGCTATCAATATCTAAAAACAGAGAAATAGGAGTTAACGACAGAGTATTAAAATCTAAACGTAGTAATAAATTAAGAAGTGATCTTGAGAAGACCAGAAGTAATAACTATGTGTCATTAAAACTTAAGTTTAAGGATGAAATCACAGCAGTAGTGTATAAGAAAATTTCCGCTTTATTCATTCAAACTGAAACTTCGATGGCTGAAACTAGTTGGGAACAGTGTTAAACTATTTGTTCAATTAGGAAGGAAATCGCTGACGTGAATGGCTTTTAAGTGGCATCTTGCAAAAAATCAAAGCATAGTGATGGAGAACATATCTAGTAGTTTCAGGATAAACTCTGGGGTGACTGAACAATTTGAGACAGTGGAAAATAATGGTAAGTTATGAACTAACAAAATGATATGCTTAATATAAAATTAATTATATAAGACAAAAGAAGTGGAGTCAGCATTAACGAAAGAATAAAAGTAATGGATAGTAACTTCAGATAATATTAGCAGTGCGTAACTAAACACCTGAAATTAATTAACAGGACTCAAATGGAACAATCGTTTCAGGATATATTCCCTAAAGACTGATGAGACGAATGGAAAATTAGATTTTCTGTAAACTACGTAAGGGATGGTGTTACCTAATAGGCCACTTGCGTCTCATGATAATTATAAGGCATTTGATGAATCGGAAGTAGCTTTTAAAGACCGATTCTGGTCAGAGGGAGCTAAGAGTAAATTAAGTTTAAAACTTCTGCCTTGTAACAGATATACTAAAATATATGATGGTCTTAGACTCTACTTTGAAAAATATTTGAATCATAACAATTACTTTGATGTTCCATCGTGCCCTGAACACCATGTACTTAATTTAGGAAGTCGATTTTCACTTACAGTGAGAGAGAAGGTAGCTATTAGAGATGTACGGTACATGGTCTGCTAAACTTCTAACATCATTTACATGTGTTAGAAAATGACAGATTAAATGGTAAAATTTGTGAATGGAGAGATTCACATATAATAAGAAAGGGAGATTATTTTATTTTTACTCAATTTGCAGAGTCTGTATTTCTTTTTAGTTAATAGCTGTGTGGAACTAGAACAGTTATTTATTCATTGTGTTGTCGTTTGGTGCTCTTTGTGGTTGTCGGCGACCAGAGTCGTGGAGCATTATTAATAGCAGCCACTGCGTATTGTGGGACCCACTCCTAATTTTTCTGCTGGTAAATTTTTATTTCCAGAAGATATTTTTTAGGTCCCAAAATAACGGCGGCTCACCCAAGTCAAACTACATAAAAATTTGAACTTAAACCACAGGTTGCAATCCTTATTCGTACTTTTTAGGATAGGGAACCGCCACAACTTTGAGAGCAGAAAAAGTTTCAAGAAAAGCGCAGCTCTGTGTGGGCGCTGAACCTGAATATAAGGGAAGTCAAACGAACCGATTGGAAAACTTTGGTATGTGATGTCAATGCGACTGATGAGGGTCAGATGGATTGTTCAAATGGTTCAAATGGCTCTGAGCACTATGGGACTTAACATCTATGGTCATCAATCCCCTAGACGTAGAACTACTTAAACATAACTAACCTAAGGACATCACACACAACACCCAGTCATCACGAGGCAGAGAAAACCACGACCCCGAAAGATTGTTCGAAGGAGGAATGAACACTCCTGCAGAAAAAAAAAAAAAAAAAAAAAAAAAAAAAAAAAAAAAAAAAAAAGGAAATATACGTGATTCGAGGCTCGCAACTGTAGGTGACAGAACTGATTCAAACAGAAGCATCTATAGATGGCAAGAAAAGAACCAATACAAGACTCTTTCATGACACAAGCATTCGAAATACAGTTTCTGGAGTACCGTGCGCACAGAAGTACACTTCCGTCGTGCTGATGTTTTGTTGAATAAGTATCAGCTTGTGCGTGATATTCTTCACGCTATGGTATTCACGTATAACGATAGCTGAAACTAAAAACGAAATATTTCGTCCAAGACATTTTGTGCCGTATGATGCGATCTGCAACCCCACTCGTCTTTCTCTTAGTACGTCAGAGTTTTTCTCTTTGCGTACGTGAACACACAAGGCGACACAGCATTCCCAATAGCCAATCAGCCTGCCAGATGAAGTACTCACGTTACATTCCAGATGGCGCAACAAATTTTTCTTTGCGGTCACTTTTTCACGCCAAGGCAACTCAGAAGGAACTTAAAAATGATTGAAACTTCTGTTTTCAAAGTAGGCGTTAATAGCAAGCAAAAAGATAACCGAGGCATACACTGATGCCCAGTCAGATGCTTAGAAGGAGAATGAAGAAGTGCTTGGTGGGCAAGCTAGTCTACTGAGGGCATCAGCACCATAGAGTTTAGTTTAAGAAAACTATCAATGAAAGATGTTTCGTTCGTTACAAGTCCAAATATTTAATCCATGCGAGATGTTCATTTCTAATGAGGTAGTCAGCACGGAAATACAAATGCCCTCGCTTATACGACACATTTATCTTTCATTTAGCGACCTGATTATCAAAAATCTATTAGCCTGCCATTTAATCCACTGATTAATTTGTCCCTATGGAATGCAATTACGTGCCAACAGATCCTGTCTGCGCGCCAGCGTGGCTAAAGGACAGCCGTCAGACATTTATCTGCAGTACAGGTCGGAGTATCGCTGTATCTCATCAGTTTCAGTGACAAGTTCTTAGTCAGTGACAGAATACAGACCAAATATACATTGTATTTCGACAAAACTGGCCAAACTGAATCACAGCTTGTAAACAGGAACAGATAAGGGACGGTAAATCATTGCAAAAGCAAAATAAAGGCTGCAGTTCCAATATGCTTGTTTCTTACTTTTCTTTGGGCCAATCTTCGCTCTTGCCCATCGCTTTGTTTTGGAGAAAGAGTATGGGACAGCAGAAGAGGAAATTAATATCCCATCTACAGTAAGTTATACATTACGGTACCTGAGCTGAACAAGGATGTGAGGAACAGCCTTCATTAACCGGCTTCTGTTACGACAATGAAAATAATAACAGTCTCAGTTAACAAAGGAAGTAGCCACATAATTAATGTGAGTGAGTTCTGAAAAACAGTGGTTAACAAAACAAAATAACGTGTGTGTAAGGATTTGGATCCCTAGAGCTAAACACATCTCTGTCACCTGGCCATCTTACTAAGAGTGTTTAGTGAAGATGTGCCTAAAATATGTTTCGTACGTTGCCGATTTACATATGCTATATGGAGCGTAGCGGACGGCATCATGTTCCACTGCTAGTCATTCACTTTCCCTTCTACTCGCAAATGTGGTTGGTACCGACGCGAGCTAACCAACCTTTGGTCGTTTTAATAAGCTGTTCCGGCTGGACCGACCGAGAGAAAAACTGCTAATCCTGACTTAGGCATAGAACTGACTCTTTCGCGCAGTGGATCGTACAATTAGACAAAATAGATATAACGGGATGTGAAATACATTGCTTAGATATATACAGTATAAGTACAGAAAGAATACGTAACTTACATAATGCTGTAGAGAAGTAGTATCAAATAATACAAAACGCCATGTAGATTTAGAAAGTTATGTGTCCAATGACATCGAGAGAAAAATGGGCGTGTTAAGATTCTAACACACATCAAAGAAAGTTTTGTATCACCCCGGTTCCCAGAACGCCTGAATATAGACGTTGACTGTGGATATTGTGTCACAGACAGTCCTTTTATTGTTAAGAGATGTCACCAAACCCGCCCAAAGATGGAAACAACCATGCATGAGCCGCGCCTATTAGATGGAGGTGGTCCGACACCCGATCAGTTCCAGTCGTTCCACCAGGAAAGAGGTACACGGCTCGTGTTGTCTGTAGTTCAGCCATGCCTAGACGGTCAATACCGCGGTTAGTATGACCGCTACCTACGGATTATGGCTCGGAGGAAACCTGACAGCAACGCCATCATATTGAAAATGCTTTTCGTGCAGCTACAGGACGTCGTGTCACGACTCAAACAGTGTGCAACAGGCTGCATGATGCGTGAATTCACTCCCCACGTCCATGGCGTGGTCCATCTTTGACACCACGATACCGTGCAGCGCGGTACAGATGGGCCCAACAACATGCCAAAAGGACCGCTCAGAATTGTCATTAAGTTCTCTTTACACATGAGTGTCGCATTTTCCTTCAACCAGGCAATCGTCGGAGACGTGTTTGGAGGCAACCCGGTCAGGCGAGTGCAGCAAGCTGGAGGTTCCCTGCTATTTTTGGATGGCATTATGTGGGCCGACGTACGCCTTTGGTGGTCATTGTAGGCGCCGTAACAGCTGTACGATACGTGAATGCCTTCCTCCGACCGATAGTGCAACCATATCAGCAGCATATTGGTGAGGCATTCGTCTTCATGAACGAGAATGCGCGTCACCATCGTGAACATCTTGTGAATGACATCTGGGATGGACTGAAAAGGGGTGTTTACGGACGACGTGAACCACCAACCACCCTGAGGGATCCACACCGAATCGCCGTTGAGTGGAACAATCTGGACCAATAGTGCCTTGATGAACTTGTGGATAGTATGCCAAGACGAATACAGGCATGCATCAACGCAACAGGGCGTGCTACTGGGTAGTAGAGGTACCGGCGTGTTCAGAAATCTGGACCACGACCTCTGAACGTCTGGCTGTATGGTGGTACAACATGCTACGTGTGGTTTTCATGAGCAAATAAAAAGGGCGGAAATGATGTTTACGTTGATCTCTACTCCGATTTTCTGTACAGGTTCCGGAACTCTAGGAACCGAGGTGATTCAAACCTTTTCTTGAAGTGTGTATTAAAAGTACTGCCATGAGTTCAGGGTGTTGTCACTTCACACAAAATCACAAAGTGTCAATGACTGGAGGGAGTCAGCTTCCTACTGTGTTGAAAGATGTCGCCCATATTAACCCCAACTTCATATAATCTTCAGGAGAACACACACCAAAAAGAAAATATACATAGTAATGTGAATAATTTTGATACAAGAGAAACCAAAAAAGATGACAAATTTTGAACATTCAAACAATTTAACTGAGTACTAGATCGGGTTGGGAAGGCCCACATGGATTAGGTATGATGTGAGTGACCCTCACCTCAACTGATCATTTTCTAGAACTCATAATCATGGTTGTACGTGCAAGGATTGCTACGATCGTACGAGAAAACAAGACTTTGTCTGCATATGCAAAGGCCTAAACCCACTCTCTCATAGATCAGCCCTCGATTATGAAACTAGAAATCGAATTGCGTTGCCTAACCATGTTTCGTTTGAATCACGTAATATAATCATCCCGTTATAACCTACGCAGCGAGCTGCTCTCACCAGAATCGACGAATCAAAGCGGCAGGCCCTGAATGTGTTGTGACCTGCTTGCGGCAGCAAGTTATCAATGATGATGTGTTGAATTCATTCACAAGATAGCAGGGTGCGCCTCTCGGACAAGTCTGTTCGGTTCCGCGTGCCTCTGGCCACAGTGTCCTCGTCCCCGACCTATCCCGATTGCTCTAACAATCCTATAGTTCATATTTACTCTGCACAGAATCTTTTCCAATAAGCTTCCACCAATGGGAATGGCTCTGCCAGGGATAAACCAATAAGATTTTTCTACACTGTCATCCAACACCAAACTTAGACGATGTATTTTTAAGTTAATCATTGAGCTGCCTTCCAACGTTGTGAGTGTGGGAAATTTGCAGTCTGAACCTGTGAAGTGGCTTGCAGATGCTGCCAAACCTCTCCCACAAGTAAGAGAGAAAAAAGTTTCAACAATGACTGAAACCTAGCTTCCAGCATGAAGGCAATGAGATGGCTATCTCTCGTTCAGCCCATCTTCCTTCAGTTTCATCAAAAGACCAGGTACTGAAAACATAGCTCAGGATGTCCTTCAGGCACAGATCCCAACTAGAAAATAACTTATTTAGCATTCGTCCAGATGCATTTCAATGTCTCTCATACCAAGATTTGTAGAAGAAGTTCTCGACCTCACTTAGCGGTGCTGCAGGTGTGAAGAATTTTGTGTGCATTTACCTGGCTGGTGCCATAGGAAACAATAACGCATGTCTCATGCAGCTTATCTGCCACTGACCAGCTTGTAGTGGCACTTCCTTTAGAAGTTGTCTCTACCCTCCAGGAACCCAACCACCATTCACAAATGACTTTCCCTCCAGTTGATGTGGCTGACCCACAACTCCGCGAAGTCGTGCAGCTCATTAAATAAGCATGCAACTAAATATAGAGAATGAAAAAAAGAATTCACACACGTGTTAACACCTTGGTCTTTGCAGTCATTGACATACTCCACGACATCAGCACAGATACCTACTAATCAGTACAGTCGCTAAATGTATTTAAATGAACTGATATAATAGCATGGCAATATGAAACGTATCAGACCAAACGTATATGACATGTTTCAAATGAAAGGAGGGTAAAATGACTGTATACATGCTTACAGACAAACCTTACTTCCTCTTGTTTTGTCTTGACTGTCCTTACGTGGGATGTATGTTGGTGGGTTGGATTGGGTGGGATTGGATTGCCTTGGGGGAAGAGACCAAACTGCGAGGTCATCGGTCTCATCGGATTAGGGTAGGATAGGAAAGGAAGTCGGCCGTGCCCTGTCAAAGGAACCATCCCGGAATTTGCCTGAAACGATTTAGGGAAATTACGGAAAACCCAATCAGGATGGCCGGACGCGGGATTGAACCGTCGTCTTCCCGAAAGCGAGTCCAGTGTGATAACCACTGCGCCACCTCGCTCGGTATGCGACAGGATAGTTCTGCAGTCTGTCGCTAGTCCTATTCTCTAAAATTTCTCAACAGCGTTTCATGAAAAGAATATCTTCTTCCCTCCAGTGATTTCCATTTAAGTAAACAAAGCATTTTTGTAATACTATCATGCTGATTGAACCTACCGGTAAGAAATATCCCAGTATGCGTTTGAATTGCTTTTATGTTAGGTTTCAATTCAATCTGGTGGGGATACCAAACACTCGAGCAATACACAAGAATCGGTCGCACAATTTTTCTGTACATGGTCTCCTTTATAGATCAGCTACACTTACCTAGAATTCATTCAGTAAACTGAATTCGACTATTCGCTTTCCATACAAGCAAACTTACATGCTGATCTCAAACCATGTCGCTTTCTAAGTTAAGTCTAGATATTTAATAGACGTGACTGTGTCAGACAGCACACCACAAATTCTGTATTCGAACATTAGGTGTTTCCTTCTACTACTCAACGACATATTTAGAGCAAGCTGCCCTTATAAACCAAATAGAAGATTTCTGCAAGTGATCCCATATCTTCCTACAAACGACGCCGCTTCCCTGTACACGAAAGTGTCATGAGCAGCTAGTCATAGTCTGATGCTCTCCGTATCCGTCATATCTTTCATGTGTAAGAAGAAGAAGATTGGTCCTATCACACTAACAATACCTTTGTGTCCGCCCAACGCTTGCCATGCTGGGCAATGTATTTGGTTCTATTATTTAACTCTTCGAGTTACTCACATATCCGAAAACCTATTCTGTACGCTGGGACATTCGTTAGCAGTTCGTAGTGTGTTAAACGCTTTCCGGCCATCTAGCTATATGGAGTCCACCTGCTGCCCTAAAACACGGTTCGCAGGATATCGTGCGAGAAAAAGACCAATTGCGTTTTGCGGGCTCAGTGCCTCCTAAATCCGTATTTATTTTTGTACAAAGCTTTCCTCTCCCAAGAAAATTAATTTTATACCAACTGAGTATACGCTAACGAAATCTGTACCAAACCGACATTAAGGATGCATTCTGTGATTTTGTGGGTCCATTGCTTTCTCCATCAAACACCTGGTGTCCCTTCTAAGAGTCGTCAGGCACATTTTCTCTGCTGTTTCGGCAGATTATTGCAATTTGGTTTTCGCAACGTGTATCAAATACTGCTCAGCACGGCTTTCATGCGACGACGAGCGTCGATGGAAAGTATCCGTTTGTTTCTCTTCATAAAGAAAATGATTTATGAATTGCAATTTTACATTCCCATTCGACAGAGGGGTCCCATATTAGCCTAGTGCTTTACATGTTTTGTCGATGTACATTCACACGAAGAATAACCAGTACTCTAGCAGCAATAACAAAACACTGACCCAAGCCAACTTCTAACGTCATGCAGAAGCGCTGCTCAGTTGCTGCTAAAGTACTGATTTTTCCCTGTGTTTTACTATTACTGTTAATACATGGCGATAAAACTAATAACGCACTACACTATTCTTGTGCCGCTCTATCAAATGAGCAGCTAAAATTATGATTTAAAAATCACTTTATTTTTAATGGGAAAGAAACCGACGCTCTCTGTCTATGCTGGGCGTCGTATCTGAGATGGGTTGAGCACGATTTGTTTAGGCTGACTCGATGTATACGTTGCAGAAACAAAATTGAAAATATCTGCCGAAATGCCAGATAAAATGTCCCTGACGAACCACAGCAGTGACACCCGTTACACGGAAGTCAATTGCGCTTTTTTTTTTTTTTTCCTTCAGTCGGTTGGAACTTCCCTCTGGGTGAGAAACTGGGAAAATGCAAGCTAAGTAAGGGGTCAGTCTCTGTAACACCAAACTGGGTATCCGTGCGGACATGACGACTCATTTGCTTTCAACTCATGCAGCTTCTTTTCACCACCAAAGCTGCCCATTTCTACATCATGAATACGGGAGTTTGTGAGGTGGTCATGTGATGGTAGATGCACTGTCCAGTCACATTAAGTGATCACCTATCAAAAGGTGACTTTTGAAGTGCGAACCTCTTACGGTACACTCACAGCGGCGTTCTTCGAACTTTGCACATACACTGTGAGCTGTGTGACGTATTACATTGTCCTGCTGGTAGATGCCGTCGTGCAGTGGTAAAAAAAGCTGGATTTCGGGCTGAATATGGTCCCTGAGGATAGATGCGTACTTGTGTTGATCCACCGTACCTTCCAGAACGACGAGATCGCCCAGATAATGCCACGAAAACACTACCAAGCCCATAATGCTCTGACGATTGATCTGATGGAATTACATTTTCCTGGAGACATATGAGTCTCAGTTTTAGCTTCGATAAGGAAAGAAACTGAATCAATGAATTATAAAATTTATGTTAGGTAGGACATTGGACTGACGTAGTCACTGTTGCTGTACTCGCCATAATGCCGCGGTGGTGTAGTGGTTAGTTCATCTGCCTGGTAAGCAGTAGGCCTGACATCAAGTCCCGGCTGTGGCACAAATCTTAACCCACAGCCTCAGCTTTTAACCTGTTCTGACATTTGTTGTAAGTTATTTGCTTTCACTCATTCCACGATGTACAGGCCCACGACCATCTGTGTGATGGAGCATAAAAAGTGATTCATCTAAAATGCCAATAGTGGGCGTCCAATTGCGGCAGTGGCGTGCAAATTGCAGGCTTCGTCACCGATCAACAGCAGTCACTGTGGGTGCATGAACCAGGTTCCTGCTGCTGTTCTACATCTACATCTACATTTATACTCCGCAAGTCACCCAACGGTGTGTGGTAGAGGGCACTTTACGTGCCACTGTTATAACCTCCCTTCCCTGTTCCAGTCTCGTATGGTTCGCGGGAAGAACCATAGCCGGAAAGACTCCGTGCGCGCTCGAATCTAATTTCACATTCGTTATCTTCTCGGGAGGTATAAGTAGCGGGAAGCAATATATTCGATACCTCATCCAGAAATGCACCCTCTCGAAACCTGGACAGCATGCTACATCGCGATGCAGAGCGCCTCTCTTGCAAAGTCTGCCACTTGAGTTTGCTAAACATCTCCTTAACGCTATCACGCTTACCAAATAACCCTGTGAGGAAACACGGCGCTCCTCTTTGGATCTTCTCTATGTCCTCTGTCAACCCGACCTGGTACGGATCCCACACCGATGAGCATTACTCAAGTATAGCTCGAACGAGTGTTTTGTAAGCCACTTCCTTTGTTGATGGACTACTCTCCCAATGAATCTCAATCCGCCACACGCCGTACCAACAATTAATTTTATATGATCATTCCACTTCAAATCGTTCCGTACGCATACTCTCAGATATTTTACAGAAGCAACTGGTACCAATGTTTGTTCCGCTATCATATAATCGTACAATAAAGGATCCTTCTTTCTACGTATTCGCAATACATTACATTTGTCTATGTTAAGGGTCGGTTGCCACTCCCTGCACCAAGTGCCTGTCCGCTGCAGATCTTCCTGCATTTCGCTGTGATTTTCTAATGCTGCAACTTCTCTGTATACTACAGCATCATGCTCGAAAAGCTGCATGGAACTTCCGACACTATCTACTAGGTAATTTATATATATTGTGGAAAGCAATGTACTAACCAGTACACCACAGTGGCATTATGGCTACTACAGCGGTACTGACTACCCCAGTCCAAAGTCCTACTTAACATAAATTTTGTAATTGATTCATTCAGACCCTTGGTTCATCTGGGCTTTCGCTTGCTCAACAGCTGCTCGTCTATTCGCCCATACACACCTCTGGCTCCCCATGCACCACAGTTGCCTCTGCATCGATTGTGGATAGCATCATTTTGTCACGCTTGGTATACTTTAACTGCAGTGGCGACACGCGAACCGTTTACAAACTTAGCCGTTACGGAAAGGCTTCCACCCTCGGCCGGAAGCCAATGACCAAGCCCTTTCCCAGGCCCGATGAATCGCTCCGTTTCCGTATTGCGACAGGATTGCACTGTTTTCCGCGTCCCCCCTGATACGCTTTATGTGTCCTCCACTTCTAGAGCTGCCAGTTGCCATTTGTGAGCGATTATTGCACCTTGACGTCGGACGTAGGCACATTAACGTGGCTGGACCGTCTAACCAGAAGCGTGTGTATTCTGGCTACTGATGCGCGTGATACTCCGCTCCACATCAAGGAATCTCGCACGATGAATCGAAGGTTACGACTGCCACTTTAACTCAGCAAGGTCACAAGCGATGTTTCTGCAGTAGAAAGATTACACAGACTATGTTGCACTGTGACGCTCCAGAGACTGGGGGTGAGACGCGTAGAGCGAGCGGCGTTGCCAGGCAGCAGCGCTCATTGTTTGCCGCCCCCACGCCCACCCCCACCCCCGACACGGCCGCGACTAGACGGCCGCCTCCCTCCCACCCTCCCTCCGCGGGCGGTACGTGCGGCCCGTGTTAAGTGGCGCGCCGCCGTAAATCTGCGCGCGCGCGGAGGCAATAGATTGGGCCGGTGTTTGAGGGACGCGGGATCGGCCCCCCGCGGCGTCGGATGACTGAAATACGGGCAGCGCTGCGCGGGCCGGAGATGCGGCTCATTCGCGCCCGCATTACTCATGCCAGCAGTAGGCTATCTCTCACGACCGCAAACTGCTCCGTGCGCTGCCGCTCACATCCGGAGTCACCACACTTACGTCTGACACATTCACGTGTGGGACGATCGCTTTCCCTAACATTTACAGATTCTCCTACAAAACAACCTAAAGGTGACCAAATTTCCACGACTGAACTAATATTGTCTGTGTAAAAGCTATTCTTGATGCTGCATTCCCTTGCTAATATGGGCACCCTCATTACAGATTCCTCTCGCAACCATAAAACAGGCATCAGCTTCCTCTCGCTCTTCCGGGCGTAACTAACCCTGCCCTCTAGCGTGATAACTGTGTTTATGATCACGCTACTAGCAGAAATATACCGCAGGTAAAAAAAAAAAATAATTAAGAAAACACACCATCTTGAAAAACTAGATATAGGACATTCATATTCAAAGGACATGTAAATTAGTATGTTCTGTAGTAATTATTAGCACTTTAGTCACGCTGGTTCGCGCTAGCACACTGGACTCGCATTCGGGAGGACGACGGTTCAATCCCGCGTCCGGGCATCCTGATTTAGGTTTTCTGTGATTTCCCTAAATCGCTCCAGGCAAATGCCGGGATGGTTCCTTTGAAAGGGCACGGCCGACTTGCTTCCCCATCCTTCCCTAATCCGATGAGACCAATGACCTCGCTGTCTGGTCTCCTTCCCCAAAACAACCCAACCCACCTCGGTTCGCAATGTGCCCTGTTGCATAGTAGGTACAGAATCCACCATGGGCCCTGATAACTTGCTCCAGGCTTGACGGCATCGACGCGTATATGGCACGAATGGCGTCCTGTAGTATAGTCTTAATTGCGAAATGAAATCGCTTAAAATGAGTGGCTAAATCTGATGGGATCATTGATACACATGGTATGAGCGACACCTTGTAGCTACTAGATGTTCGAGGACAGTAGCTTCAGTGACAGTATCTCGCGTAGTTGTAACCTGCGAACGCGCAGGATTACAAAATTTCGGACGATTCAGATTCCGTAGTATTATTCTCATCACAAACCGATAAGACATTAGTAAGACTTCCCCCTTTTCCCTTAAAACGAAATACTAAGGAGAAACACAAACACCACATTGTTATCTATACCATTTTCCTCTAAATTTTTATATAAGAGGAAAGAAATATGATTTGTCTAATAGCTATCGTATTTAAAACTGACTGTCGTGGGCCGGCCAGGGTGGCCGAGCGGTTCTAGGCGCTTCAGTCTGGAACCGCGCGACCGCTACGGTCGCAGGTTCGAATCCTGCCTCGGGCATGTATGTGTGTGATGTTCTTAGGTTAGTTAGGTTTAAGTAGTTCTACGTTCTAGGGGACTGATGACCTCAGATGTTAAATCCCATAGTGCTCAGAGCCATTTGAATTATTTTTTGACTGTCGTAGTGAAAACAAAACTACATATCTTCATAGCATAGGACAGCACAGCTTTTTCTTCCTTGCAGTCAGTTTTAAATTAAAACCCGTTCATTCTTGTTTAAAAAATTATATAGGCTATGTCCGTCTGAATATCTTAGAGCATCGTTTAAATATTTGAAGAAAATCTGACAACTTTCCGAGAATTTTGGTAATAACGTTTCACTTATGTACAGAGTGGTTCAAAATAACGTTTAAAAACTGAAATGGCACATCGGGAATTCGAGTTTAGATCAGTACTCAAATAGGAACCGGGGATCGCGAACACTACAAGAGGTCACTACGATGATCACGAGAGGGGATTGCGTCTAATTGGGCCGTACATTCTCCCGGTCTCACTTGATGATCGCACGTGTGTAGTATTCCTTCGATAAGTTCTGCCTGGCTGCTAAATGATGTTCCCATGCCTGTTCGTCGGCGCATTCGATTTCAGCACGACGGATCCTCCGCGCAGACAGGTGAGGGCACATCTGCAGACAACCTTTCCTGGCCTTTGGGTTGGTCGCGGTGGGCCAGCCGCATGGCCATCACGATCACACGATGTGTACGCAATCGATATTTTCGTGTAGGGGTATCTGAAGGTGCCTGTGTATTAAACACCTGTTACATCGTCGAAGGACCTAGCGAGCAGAATTGTTGCGGCAGCACGATGTCTTCGAGATAAACCAAGGGATCTCTGACAGGGTGCGCCGTTAAACGCAGCGTGGATGTCTGGCGTATCTCGATGCATCTGGACAAAGCTTTGAGCATCTCGTGTAGCCGGCGTCCATTTGTAGTATGTGAAGAAATAACTGCAATGCCCTTTAGTAGTCCTGGATGGCCTTTGCGCCCACAGTTCCTATGTATTTACTAATCCTTGTTGTATGCCCCATGTTTGTAAACGTTTTTTTGAATCAACCTGTGTATTAAGAATGTACTCGTATAGCCTATGTTGGTCTGAATGTTTATTAGAGTATCGAGTAAAAATTTGAAGTATGTCGGTTAAGAACAAAGTAAAAAAATGTCTTGTCCTTATATACGAGATATGTATATAAAGACTGCAGCTCACTAAATCAGTTAATGTGATAGTACGGAAATAAGTGGGAAATTGTTCTTAAACCGCTCAACCATGTACACGTTATTGCACCAGCATTACTGCTAGCCCGACAGGACAAAACCACACAAATGCTGGGATGTACGAGAAAAGGAAAGAGAACGAGGGAAAGTCTTGGTCAAATGACAGTACGGCTGCAGTACAAATATTAGTGATGCCCGAGCGGCGTCGTGGGTGACTCCGAGGTTCGGTTGCCGTCGTACTTTCGAGCGATTTCCATAAAATTTCTTAATGAGGTATTCCCGACGAGTGAGCAACAAGATGATTAAACAGTTGCTCATTCAAATCCAAGAGCCTTCCCTAAACTACTGAGACTTCAGGACTCAGGAATACTGCTACAACATGGCGCCTATGTACTGGTGTGATTTAATTTTTAGCCTGAAATGTTTCCTTTAGTCTTTGTAATTACAATGTTTTATCGCCAATGACCATTATTTTTTATAAGCAACACACCTTTCTACGCCAGTCATGTTTCAATAATAATGGTCAGTTTGGCACAAACCGTTTCCACACAGCGCTGCTCTCATCAGCAGTGCTGTTACAATTTCATCACAGGTATCGATCAGTTGATTGTACTTGTCATGAGGAGGGGTGTGGGGAGATCAGTTTGTGATTTTCGGAAACTGAGGTGCCGGTTAGTTTATTTATACATTACGACGATCGAGGCAGTGCATGTGTCATATAAAAGTGCGATTCTGTCAATCTAAGTCACATTTGCAAAAATATAGACTTCAAACAGATTGTAATTTTTTCGATTAGTATTTAAAAACTTGAAAACAATATAAGCTAATCAGTTTTGTGACATGAAATATTTAATTGGTTTGTTTAAAATGATTATCTTGAAATTCACAGTGCATTTTGGTGGCCAGTTACGCTGTATAACCATGAGCTGGACGCACTATCTTCGCTTACCTACTCTTTTTGGCAGATGCATGCTTTGCAAAGGAGTCTTAGATTAGATCTCATGGCGCAAAGCAGTTCTTGGATAGAGCTCACGGAAAAATGACGTATTCTGGAGAACGATCACTGAATGCGCGACTGCTACGGTCGCAGGTTCGAATCCGGCCTCGGGCATGGATGTGTGTGATGTTCTTAGGTTAGTAAGGTTTAAGTAGTTCTAAGTTCTCGGGGACTGATGACCACAGCTGTTGAGTCCCATAGTGCTCAGAGCCATTTGATCACTGAATTACACATTCTGTGTTTCAATTTCTTAAATAAAAGGAGTGTTTTTCGAAAAATGTTCTCGAAGAAAATATTTTTTTTTTAAATACTAATGACCAGAAGGGCGACCTAGAGATAAGCTGGTTCGAATCCTGGTACTGGAACATTTTCACTGCTGGTATTTGGCTAGAAAGTACAGAAGATGTGGTGGCTTAATGTTCCTGATCACCAGGATGCGTCAGCGTCCTCGATTGCAATCCAGATTCCTCCACAGTGTGACATGAAATCAGGATATATGACACCGTTGATGGTGATTCATCTGTCGGATGGGGACGTTAAGCTCGGCGGCCCTCTTCATGCTGTTCGAGAGTAGTGTGCTATAAGCTGGTACTGGGTTTCATCCTACTGCTTCACTTCGTCCGTACAATACAATCCCAACACTACACTGTAATGCACTCATCAGAGTCATCCACATAATTCAGATACACATGTGATACATCATAAAAGTCGCAGGAAGGCAATGGCAAATCCCCTTCCACTAGGAACTTGCCACACATGGTAATAGATGGTGCCCATTTCTGTTCCCCTACGCTCATTGCCTGAGTATGTGACCATTCTGACTTCTTGACTGATGACCAGGTGATGACACTAAGTATTGAGTGACAAAGATCTGGAAACATTGGTGAATATATATATATAACATTAATAAAACCAACAAATAGCAGGGTCGGATTCCTGATTGGAGATGGGGGAAAAAGGTCCTATGAACATGTATCAGAAATGCATGGTTGCCACAATAGATTGCGCTGACGAATGACAGTTCCGCTGATCGTGTGCCCTGTGTTCCTTGTGTGTTACAGGCTATTTGATTGACACAGTGTACTTATGCAGCAGAATGTTCCGGTATTCGTCTCGGAAACAAACCGAGGTGATGTTTAAGTATGACCAAGCAGAAGGAAACAGTCGAGAGGAAGCACAACTATACCAGAACAAGCACCCTCACAGACACCAACCATGTCATGCAACATTTCAGCCCCTTTCTGGGCGTTTGTGTGATCATGGGTCCTTTCAGACAGACGAACGTGCAGGGAGGCGGCGGACTGAGCATGCTCCAAATCTGGAGGACTGTGTTCTACAGGATACTGAGACAAACCCTTGTACAAGCTCCAGGCAAGTGGCCTGCCAACATGGTGTAAGCCAAATTGGAGGCCACTTTGAACATGTGTTGCGACGCGGATGCGGTGCTACTCTGTACTGTGTTCTGGGCCGACTTTTTGTGATTGCGTACAGTGTCAACTTCCGGACCCATGTTCATAGCACCTTCTTTCCTCCATTTCCAGTCAGAAATCTGTCCCTCCAGTTTGTCCGTTTTATTGACGCTCGCTCTATAAAACTACCGTACCTCAGTAGTATAAGGCTTAATCAGGCAAGCAGGACTCTGTCTGAGTTGACACTTACTTCCCTACTTGCTAATGGGACCGAGATGGAACCCTCAAGCTCGAACATGTCAACTCCCAGAGTGTGGGTGTACCATCTGGGAGTATTCACACGCACTGATCCAAACGAACGAAAGGAAGGCTAGTCCTTGTGATTGTCAACTTGTATTTGGTAACGGGGATCAAGGGATCATAAATGAGAATGTGTTTGAAGTGATCAATAGGAAGGTGGGGAAGTTTGAAAAAGTGTCTCCCTTCTGCATTGTGGGTAGCTGGACTGCCCATCTCCACCGATCTGCATCGATTACAATGGTAGCAAACCAATCTGGAGCCGATACTGTTCTGTTTTTGCTGAGGAATGCAAAATACAGAAAATAAAAGTGACTAAGTGGATCCTCTACGCAGAAGACAAAAAAGAATACAAGGCGACGAAATTCTCTGTTTTTGCCACTCCTTATGCTTCCATGGTACAAAAACCTGTCCCAAAGTCGACATTTCGACTCAAACGGCTTCTGGTGTATCACTGTCCACCACCATATCTGCAGTTTCACATGTACATGCCAAAGCAAAGTAAAAAAAGTCATAGCGATCCAAGCAGCTACAACAGAAGAGATCAGCAATATTTTCGGAGGAAACACCGAGAAGGCACCGTAAAAGATGCATGCATATTACTATCCACTTTCTCCAATGTCCTTGATGGGAAAAGAACGGAGTCTTGATGTATGGGTCAAAGGTCGTCCTGGACGCTATCAGACGCCATAATGGTACGTCGATTGATGAGGAGGACATCATGGATTTCGATGCCTCATCGTCAGATCTAGGCAGCCCTTCCACTCCCCTTCACTCCGCAAGTACCTCTCCACTGCAGCAAAACCACACTGCTGAAATGGCTCCCATCCTCTTACAGATGGAACTGAAACCCCTCACACAGGACAGACCTTTCTACCTCTGTCTCCAAGAGACTCATTTTAAACAGACTGATGCTCCTTTACCTGGTGGCTATCAGTTCTACAGTAAAGAGACCTACTGATGACAGGGTGGAAGGTGGGGTAGCAGTGTTCATGAAGGGGGCTTTCCACTCCTCACCTGTGCCCTTAACCACAACGCTACAAGCACCTGCCGGCCGGAGTGGCCGTGTGGTTCTAGGCGCTGCAGTCTGGAGCCGCGAGACCGCTACGGTCGCAGGTTCGAATCCCGCCTCGGGCATGGATGTGTGTTATGTCCTTAGGTTAGTTAGGTTTAAGTAGTTCTAAGTTCTAGGAGACTGATGACCTCAGAAGTTGAATCCCATAGTGCTCAGAGCCATTTGAACCATACATCTTTGGTGTGACGTCATAAGCACGTGACTGTGTGTGAGATCGCTCTCTAAGTTTTCATGTCTTTTTAGGTTTCAGATATATATTTTAACGGTTTTTGTGATAATATTTACTATATAAGTGACTTATTAGTGGTTTCTTCATTCACCTCTGCCTTTCTTGTGTTGTGACCTGATATTTGTGTTTCGTATCGAGCAACTTAACCTCTTACCTGTGTTTACATTCCGCGCTGACCATTTGCAGCTGTAGCGGCGCATAGAAAGCTAAGTACTAATTAATTTTTTTGTGTATAGTGGTTTATTTAGGAACTTTAGTAGTCTTCAACCGGTGTTCTTGGTGTTTTCTGGTGAAATAATTTCAGAAGAAATTTTTGGAATATGCTTTCAGTTTCGTTACTGTGTCATTAGACGTTTGATTTTCTTTCTGTGTTAGTCTTTTGTTATATTCTATTTTGTTGTTGATTAATACTGTCAATAATAGTAGTTACTTCCCTTGTAGAGCAAGTTTGTGATTATTGTAGTCAGTTTTTTAACATCTTCTTATTGTAGTAGCGGAATTTAGATAAAGTAGTTTTCTTGTTTCAATAACAGTAAAATTTTACCATGAGTGAGAAGTGTGGGCTTTGCCGTAGGTTCGGGAGTAGTGGATTGCGGTGTGAGACTTGTTCGAAGTATTTTCACTGGGGGGAATGCAGTGGGGAAGCCAGTGGGAATTCTGGTGAGATCCTCTCCTGGAACTGCAGGTTATGTAGCAAGAGTAAGTTGATAGAGGAGCAGGAGCGTAAGATTATGCCCCTCAGGTGCAGTTGAGAAACGCACAGGAGGAGCTAGATAGGATGAGGAGGGAGAATGGGGTTGGGGAATGGGAGCTGGCTGTTGGCAAGAGATCTGCTAGGAGAAGGAGATTTTCAGATAGTTTTACTATTGGTGTTTGCAGTAGACATGACCAACTGTCAGAGTCTAGTCGAGAGGAATCTCTAGTACCTGCAGATGGAGGAAGTATGCAGCAGACCTTAGCAGTTACGGTGGCTAGGACAGTTGCAAAGTCTAAGAGAAAGAAGGAGGTTCTGCTGTTAGGTAGTTATCATGGTAGAGGTGTAGGCCAGCAGTTGCAGGAAGTGTTGGGAAGTGAGTACCAGGTCACCAGCATTGTGAAGCCTAATGCAGGATTGGCTCAGGTGACTGTTAACATAGGGGGGGGGGGGTTATGTAGGGATTTTACTAAAGAGGATCAGGTAGTGATTGTGGGTGGAGCTGGTAATAGTATTGATAGGGATGAGGAGTACGACATAGATGGTGACCTGGAAAAGATAGCCACTCAGACTGGCAACACGAATGTGCATTTCGTGGAACTGTTTCAGCGTCATGATCGGCCTCATCTTAATACAGCCGTCAGACGTAATAACATGAGACTTGGGGATGCGCTGATGACAGAAGGCATGAGTCACATTTCAGTGGTGTCCGTGGAGTCTATCAGCAGGACGGGTTTCACTAGACATGGCCTGCACCTCAACAGGTATGGAAAGGGGAGGTTGGCAAAGCTTATAGGTGACAGCATAGGTGGGGTGGTGGGATCACTCATGGGAAAATTCCTGTAGTAATGGGTGTTAGAGCTGTAACTTTTTTAGATTGAAGTCAGCTGATAGGTATTCCTGCTTAAGGGAAGTCTCTCTAACAAAGAAACCACTTTCGACAAAGCTTAGGTATCCGATTAATGAGGGAATTAGTATGTTTCGTCAAAATATACAAGGTATTAGAGATAAAGTTAGTGAACTGATTACAGATGTTGACTCTGAAATTATTGGTATATCTGAACACTTCTTAAATAAGAAGATAATTCAGAGGCTTCCTTTACCAAGATAGAGGTTGGCTGGCACCTTTTCTAGGAGCTCTTTGCGGTGTGGGGGGAGTAGCCATGTATGTGAAAAACGGTATCCCATTTGAGTCAATTGATGTTTCAAAGTACTGCACTGAAAAGGTGTTCGAATGTTGTGCAGGTGTGGTTAAATTTAGTGGAGCTAAACTTCTAACTGTTGTTATTTATAGATCCCCAGACTCCGATTTCAGAACATTTTTGCTAAAGCTAGAGGAGGTTCTTGGTTCACTTTATAGGAGATACAAAAAGTTAGTTATATGTGGTCACTTCAATATTAATTGTATAAGTGATTGTGCAAGGAAAAGGATGCTGGTAGACCTCCTTAATTCATGTAATCTTATGCAAACCGTATTCTTTCCAACGAGAGTGCAAGGGAACTGTAGAACAACCATAGATAACATTTTTGTTCATTACTCATTACTAGAAGGGCATTCTGTTAGCAAAAAGGTGAAACGAAGTGGCTGGTGTGCAGAGACAGGTCGAGGATATAGAATCAGTGCGTAGTGGGAATATCCGTGTTACTAATAAGTCGCATATATGTACAGTATTTAATAATCACTTTCTGAATATAGCAGGTGAACTAAATAGAAACCTAGTTCCAACAGGGAATCACATAGCGCTCGTAGAAAAAAGTGTTCCGAGACTGTTACCTGAAATGCTCATCCATGATACTAACAAAAGGGAGATTGAGTTAATAATTAAATCACTAAAGAGAAAGTACTCTCATGGATATGAGGGGGTATCTAGCAGAATACTGAAGTATGGTTCTATGTATGTTAGCCCAGTACTTAGCCATATCTGTAACTTTTCCTTTAGAAGTGGTCAGTTTCCTGACCGATTAAAGTGCTCGGTAGTGAAGCCACTTTATAAAAAGGGAGACAGGGATAATGTTGACAATTATAGACCTATTTCTATACCATCGGTGTTTGCAAAAGTTATCGAGAGGGTTATATACACAAGTTTACTGGAGCATTTAAATTCACATAATTTGCTGTCAAATGTACAGTTTGGTTTTAGAAATGGTTTAACAACTGAAAACGCTATATTCTCTTTTCTCTGTGACGGATTAAATAAAAGGTTGCGAACGCTACGTGTTTTCTTTGATTTAACGGGGGCTTTTGACTGTGTTGACCACAAAATATTACTGCAGAAGTTGGACCATTATGGAGTAAGGGGAGTAGCTTACAATTGGTTCGCCTCATACTTTAAGAACAGAAAGCAGAAGGTAATTCTCTGCAATATTGAGAGTAGTAGTGATGTTCAGTCTCAATGGGGCACTGTTAAGTGGGGCGTTCCCCAAGGGTCGGTGCTGGGGCCACTGCTGTTTCTTATTTATATAAATGACATTCCCTCTAGTATTACAGGTGATTCAAAAATATTTCTGTTTACTGATGTAGTTCATGAAATAAGTTCATGGCTTGTGGAAAATAATTTGATGCTAAATCACAGTAAGATTCATTTCTTACAGTTTCTAACTCACAGTTCAACAAGAACCGATACTTTGATCAGACAGAATAGGCATATTATAAGCGAGACGGAACAGTTCAAGTTCCTAGGCGTTCAGATAGATAGTAAGCTGTTGTGGAAAGCCCATGTTCATGATTTTGTTCAGAAACTAAATGCTGCTTTATTTACCATTAGAACAGTATCTGAAATAAGTGACAGTTCAACATGAAAAGTAGTCTACTTCGCATATTTTCATACGCTTATGTCATATGGTATTATTTTTTGGGGTAATTCTTCTAATTCAAAAAGGATATTTTTGGGTCAAAAACGGGCTGTTCGAGCTATGTGTGGTGTAAGTTCGAGAACCTCTTGTCGAACCCTATTCAATAATCTGAGAATTCTGACATTGCCCTCACAGTATGTATTTTCTTTAAAGTCATTTGTTGTTAGCAATTTTAGCTTATTCCCAAGAGTTAGTAGCTTTCATTCAGTTAATACTAGGCAGAAATCAAATCTGCATGTGGAATGCACTTCCTTGACTCTTGTGCAGAAAGGAGTGCAGTATTCTGCTGCATCCATTTTCAATAAGCTACCACAAGAACTCAAAAATCTTAGCAGTAGCACAAACACTTTTAAGTCTAAGCTGAAGAGTTTCTTCATGGCTCACTCCTTCTATTCTATCGACGAGCTCCTGGAAGAGCTGAAAAATTAAGCAAATTCCAGTGTTACGTTGTTCATTTTCTTTGTTTAAACTTACGAATTGTCGCCTGAATATGTTACTTGTATTTCATTTTAAATATCGTGTTATAATTTCATGTATTGACTCATTCCGTGACCATGTAGACTTCTCCTTTATTTGGTCCCATGGAACAATAAATAAATAAATAAATAAAATATACAAGCACCTACAGTTCAGGTAGTGGGCCATGTTGCCGTCACTTCTGTTCTCTGTGTTCCAGCCACCCCATGAGCTGGTTCACAGTGAGGTCTTCACACATCTTGTTAATGAACTTGCGAGGTGCTGGGGCTAGCAGTGTATTTAACACTAAATTCTTCTAGAATCTTCATAAGAAAATGATGCTCTAAGCCACCCCCCCCCCCCTTTTCTAACTCCGATTTTTGCTGTTGCACATGCAAGTGGAGTAGAAAAGAGTTTGGCACCTGCAATAATTTAATTTGATAGACATTAATTTGATAAATAAGTGTCATTAACGTGGTGAGAAATGAAAGGGTTGCTCTACCGACCTGCAGAATGAAAGCTCTGTCCAAAATAACAATTTGATTTATTATGACTAAACTCAAAATAATAAACACAACACATGAAACATTTACAGTACGTCAAATTGAATACTCAAATAAATGCTGTGAAGGCGAAGTTGTCCATAAACTAGCTTGTGACATTTATGACCAAGTCGTATGTGGAGCCAATTCCTTGCAACTCAAATCTTAAGAGAAATACCCAGCCAACCCAACATTAATTGCTGTTACATTAGTGAGAACTAAGACAGTGAACACCCAAGACAGAAGCACGTAAGAAAAGATGGGAACAGGCGCGCTCTGCTGAGCTCTGATTATCACAGAGCAAAATTCCCTAATCTGCCGGTGCTGCGAACATACATTACCAAACTGTCTTCTTAACTGCAAGGACACGATCTGGCGTACCGGAAAAGATGGCTGGTTGCTTCGACATCCAGTCGTGGTGACGATAATGTCACGAGTATAGCCCGAAACAAATTATCCGGATTTGGTTATTCCAGACTAAAGACTTCCTATCAATACAAATGTGCATCTGAGGGAGGCGAAGAAGGCTCGCCACACAATCACTGACGGTACAGTGATTGATTTTAACAAGCGAAGTCACACAGTAAGTTCGATACAGTCAACTTTAGCCAAAACTGCTCAAGACGGACAACATAGGCCGCTTGTATGCAGAACGCTCAATTGCCAACTGTACTCAGAAAGTTACGTTGAAGTCGAAAGTTCAGCAACTTCGTTAAACAGTTACAATTAAATGAAAGTATATTAGACAGCCAACGGAAGGCAGGCTGTCCAGAGCAGCGAGAGCTCAGTCTTGTAACCTACTCCAACCGAAAGGCGAGAGCCGACCCTCTCAATAGCACGTGTACAAACCGAACACAGAACATTCCCGCCCCCACGACAGTGGCCGTGGTTAAACGTTCCAATCAAAAACTCGAAAACCGGCGGAAAATTCCACTCTATTGCCGACGCACTACTATTCCACCAATGGAGGTACTTAGCGCCAATTTCTGTGCCAATTTTGCTACGTCACGGAACTATCCCCTGAGCAAGCCAATCACAGTTATGATTTTGCAGAAAACGCGGGAATTTGCCGGCCAAGACCGCCTGGGAACACAAGTCATTCCCACGCCTCGCTGGCAGCTCGCCAGAAAGTGTTTTCACTAAGTTTCTGCGAAGTAACGGAATCTCTAGCCCAGCCGCTCTGTCAGGCTCCTGTGGGCGTGTCGCACCCACTATTATGACAATGTTGGCATCTGGAAAGCATCCACTCGACTCCCTCACACCCGTTGGCTTAAGCCTTTCGAGATCAGCAGAACCTGTCTGTCACCAGACCACATGGGTGACGAGATACGCTGCGTGGGAAGTCCGTGTGTGAAGGAATAGCAACTTTTCACTGCATGCAATTAGAGCGGAAAATCGAATTACTCAGAGTGAGATAGAAATATGAGAGGGGGCTCATGCCACCTCTCAAACTTCCGCGTCCCTTTCCCCTTTTAGGGGACTTTAATGCACACAGTGTACTATGCGATTCTGATGCCACTTGCCCCAAGGGTCAGATACTTGAGGACGTGACTTGTACTACGGACATCATACTGATTGATGAATGTGGTTCATACTACACAGTTTAGCATCACAACTGGTTCGTCTGCGGTCGTAGACCTCTGCTTTTGCTCTCCTGCCCCTGCAGACACTGCTCAATGGGGAGTGGATGACGACTTTAGTGGTAGTGACGCACTAACCTATCATTGTCCATCTGACCAATGGATGCTTTAGAAGCCGTTAGCTACTTTCAAGCTGTGTGACGATGGCCAGGGTTGTGTGTGTCACATTCTCCATGCTGCTGATGCATCCATCCCAAAGTCAATAGGAACACCTAGGGGACAACCTGTCCCTTGCTGGAATGATGAGTGTCAGTCTGTAACCAGGGATAGGAGGGCTGCTATGGACAGATTCAATAGGTGACCTACAAATGCGAATCGTGCAAGCTTCTGAATCGCATCGGCAAAGAGAGAAAACAGAGTTCTTTACAAGACTCTCTAAATTATGTCAACAGGTCTACATCCACAAGAAAAATATGGAAAGCCATCAGGTGGATCTCAAGGCAGAACTCACGACCACCAGCAAAAGTGCTACGAGACCATAGGTCTCTCCTAACATCTCTAAGAGTCATTTCACATACAATGGTTGTACTGTATAACTCCTCCACGGCAGATTGTAGCAGGATCCAGCTTTCCGTCGACACTGGGAGACACAGGGGACTGTTGATTCTGATTTCCATTCTACCAACATGGAGAAAACACTGTGCCTGTCTCTCTGTGGGAGTTGGATTCTGCATTGCCAGCAGCTCGGGATATTACACCCAGACACGACGTAATAACGTACAGAAAACTGAAACAATTGGACCTGCAGTCGAAGGAGGTTCTCCTTCAGCTCTTTAATGAAATTAGGATTCCAGTTAACTTCCTCATCTTGTGGAAAAAATCTATATTAAGACCAATTTTAAAACCAGAGAAGGATCGGATGAACCTTGGTAGTTATCGTAGCATTAGCCTGACAAGCTGCGTTGGAAATACAGGATAGCGTATGGTTAACTGGTGCCTTCTCTGATTTGGAAAAGGCCCATGATACTACCCAACTCTATCAGTTGGGGTTCTGTGGATGTCGACCCATTTAAATACCGTCCTTCCTCTCAGAGAGGTATTGCAGATACGAAGTTGGAAATACCCTGTCTGTCCGTTTTAAGCAAGAGAATGGTGTCTCTCAAGTTGGTGTTCTATGTGTCACAGCATTGGCCATTGCAGTAAACAGTATTACGTCTATAGTGCAGCATCCCAAACTGCGTTGCTTGTTTGTAGACGATTCTTCCATCTTCTTTGCGTTTTCTAACCATGCAATACCTACATATCAGTTGCAACTGACGATCAGACGATTGGAGTAATGGTCTTAAACCACTCGTTTTCAGTTACCTTCAGAGAAAACTGATTGTATCGATTTTAATCATTCTCACTATCTATTCAATTTATCCATTTTAAAACTGTGTGATACACCACTCACTTTTAAGAAAAAGATGAAATATCTATACCTCACTTTTGATTAAAAGCTAACATGGCTGCCACACCTTAAAGAACAAAATCAGAGATGTCTCAGATCCTTACACATCCTTAAATGTGTCAATCATAGGTCTTGGGGAGCCGATAGGGCGCACTTGCTCCAACTTTATAAAGTCTTTGTGGAACCCTGGCTTGAATACGAATGCCAACTTTATTAATCAGCAAGGCCTTCCTGCAAGCTTCCAACTTTAAATTGCAATCAAGACTTTAATAACAATGGCAAATGTAATATTAATCAGAACACTGGGAGGTGATGTGGTTTAAATAACAATAGGTGCATTCATCCTTAACATCACATGACAAAAGATGGCTAAAGAAATGACATACATACATTTCTTATTTGACCAACGTTTTCACTAATATGCGGTCTATGGTGAACAAGGTGATCAGCTGCGGACCAACACAACACACTAACCAGAAATAATCGCTTTATCTGGCTTCATAAATGTGAATCCGTGGTAGGTCCCAAAATCTATGCTACTATCAAAGATCTGTACTTTACTATTCCATAAAGAAACATATGGTTCCAAAGAACAGGGTGATAAGAAACATATATTGGAGCCCTACGCCGTAGCAGCGAATACTTTACCCTCCTGCAGGTCAGGGCAGCACACCAAGATGCGCTTGGCGGCTGCAGTCATGGACGGGGGGAATCTGATATTAATGGCACGCGCCAGGAAAAAAATGCGAGTACACGGTCTTGCGGTTGGCTGATTCGGAACGCAGATATTTCCCCAAGAGCCTCTGAAACCCCTGTGGATTCCAGTGTGCAAGTAGACCCGTTTCATGGTCTCCTCACGAATTTGACTCCGTCCCACGACTATGCGTGACGGAATATGTCAAATATTTAGACGGCCGATCCAGGACAAATAAGTACGCCCACTCATCACTCGTTGTGTGCGTGACTCAAGAAGCAGTACGTCTGACGGTTCAGATATTGAGTGCCACAGGCTCTAAGTGACACACTAGAAAAGGGCACAAGTCTCACTGCTTAGGTAAAGACCTGCCGTTCTTTACTAGCGAGGTGCGAGTACAAGAGTGTATTCTTCTCTTTCTCTCAGCTTTCCTCCGCAGCTCGGTAGCGTAGCACATTTACATGCTTACTACTCCCACTTTAGCAAAAGCCAATCATGCGCTGGAACGCCGCATTCGAAGCTGGGAGACCGCCCCTTGCTCTGCATACACAGATTTGACCAACCAGCGACTTTAAAAATTAATTGTGAGAAAAGGAATAAAGATTCAGCTTTCTGGCCTCTTTCCCACGCCTTTACGCTGTGTCTTTGCTAAAAGCATGACCTGGATGGAACCACAGCCCTCCATAAAAAGATCGTTATTTCCCCTTGTGCGTCCATTTCGAACTTTCCAAAGAACAGCCATAAACTATCTAAAAACCTTGTGCCTTCAGAAATACGATGTTTTGTAGAGGAGTCTGGACACCTGGTCGCCACTGACCTGTCCCATGAAAATTTGCAGAACTCACAGTCATCTAATCGGCTTCCTGAATAATAAGGGCCCATCCTCTGCTTTATTCGCCAGTCATCAATGCTCTGCCCACAGCTGCAGCGACCCCTCGGCGCTAGTCAGCCTACCAGGACGCGGCCGCCGACCGACTGGCGCCATCCAACGTGTCTGCACAATGAGACCGAGGAACCGGGCAGTCCGCAAACGTTCTGACCCAGGTTCCGCAGAAAAAACGCTCTCCTCAACCTTCAGCTGCCGTATACTTTTACTGCAGTCATTTAAATCAGCACCCTCTTCCTTTAAATTCAGGTAAAGTTTACCGCTATTCCTTCACTAGAGCACACAAGCAAGAGCGTTAACTACTGCCAAACACTTCATCATGTGAATGAAGTCAGATCGTATCTAGGTATAGCAACCAAGAAATAAATATCTTTTTCCCTAACAACATTAAGTGTCATGACACCGTATCAGAAGTGACAGTGCCCTGCAATCTCTCATTCCTACCTCAATATGCAGGATGCAGTGCATTACAGGGATATTAGGCTGTCAATAGTGGCTTATCGCACGATGTCAGTTGCTGGCCTGTGTGCAGAGGCTAGTAAGACTCTACTGTCTTTTCGACGTCTTCTCCTTGTGGTACACATAGCATTTAGCGATCTGTCCACTCCTAAATCGTTGGCATCCAGATTCATAGCGCAGCCGCCACTAGAATCGCTTTTCAGTCGCTACCCATGAGCAAAGAGACGATTTGGAATCCACAAGAGGGAGAGCCTTGTGTTACTACAGGTGGGGGCATTAAAGGTCCAAAGCCAGGGATAGAGTAGGGCATCATCCCCGCATCTAAAGACGCCCAGATTACTTTTAGGACTGATTGGTTTCGGGAATAATTTACCCAGTCGTTAGTTCTAAAATTGAATTTAACGAGATTTTACATTGCCACTAGGATCTTATTACTGTTTACACAGATGGGAAAATTTTATCAGCTGTCCTGATCCCCAACACTGTCTTCAGGATAGGGCTACCAGAGGAGTTTTAAAAGTATCACACAGAATTGTTTGCTATCCGGATGGCACTGGAGCAGATGAGACGGTGTCATGACAAGAAATTCCTCATCTGCTCAGATTCTCAAAGTGCCCTTCTTGCTATTGGTCAGATGTGTCCAGCAGATCGGATTGTGCAAGAATTGCAGGGCGCTCTCCTGCTCTTGCAAAGGCAGGACAAGGAAATGCTGGTTTCATGGTTTCATGGCCCATAGGGATGCAAGGAAGCGAAGTCATTGATGTAGCTGTCAAGGAGGTTCTTCCCTTTCACTTTCTGACTGCTGTTCAGTCCCCTAGTTGTCTGTCACTTCATTTACGGTCAAGAAGACCATGTGTTGGTGGCTGAAAGTGAAGAATGATAAACAGCATTCCGCAAACCTTCAGTGCGACCACGGCTTACCTTCTACCGATTGCGAATAGCTGAAGAATTATCCCCACATGGCTTAGAGTGGAACACTGTCCATTGACGCATGGATTTCTCTTTTGTCACGAGGATTCCTCAGTGTTTCACAGTCGTGGAACACAGCTGTCAATACGACATACTTCAACTGAGTGTGTTTTGTGTGACGACCTCAGGGTTGACCTGGGTGTCCCACAGGACCTGCTCTCTACTTTAACTGATAACGAGGCGAGTGTGATTTGTGTGTGGTAGAATGCAACTTGGTTTTCTAATTTTTTGGTCAATCTTCGTAGATTTTCACCACACTCGTCTGTATGTCTTTCATATAAGGGCGCCGATGAGCTTGCGGTTTAGCGCATTATCACCATCGCCATCGCCATCATAATCATCATCATCATCATCTTACTGGAAGGTTAATCAGAATGTAATCTGCATTTGTAAATGTCCATAAAGCAATGTTGTGGTTGCAAGGTCACCCTAATGTCAATAACTTCATTGATTTTGCCAACTATTAAATGAAGAGTGTTAATTTAGATAATGAAACTTTATTAATTAAAAAAGGTATAGAATTCGGAATAGCATATGAGGCTTACACACTTGAGATGAGTTCTGTCTTTGATGATTTTTAGTGCAAGACAAAATACAAATAAAAGACCGCAAAGTTAAATATGAGATGAGACTGTGTAACATGACATCTAATTTAATATGAGGAGGCAAGACTTTGTGGATTTCAAACAAAGGAACATGTGGCATAATCTCTTTCATAACATGATAACTGAAATTACAATAATTCCAACTGACCAATGAGTGGCTGTTCAAATTAATGGTTTAAGAGAAGAGGAGTCAGTTTACCTCTACACTACATTACTCATTACTTGACCCTACATTAGCCAAATCTGTACTCATTGCTTCACACTGTACACCATACTTACCTCCGGTGGAACTGTGGTTGCAGTAACAGCGACATACTGGGGCTGCAAGCTGCACCAGTTGGTCAGCAAGCAACTTGTGGAAATCGCTTGCTAATGCTGGCCACCTCCCCACAGCAGTGGTGTTGCCAGATGGAGTCAGCATTTCTTCCCAACGAAAACGGCTAATTATGATTTTAAATCTGGCAAGCCAAAAATCTCTATCATTCAATGAAATTCCCGAACGTGAAGTATTCGTATTAAAGTGGATTCTAGCTAATGGCTATCCAGGCAGCTCTATGGTTGCATGCCCAGATGATGTTTAGCATCTCTGGTGCCACAGTGCCACTGCCTCAACTTAATAGTCCCAACTGAAAAATTCACCACTGCTGAGTCCAATGATCGTATTTCATTATCCCCTATCCCACGTATATTATATCGTAGTGGGTTCCACTGCCTCCTACCCACTAATTCTCTCGAGGCTATTGACATATGTGCTTCTGTGCTGAACAATATTTTATACTCTCTTTCATCCACAACACCCTTATTGCACATTTCGCCTCTGAATTACTTCTGACTGAACTTAATCCTACCAGAAACTCCTGTCGGAGTCCCTAGCGCTCCCTTCTAAATTTAACGGACCCTACCTATTCCCTGGACTACCTCTACCATTATCCCCATATCATTTCCATTGATCAAAACCTCCTCTGTTGCCATTTCCACTAAATTGTTGGCGACCCGATTCACTCCGATTGTGCTATGTGTTCCGTAATTGTTAATATTGTTTTTGTACGTGCCTCTTTCGACCGCAATTGAAACACTTAATATTCGATTTGGATACCTGTTTTTGCTCCATTATCCCAGCCGACCAATCGATTGCTTCATATTTCAAAGCTAACCTAAGCCCTTCATGAAGATCCTTCGACATATCAGTGCACGCTCTCCTAGATTTGCGGCGTCAAACTCCTTACAAAGCATCGAGCGCTCGTTGCTCTCAATCTCACAGCACCACTTTATTTAGCTCCTAATTTAATGAGAGCTCATACGCATAAACGCTCATTTTCTTAATTCCATCCACAAAGTCTTCTACTGCATCATTATGTCTCCTGGTTACCATCCCTAACTGTTCGCAAAAAAACCATGCTATTGTGCTTCCTGTATCTTTTTATTTCAAGCCCTGTCTCAAATGGGCAAAAGGTTCTGCATTTCGCCATGCTTTTGTGTACCTTACAAATAATGTTGCTTCTCCTGACAAACGTAACCTTGTCATTTGCAACAAATGCTTATCTGAGCAACCGTCCATGTCAGGTGATGAGCCGGCCGGAGTAGCCGCGCGGTTCTAGGCGCTACAGTCTGGAGCCGCGCGACCGCTACGGTCGCAGTTTCGAATCCTGCCTCGGGAATGGATGTGTGTGATATCCTTAGGTTACTTAGGTTTAAGTAGTTCTAAGTTCTAGGGGACGGATGACCACAGTAGTTAAGTCCCATAGTGCTCAGAGCCATTTCAGGTGATGACTTAAGATCCTCTGAAAATGCTAACACATCCTCAGATGCTCCACCAGAAAAAGGAGAAACAAGATCCGCCACAGTCTGATCCACTCCTACAATTTGCGACTTCAGCAAGTCTGTCCCGTGATCCTTTCCTGCTTGTTCACTAAATATAATCACATTTTCCTCTCTCAACTGAGCCACCTGATCCACTAATGACAGGTTCTTCAAAGGTGACACCTCGTGTCTCTCGTTTTGCCTCAGTTTCCATTGTTCACGATAAAATTACACTACAACAAAAAAGTAAGCACAGAATACTTAGTCACGAAGTGTTCTACCAAGTTACTTCTCTCCAGTCATGTGCCACCTGGACTCTCTCATTGCCTACCCATGTGCCAAAACCGGTTAGAAGTAAAGCAATCCCGCTACTGGTTCAGCTCAAGTCGCAGAATGCCTGAGTAAATTACTCTGAATGCAACGTACAGGTACTAACAATTCATCTTTACCATTACTCCTAAATTGCAAGAGAGTCTCAGATTCCTCTTGTTTCGCAAATGAACTTTCGTAAAACCACGATCTCTAAACCTCAACCCCATCATTACTCACCCCAATGACGACACTTCGGGCTGTGGCTCGAACAACGTGCTGCAGGGGTGGCACACCCTCTGCTGTTGATTCCTACAACGTCGGCCCTCCTGACACCGTTCGGTGTGGATCACTCTGTAGTGGCATCTGTCTAGCGGTTGGTCTTGTGCGGTGATGTCGTAGGTGGTGGGGACCAGTGAAAACGCTGTGGACAATTTAACAACATAAGTTTCTTACATGGTTCAAATGGTTCTGAGGACTATGGGACTTAACATCTATGGTCGTCAGTCCCCTAGAAGTTAGAACTACTTAAACCTAACTAACCTAAGGACAAAACACACATCCATGCCCGAGGCAGGATTCGAACCTGCAACCGTAGCGGTAGCGCGGTTCCGGACTGAGCGCCTAGAACCGCGAGACCACCGCGTAAGTTTCTTACATCTTCAATTCTATATGAGGCAGGCACACATCTCCTCGTGACCTCTGGACGGCGCAGCTGGCGTCGGCTGCTAGGACAGTGTCCAGCGATGCTACATCAGGACAAGTCTTCAGACTGAAGGCAGCAACAACAGTAACGACAGCTACTACTACTACAATAACTGGTACTAATTATACTAGATTCTGTGCTTAACTTCACAGAACACAACACGGCATACTGGAAAGTATTCGTGTGTGCCTCAAACAACTGCAATTCATCCAGTACCGTTCAAAAAAATGGTTCAAATTGCTCTGAGCACTATGGGACTTAACATCTGAGGTCATCAGTCCCCTAGAACTTAGAACTACTTAAACCTAACTAACGTAAGGACATCACACACATCCATGCCCGAGGCAGGATTCGAACCTGCGACCGTAGCAGTCGCGCGGTTCCGGACTGAGGCGCGTAGAACCACTCGGCCACCGCGGCCGGCAGTACCGTTCATTTTGTACGTCTATCAAGAAGTGATATCACATAAAATTTTAGGAATGTTAGCTTGAGCTAGACTACATATCAGCCGAATGATAAAACTGGGAATTGGCTCAAACGACTAACACGGAAAAAAACTATTTTAAAATACGAATATGTGTCTTTCTTCCGCTCATCATTCCAGTCATTGGTAAAACTCTGCCTCTGTGTGCGATGTTTGAATGTTCAACTATCTGAATACTACATAAGCACATGTCGCTGAAGAAACAGTGTCGTATAAGAGTCTATTACGAACGACAAATACTAAAGAGCTATAAAGGAAGTATCATTTGTCTGGAAGTTGACTTTGTGTCCGGTGATCACTTATTTCGATGTGATGCATCTAGCATTCGTGCGAGTATTAAAAGGAGGAATGCGAGTCCTTAGTGAAACAGTATTTGGAAAAAGAGTTTGATATTTCCGATTTCCGATATCCTACGGTTTTTTGCTCTTATGCTTTCTGAGATTCTGGACAGATAACTTGGATCTGTTTACTAATTTTACATCAAACCTTGAGTTATTATCATGTGATATCGATAGGCTGTTAGATTTTTCAGAGTCACTTTCTGTGAGAGCCACTTGCAAGAAAAATGAATATCACAGTAACAAAGCTCCTGGAGAGAGACCGCTGCCAATGTTCAGACAACAGAAAATTGGGACTGCACCCGTTATCACGACAGAATTTCGGCTTCGAGTTGGTACTAACTATTGTAACACAAATACATAGACGGAAACAGAAAGTGTTATTCCATCAACAGCCCCGTCAAACGCTACCAAACTGGTTGATTAAAATTGTATCTTCATCCGTCCTTATTTTCAGTGTTTTCAGTACCTAAAAAGGACGTTGTCACATATTAGCAATGTTGTGCGTACATGATAGCTGTTGGGCATGTCTGACGGTACCCGAACTTTTCAGATGCATAACGAACACATTAAGCTCAGAGGACATGCAGTTGCATCGCCATCTTTCGTACTTAGAGAAAAGTCGATTTTTTTTTCGTGAAGGAGACTGGACCATTATACTGACAAGTTTCATAGTGCAGTGGATGGAGAACAGGTCGTGATGAGTTGGACTCACGGAAATAACGTGGCAAGATTAGCTGCCAGCGGGCCTTCTAGAAGGACTGCACCACGAGGAGATGGTGGGATTGTTCGACTGACAGTATCAAATAGACGGATGGTAACTGCTGAAATAGCGGCAGAGAATAGAAGTAGAGTATCACCGTACACCAATTAAGTTCATAACAGGAAGCTGAATTGATACATCTACTTAACATGCGTAGTTTATAGCTGATATAGCATAGTCTCCGGAGAAAAAGGAATGCAAAATTAACTTATCGATATTAAACAACAAAGAAGCGCTATATGCTCTCTTAGAATAGTATTAATTGTAATCTTTGCCTCGTGGTATAAGTGAAAAGCACGTTTTTTTGTTTCATTGTCTTCTGTGTCTTTTTGGTTCTGGTGTCCTAGCTAACGGACGCATGTAAATCACGGTCTGTAATTAATGCAGTTATCTGTAGCGTTATAAAATTTTTGTTAAATATGTATCCAAATAACTACTGTAGAGTGTGTTTTCGTTAGTAACAAGAAAGTACCTTCCCTATCCATGATTTAGTCACGTAATAATTAAATGTTGCCGTAGCCATTTCGTGTAAGTCCGTTGTTGAAGCGACGCCATTAATGATAAAATGATAAAAAAGGTTTTTAATAGTTATTTAATTCTGAAAGTATTGAAGTGATTAATCTGGAATAAGTACAAAACGGCGGCTTGTAATATTTTCCAAATCAATTTTTAGGCCAGAGGTACAGTTCTATTAAAAAATATTTTCTATATATGTATACGCTGCCATTGCACATAGGCCGCTATACTGGAGCATCAAGCCTCAAAACAAAAAAATTAACATTGTGTTAAATTGGCTTATCGCGTAACATTAAAGAAAGATTTTTTGCAACCATCGTGAGTAAGACAGATGTCTTCACGTTAGAATATGTATGATATTTCTGGCGATAGCGCCCTGAGCAACATTAGTCGTGGCTTTTAACAAACATAAAAGAGAATTTTTAACAAAACATTTCATTCCAAATTTAACAGAATAATTTATTTCATTGACTTTTTCAAAAATCATACTACAGACAACAGAAACTTGCGTAATGTAAAGCTGTGATGTTCAGTGATGAGTTTCGTTTTTGTTTGTGGTGAACAGATCGACTCCACAGTGTCGTGACGACGTGATGAAACACCACAGAAAGCAATGTTTCTCGAATTCTATGATTCTCAAGTCATAGAAATATTTCATGTTGGAGTTATTGAATATATCACGGTTGATACGAAACTTTCTGGCCGGTTAATAACTGTGTTCTAGACCGGAACTCAAACTCGGGACCTTTGCTTTTTATGAGCAACTGCTCCACCGACTGAGATACCCATGCACGATTCACGATCCGCCCTTGCAGATTTACTTCCGCCAGTACTTCGTCTCCTGCGTACCGAAATTCCAGAGAAGTTCTTCTGCGGAACTTGCAGGACTAGCACTCCTGTAAGTAAAGATACTGCTGAGACATGGCTTAGCCACAGCCTGGGGGATATCGCCAGAATGAAATTTTCACTCTTGGGCTGGGTGTGCGCTGCTATGAAACATACTGACAGATTAAAACTGTGTGCCAGGGCCGAGAATCGATCTAAGAACTCGGATGAAGTATTGGCAGAAGAAAAGCTGTGAGGGCGGACCGTGAGTCGTGCTTCGGGAGCTCTGTCGGTAGAATACTCGTCCGCGAAACGCAAAGGTTCAAAGTTTGATTCTCGGTCCAGCACACAGCTTTCATCTGCAAGGAACTTTCATAACAGCGCACACTCCGAAAATGGTTAAAATGGCTCTGAGCACTATGGGATCTAACATCGGAGGTCATCAGTCCCCTAGAACTAAGAACTACTTAAACCTAACTAAACTAAGGACATCACATACATCCATGCCCGAGGTAGGATTGGAACCTGCGACCGTAGCGATAGCGCGGTTCCAGACTGAAGCGCCTAGAACCGCTCGACCACACCGGCCGGCGCACACTCCGATTCAGAGTGAAAATTTCATTCGGGATTTGTTTGATAATTGTTGAAGGAAGGCCGAATGTTCACCAATGAATGGCTAGAATGATATACACTATTTTCATATTCTTCTTAACCATGGTAGCAAATGGCATACTCGAGCAGAACAATGTAAAAGCCGACTCTGCAGTTCACACTACAAACGCCTTGAGGAATGTAGGGATACTTAACTAGTTTCCTTGGTCACGCATAGAGCACCCAAGCCAGCAATATTCGTGGAACGGAACAGTATGTGTTTGAGGCATGACAAGAAATTCCACAAGATATAATTCGGATGCTGTTTGTTTCCAAACCATAACTGACAGAGGAGTTATGTAAACTGAAGGTGAAGTTGGGAGGAAGAAAAGGAAAGTAAAGGAACTAACGATATCAGCTGCACCAGGGCTTTATGCTGAATCAGCGGTGACAAGTTAAAATGTGTGCCAGACTGGGACTCTAACTCTACATCTACATCTACATCTATACTCCGCGAGCCACCTTACGGTGTGTGGCGGAGGGTACTTATTGTACCACTATCTGATCCCCCCTTCCCTGTTCCATTCACGAATTGTGCGTGGGAAGAACGACTGCTTGTAAGTCTCCGTATTTGCTCTAATTTCTCGGATCTTTTCGTTGTGATCATTACGCGAGATATATGTGGGCGGTAGTAATATGTTGCGCATCTCTTCCCGGAATGTGCTCTCTCGTAATTTCGATAATAAACCTCTCCGTATTGCGTAACGCCTTTCTTGAAGTGTCCGCCACTGGAGCTTGTTCAGCATCTCCGTAACGCTCTCGCGCTGACTAAATGTCCCCATGACGAATCGCGCTGCTTTTCGCTGGATCATGTCTATCTCTTCTATTAATCCAACCTGGTAAGGGTCCCATACTGATGAGCAATACTCAAGAATCGGACGAACAAGCGTTTTGTAAGCTACTTCTTTCGTCGATGAGTCACATTTTCTTAGAATTCTTCCTATGAATCTCAACCTGGCGCCTGCTTTTCCCACTATTTGTTTTATGTGATCATTCCACTTCAGATCGCTCCGGATAGTAACTCCTAAGTATTTTACGGTCGTTACCGCTTCCAATGATTTACCACCTATGGCATAGTCGTACTGGAATGGATTTCTGCCCCTATGTATGCGCATTATATTACATTTATCTACGTTTAGGGAAAGCTGCCAGCTGTCGCACCATGCATTAATCCTCTGCAGGTCCTCCTGGAGTACGTACGAGTCTTCTGATGTTGCTACTTTCTTGTAGACAACCGTGTCATCTGCAAATAGCCTCACGGAGCTACCGATGTTGTCAACTAAGTCATTTATGTATATTGTAAACAATAAAGGTCCTATCACGCTTCCCTGCGGTACTCCCGAAATTACCTCTACATCTGCAGATTTTGAACCGTTAAGAATGACATGTTGTGTTCTTTCTTCTAGGAAATCCTGAATCCAATCACAAACCTGGTCCGATATTCCGTAAGCTCGTATTTTTTTCACTAAACGTAAGTGCGGAACCGTATCAAATGCCTTCCTGAAGTCCAGGAATACGGCATCAATCTGCTCGCCAGTGTCTACGGCACTGTGAATTTCTTGGGCAAATAGGGCGAGCTGAGTTTCACATGATCTCTGTTTGCGGAATCCATGTTGGTTATGATGAAGGAGATTTGTATTATCTAAGAACGTCATAATACGAGAACACAAAACATGCTCCATTATTCTACAACAGATTGACGTAAGCGAAATAGGCCTATAATTATTCGCATCTGATTTACGACCCTTCTTGAAAATGGGAACGACCTGCGCTTTCTTCCAGTCGCTAGGTACTTTACGTTCTTCCAGCGATCTACGATAAATTGCTGATAGAAAGGGGGCAAGTTCTTTAGCATAATCACTGTAGAATCTTAAGGGTATCTCGCCTGGTCCGGATGCTTTTCCGCTACTAAGTGATAGCAGTTGTTTTTCAATTCCGATATCGTTTATTTCAATATTTTCCATTTTGGCGTCCGTGCGACGGCTGAAGTCAGGGACCGTGTTACGATTTTCCGCAGTGAAACAGTTTCGGAACACTGAATTCAGTATTTCTGCCTTTCTTCGGTCGTCCTCTGTTTCGGTGCCATCGTGGTCAACGAGTGACTGAATAGGGGATTTAGATCCGCTTACCGATTTTACATATGACCAAAACTTTTTAGGGTTCTTGTTTAGATTGTTTGCCAATGTTTTATGTTCGAATTCGTTGAATGCTTCTCTCATTACGCTCTTTTTCGCTTCGTTCAGCTTTTCCTTATCAGCTATGATTCGACTACTCTTAAACCTATGATGAAGCTTTCTTTGTTTCCGTAGTACCTTTCGTACATGATTGTTATACCACGGTGGATCTTTCCCCTCGCTTTGGACCTTAGTCGGTACGAACTTATCTAAGGCGTACTGGACGATGTTTCTGAATTTTTTCCATTTTTGTTCCACATCCTCTTCCTCAGAAATGAACGTTTGATGGTGGTCACTCAGATATTCTGCGATTTGTGCCCTATCACTCTTGTTAAGCAAATATATTTTCCTTCCTTTCTTGGCATTTCTTATTACACTTGTAGTCATTGATGCAACCACTGACTTATGATCACTGATACCCTCTTCTACATTCACGGAGTCGAAAAGTTCCGGTCTATTTGTTGCTATGAGGTCTAAAACGTTAGCTTCACGAGTTGGTTCTCTAACTATCTGCTCGAAGTAATTCTCGGACAAGGCAGTCAGGATAATGTCACAAGAGTCTCTGTCCCTGGCTCCAGTTCTGATTGTGTGACTATCCCATTCTATACCTGGTAGATTGAAGTCTCCCCCTATTACAATAGTATGATCACGAAACTTCTTCACGACGTTCTGCAGGTTCTCTCTGAGGCGCTCAACTACTACGGTTGCTGATGCAGGTGGCCTATAGAAGCATCCGACTATCACATCTGACCCACCTTTGATACTTAACTTAACCCAGATTATTTCACATTCGCATTCGCTAATAACTTCACTGGATATTATTGAATTCTTTACTGCTATAAATACTCCTCCACCATTGGCGTTTATCCTATCCTTGCGGTATATATTCCATTCTGTGTCTAGGATTTCGTTACTGTTCACTTCCGGTTTTAACCAACTTTCCGTTCCTGATACTATATGTGCACTATTTCCTTCAATAAGAGATACTAATTCAGGAACCTTGCCCTGGATACTCCTGCAGTTTACCAATATTACGTTAACTTTTCCTGTTTTTGGTCTCTGAGGACGAACGTTCTTTATCAACGATGATAATGTCCTCTCTGGTAAGCCGTCAGGTATTTTATCGTTTCGCCCAAGGGGGGGTCCCTCTAACCTAAAAAACCCCCGTGTGCACGCCACACGTACTCTGCTACCCTAGTAGCTGCTTCCGGTGTGTAGTGCACGCCTGACCTGTCTAGGGGGGCCCTACAGTTCTCCACCCAATAACGGAGGTCGATGAATTTGCAACCATTATAGTCGCAGAGTCGTCTGAGCCTCTGGTTTAGACCCTCCACACGGCTCCAAACCAGAGGACCGCGATCGACTCTGGGCACTATGCTGCAGATATTAAGCTCAGCTTGCACTCCGCGTGCGATGCTGGTTGTCTTCACCAAATCAGCCAGCCGCCGGAAGGAACCAAGGATGGCCTCAGAACCCAAGCGGCAGGCGTCATTCGTTCCGACATGTGCTACTATCTGCAGCCGGTCACACCCAGTGCGTTCAATAGCTGCCGGAAGGGCCTCCTCCACATTACGGACGAGACCCCCCGGCAAGCACACCGAGTGCACACTGGCATTCTTCCCCGACCTACCCGCTATTTTCCTAAGGGGCTCCATAACCCGCCTAACGTTGGAGCTCCCTATAACTAATAGGCCCGCCCTCTGTGACTGTCGGGACCTTGCCGGAGAATCGGCCACTGGCCCAACAGGCGAGGCATCCTGTGGTGGCTCGGAAACGATGTCATCACCACTAGGAAGCACCCCGTACCTGTTGGAAAGGGGTAAGGCAGCTGCCACGCGGCCAGATCCCACCTTCGCCTTTCGGCCAGGCACGCGCGAGCCCACCACTGTCCGCCATTCACCCTGGAGTGATGGCTGACCGGTAAGATGCTCACTGCCGGAAGACGCAGCGACATCAGGGGTTCCATGTGATTCCAAGGCCACCGAAGTAGGCATAGGTCTCACCACAGTTGCCCCAACGCCACTACGAGCCGACGCCTGCGCCTCGAGCTCGATGAGCCTAACAGACAAAGCCTCCACCTGCCCCCGAAGAGTGGCCAATTCTCCTTGCGTCCGCTCACAACAACCACAGTCCCTACACATGACTATGTTTACCCTACTCTATACGGTGACAAATTCCCAAGATAATCTTCTGATGAGCTACTCTGATAATCAAGAAACACTCACTGAAATACGAGACGCGAAAACTACGCTAGGTTTTCCCAGAAAAACTATTTAAAAGCTAAGCGCAGCAAATAAGTACAAAAACCCTTTATACAAACAGTACTCGCTGCTGCTGCTGGTGCTCTCGCTCTGGCTGTCACAAGACAACTGCTGATTCAAGTGACTAGTGGCTAACGGCCGCGAAACAAACAAAAGACGGTTTTAGGGCGCTTTCTGTTCTAAACGATCAAGAAAACACTAAGAAATCTAACACGAAAACTACGTAAAGTTTTATCAAGAACTGTTAGTTACTATGCAGAGCAGATAAACACAAATAGAATCCCTTCCTTAGTGGAAGGTCGTAAACAAAATGCAAAATAAACGCTTTATACAAACAGTACTCGCTGCTGCTGGTGCTCTCGCTCTGGCTGTCACAAGACAACTGCTGATTCAAGTGACTAGTGGCTAACGGCCGCGAAACAAACAAAAGACGGTTTTAGGGCGCTTTCTGTTCTAAACGATCAAGAAAACACTAAGAAATCTAACACGAAAACTACGTAAAGTTTTATCAAGAACTGTTAGTTACTATGCAGAGCAGATAAACACAAATAGAATCCCTTCCTTAGTGGAAGGTCGTAAACAAAATGCAAAATAAACGCTTTATACAAACAGTACTCGCTGCTGCTGGTGCTCTCGCTCTGGCTGTCACAAGACAACTCGGCTTCTCCTTTTACTAGGCAAAAGCATTATCCATTGCGCCACCTGGACGTAGTGTTTACAGCAAATGCGAGGACTATCCTGATACGCACCCCGCGAGGTGAACACTCCCGCCTAGCGCCCCGTATCCGCAGTCCTTGTCCATTCGTTCCTAGGTCACTAGTTTTAGATTCCCGCTGGAGGTCGAACGTAAATGTGCATTCTCGCTTAACGTTATGGATTCATGGCCGATCGAGGTGAATCAGTTACATGAATGATTGGTGTATGTTCTTTCCGACATGGTGAAAGGACAGACATCATCATTCATATAATAGAAGAGTGTATTTGTGCACGTGGAATTCTGATCGTATAGAGTACTCATGTCACTGAGGGCTTCTGTTCCAAATAGAATAAGAGTTTAATCAATCATTACCCGTTCTGTGATGAATATACTTACAAGGATTTACCGGGTGATCAAAAAGTCAATATAAATTTGAAAACTTAATAAACCACGGAATAATGTAGATAGAGAGGTAAAAATTGACTTACGTGCTTGGAATGACATGGGGTTTTATTAGAACCAAAAAAAAATAACAAAGTTCACAAAATGCACGACGGATAGCGCTGGACAGCAAAACGTCAGTGACTGCTACCCTGACGGGTGAGAGGTACCCCGATATGTTACAGAATCGCATTATCCCCAGCCTGGCTGATAAACACCTGCTGGAACGTACGATGTTTATGCAGGATGGCGCTCCATCCCATATTGCTAAACGTGTAAAGATGTCTTGCGCGCGTCGTTTGGTGATGATCGTGTGCTCAGCCGCCACTTTCGTCATGCTTGGCCTCCCAGGTCCCCAGACCTCAGTCCGTGCGATTATTGGCTTTGGGGTTACCTGAAGTCGCAAGTGTATCGTGATCGACCGACATCCCTAGTAATGCCGAAAGACAACATCCGACGCCAATGCCTCACCATAACTCCGGACATGCTTTACAGTGCTGTTCACAACATTATTCCTCGACTACAGCTATTGTCGAGGAATGATGGTGGACATATTGAGCATTTCGTGAAAAGAACATCTTTCTTTGTCTTGCTTTGTTATGCTAATTATTGCTATTCTGATCAGATGAAGCGCCATCTGTCGGACATTTTTTGGACTTTTGTATTTTTTTGGTTCTAATGAAACCGCATGTCATTCCAAGCGTGTGTGTCATTTTGTACCTCTCTATCTACTTATTCAGTGATTTATTCAGTTTTCAAATTTGTACTGACTTTTTGATCACCAGGTATAAATACGACGATTGTGCTTCAAAGTGCAGCACTGTCACTTTCCGTCAGCGTACACTGCCAAAGTGATTGGCGCAGTACCTTTGATTTTGACCCAGTTTGGGCCGTCCGCGCGTGTACGCGCTACACGTGTTCTTCTGGTGGGGACCCGTGGCTGTAATGTGTGGACACGCGCGGGCGCTCCGGTCCCGCCTGTGGAAGGGGCGGCAGGCAGCAGCCACTCGACTCGACTCGGCGGCGGCGCACCTGTTGACTGAGCATTAAGCTGGTTGTAGCTGTTGACAAGGCACTTCACGTGCATTTGGCGGCGGAACACAGGCGGCCGCGCGAAGGACGGCCGGGAGGAGTCGAGGCAGCCAGGGGACAGCGGGACGGCGAGAAGAGGCCGCGCGACGCACCGGCTGCTCCACGAGCACTCGCTGCTGCCGGTGCTCGCGACGAACTGACCGCGAAATTCAGGTCAAGCCAGATTTTAGACGTCAGTCGAACACATATGCCCGCCAGAGTTTCATCACTGTTGAAATTTAGAATAAATATACCACCTTAAGACTATCATAAAGAAACTGAAAATGGTGAAAAGACACTTGGTGACAGGTATCAATACAATTCCAGTGCCATTTCTTGGATTGGAGAGAGTCAGACAAGACCTAGACATAGGCAACAGAAAGAAAAGTCCCAATACGCACCATTGGAGATACACTCCAAACGAAGAAAAAAGGAAATAAAAGACGCACCACGAATGAATTATACTATCTTGGCGAGCAGGGTCTCCGGACCTCTAACCAACTGAGAAGGTTTGGAGCATTAAGCGTAGGGCCTTCCATCCAGCTTGGGATTTTGAAGATCTAAAGCGTCAATTGGACAAATTTTGGCACGATATTTCTCAAGGGGACATCGAACATCTCTGTCAGTGAATGTCAACCAGAAAAACTGTTTCCATAAGGGACGGAGGTGGGCCAGCGCGTTTCTGACTTGCTCAATTTGTCAAGCTCTTCCTCTTGAATTAGTCATCCAATTTTTCTGACATTTTAATCATTTGTTTGTCTATACATATACATCATCACGCTTTCGGACGATTCCTGTACCAAAGAGATAAAAATCAACAGAATCTGGTTAAAACAATAGTGGTGAACGTCTTGAACTGTTACAGCGTGTGCAAACGGAGAGCGTGGAAGCATCCGCCGAATGCGTAGGGTGCGTTATACAGACAGTGTGCACGATGATTTTGTATTTTGCTGGTGTATTAGAAGTAAGGATATTTTTCAAAAAAGTGAAAGAATATCTGGTTAAAAAGACGTGGAATTGAGTAAACGTCGTGGAGTATGTGCCAGAGGTGCAGCAGCAGTGACAGGAAATATAGCTTGATTTAATGTTAGAGTTAAATCTACAAGCAATGGTTCCACTGATTTTACTCATTGCATGATTCATCGAGAAGCTTAAGCGATTAGAAAAATTTCTGCAGACAAGAAGCTACGTTGAAATGCAGTTTAAAATTATGAGTCTGAGTAAAAGTAATGCTCTTAACAGTAGTGTGTTCACAGTCTCCGGTGATAAAATGGAATCGAATTTCATCACATTTTTTCTCCACACACAAGTGCAAGAGCTGTCAAACGCATGAACTCTGAAACGACTGTTAGAGTTAAAAATGAAGTGAAATAGTTATTTGGTACACTTGTCTGGCTTGAGGAATCGTACAATATCCACATTTATGGGATATTCAGGTGTAGCAATCGCCAGATTTTGGACTGAAAGAAAACGTGACGGGAGGTATGATCGTTATCAAGGTTCCGGTTGACCACGTCTGACCGCCCAAGTGACAATCACAAAACTGTGCAAGGAAGGAAGGAAGGAAGGACGATTGCGTTTAAGGTGCCGTTGACATCGAGGTCATTAGAGATGGAGCACAGATTCAGATTGTGTCAAAGATGGCGAAGGAAATCAGCCATGACCCTGCAAAGGAACTATCTCGGCATTTGCTTGGAACGATTTAAGGAAATCACGGAAAACCTAAATTTGGGCGGCCGGACGCGGGTTAGAACCATCGTCCTACCGAATACGAATCCCGTGTCCTAACCACTGCTCCACCTCTCTCGGTCGTACTGAACACCAGACATATCGTAACCCCTTCACATCTAGGCACGTTATTTGAGAACATGTAATGGACTCAATGTAGCTTCTAGCGTAGGCAACCGTTAACAAACCAACACAAACTGCTGCCTTTTGTTGTCCCATGATAGCGTGTATTGTTGATGAATAGGATAGCATTGTGTACATACCCCAGATGATCTTTGTCGACGCGTGTCGCAAGTATGGCTGCGGTCTGGAGAGAGGTTCCAGCCATTCAATATTTAGTAGAAGAGTCCCAATGCTAATCCTGGTGGTCCTGTATGACTGGCTACTAGTGACTGAGGGAACTCTACCAGCACACTGGTACACCTCAGACACGCTGCATCCAACTTGTGTTACCCCTCATGCGACAGTTTTTTGGTGCCATTTTTCAACAGGACAAAGCTCGTCCACATATCGCACGTTCTCTATGAATAGTAGGGTCGTAACACTTATGGGACAGTCTACATAGTTGCCAGGTTTCCTCAATGTCCCCTATGATGCTATCGATGACATCATGCAGCATTGTCGGATACCCCCTTCCCCCTACTCTTCCACCCACCACTCTCACGCAGGACAAATGCCTCACATTTAAATTGATGGGAAATTAAAAAAACTGGCAGGAAATTCAAAATAGTTAGTAATTTCCCCCCATCCTTCAGATGTCACTGTGGAAGTGTGGCCGTTATCCTAAATGTAGAATGGAGAGAAATTTAACAAACCCAAGATGAGACATCGTTCTGTTAATGTGAAATTCAAAGATCCAAGTTGATGATGCAAGATGGCGGCCTGGACATACTAGGACAGTCTATATGATATCACAACCCAAGGTGCCGACCTAAAATGGCGACGTGGGCATACTAGGACTGTCTGCTTGGTTGTTAGATTCCCTCCAGTCCTATGACGTCAGAATCCAAGATGGTGTTCCAAGGTGGCAGTCTTGGTCTACTAGGACAGTCTATATGGTGTCATAATCCAAACTGACGGTCTAACGTTGTGTACATGGTAATACTAGGACAGGCATTATGCCTTTCGGAAGTCAAAATGTTTGCATAAGGTGTATAATTGAGAATACTAGAACAGTCTATATAGTTGCCAGGCCACTCACGTCCAAGATGGTGTACCTAGAGATACTAGGACACTGAGTCTGCTTATGATCATTACTTCATACAATATGTAACTTTTATATCTACGTGCATCATGTTGTCCATGATACCTGATGGTGACAGTGTCCGAAATGAATAATATTTGATTAATAAAATCAGCATGCATCTAGTCAATAACTTTTCCTCAGTGACCTTTTCTGAATTTTGGAGACTGCAGAACGTAGGACAGCTCGAATGGTTGTCGAAATTTGTGGGCTTCCCCTTCCGCCCTCCAAGCCCTACAATGTCAGATTTCAAGATGGTGGACTTGGTGGATACAGGCACAGTTTTCATTGTTGATAGATCACTTGCCACAATTATGGAATCTTGGTCTATGTATATATTGGTGGGAAATTTAAAAATCACTGATTTTCCCTACTCTTATGACCTTACAGTTCAGAGTCCACTTGTCTTAAATTTAAGTTCAGTTGTGTTACCTTTATAAAATTCTCCCAACCTGACATCCACTCTCAATCCCATGTCCCTGCCCACACCCAAATACCCCAGCCCCACCACAAATAGTTCCTCAAATGTATACAAATCAATGTCAGCGCTCCTCAGACCAACGCAGTACGATGTGAGTCTCATGCCATAGTCAATTATGAGGGTGCTTGTGCAGTAAATTACGTTACAATAGTCTATAGGGTTGAGTGGTCGATGTGGTACAGCTGGTAGAGAACCAGTGATTGTTGTACTAGTGCATTCATTCTATTGATGCAGACACTTGGTAACAAAGAGAAGCGGTAAGATACCAACAACAGATTCATACTATAATTTAAGATTTGTTCCCGACTGTATGTAGCAGTTACCGTAGTAGCAGCACCGGTAGATTCATACCATAGGTTCTCATCTAGCTGTACCAAACAACCACACACTTTTTTGATGGATGACACTGTTATTCTGCAACTACTGTTGAATTTCACTGTAAGTATGCCTTGGTGTAATGAAAATTTGGTACTTATGTAGACAAAACGTTAAACTCCCATCATCCTTCCTATAAACAGAAAGTGATCTGATGACTAGGCGAACATTTCATTTTTAAGTCATTCCTTACATACTATATAAATGTTTTACTTTCTACATAAGACATCTAACACTTCCAGTGAATTTCTAAATGGTGACAGTGGAGGAACCTAGAGGTGTGAGTAATATACGAACAGTTTTCATGTTCATTTTCGATTGTTGGAGTAGTGGGAATTTTCATGCTTCCATAGGATTTATGAGCCATTTTCTGACAAATGTTAATATGATTAATTAAACAAGGATGCTTGTGCAGGAGGTCATTTACTGGTCACAATAGGATGTGTCAAGAGATGTATTGTGAAATGACCATAAATACAGATTTAGAGAAATTCTATAAACTTACTAGATAGTTGGATATTGAAATACGAAATATTTACAACTGTTCAGAAACATAGAGTTATTGAAGATCATTTGGAACTTTTGATTTTGTGAAAACTTCTCTGAAATAATTTTGATAGTGTTTTTGATGATGTATGAATGTTTTATACGAACCAGGAATATGGCAAGATATTGAACTATTCATGTTCTACACAGTGGAGACTACGTAACTCTTCATGCTATTTGTCTCCATGTTACAGCAAAATTATAGGAAGTAGTATGTATGCTACAGTGTAATGGTAACAAACTAGCTTTGCTACAGTGCAATTAGTGAAATTGTAACACTTTGCCCCGAGTTACAGTGTTCTATGTTACAGTGAAACTGTAACAAATTAACCAATATTATTGAAAAATTGTGACAAAATGTCACATGTTGGCGCAAAAATTGTAACAAAACATTACATGATACAGCAAAAACTGTAACATATTCTCCAATACATCAATATTTTACAGCAAAATTCACTAAACATCTACAAGCAGTAGAGTTTCACGAGAACTTTGGGGCGGAACGCAGACCCTAAACGACAAATCAGTACATGTACTGCATCACTCACATGCCAGTCATGCTGATATAGAGTCTATTGATAGACGCAATGTTGTAACTTAAGCAACGTTTGGTGCTGTTACCAAAGACCTCATAGATCCAATAGTTTTATGCTACTGAGATTTTCTCTGAATTCTTGTGATGTAATGGCTGTAGGAGCTATTTATAGCTTGCTCACAGAATACCACAGCTGGTGCAGATGTTTGCTTATCAGATCTTATTTGTTCACTTGGCTTTTCCTGTAGTGTCACACTGAAAGTAAGTATCGAACCTTAAGTATAGACCCCAAGATGACCATGAAGTTTAAAATCCAAGATGGCTTCCTATGGCACCACAATCCAAGAAGGTAACCCAAGACATCATCGGTGATATCAGAATCAAAACTGGCGATCCAATATCGCGGGCCTAAGGGTATAAGTGCAGTCCTAACTAGTTGTTCCAAATTCTGTAGTGCTGCAGTCACTTACTCCCACCAATCTTCCATACCACCCACGCGTCAGGTGAGCTCAGCAGAGATATTCAGTTCACCCTAGTCAAAGGTTGATCATCATGAAACGTCATCAGAGATCAGACACATCCAGACAGACGAAACTGACATTCACACTCTACTGTAAGTATTAAGCAGCTCTCATTGATAATGATAATTGTAATTATTATTATTTATTGGTGTATTTGTAACTATTTTCATAGTTCTCAATTATTATTTCACCCTCATTGCAATGGTTTCCTGAGGAACTGGATCAGAAATAAAACTCAGCACACAGACAGGCTCCCTGAAGCAGTACCTTATGTAATGGTGCAGGGCACAGAATTGTTTATAGACTTCAAATTTCCTGTATATCGAGTTTCCTATACATCCAACATTTGCATCAATCTTCGAACCACCAGCACCACTTTGTGTATCTGATACATTGGGACGCAACTCAAGTCAGCATGCAGAACTGTTTTCAGGCTCTGAGTTTTCATTATCACCAACATCTGCACAATTCATCAAAGCGCCAGCATTACATAGTGCACCTATGAATGTGGTGTTAATCTCTGCAATGTATCGGCTGAATGCGAGTGACGGTGAATGTGTTGTTACAGGCTTGGCAACACGTTGAGCGTTCAGTGTCGTAATAGTTTTTGGAAATCAGTTGTTTAGCGACATGAAAGTAGTGATATCGAACTAGCAATTGTACTGATTATATCATAATTCGCCACATATAATTGTAATTTGGTTTATACTTTGTTTAAGTAATAAGATGCAATTGCTGCTATGTATATAAGCAGCGATGGCAGCTGTTTAAGAATCGTGAATACTGAAGATCATGTTGGGCACCACACCTGACAAATTTTAATTATTAATGGAAACCATATCAGCAGTACAATTACAAATTTATTGCGGTACAGCCAGTTTCATTTTTAGAACATCTTCAAGTTACCTCCAGTTAAACAAAGCAGGAAATTAGGCTAAAGCTAAGGCATCTTAAGACACAGAATAAGTTGACAACAGTCTTATACTAAATCATGTCTGAATTGTGCTTAAGTTGTGATATAAACGGCCCAGTTGCCTCATGTAGTGTTGAAGACTGACTCCAGTGATCATATACATTCTGCTGACCTCCTGGCGGAAGTATGGCGAGCAGCCAGGGCGTGCTGCGCACAGTAAACTGTCCAGACAGAACCACTCCACCAGAGCAGTAAATATGAAAAATTGTACTCGACCTCTGTCGAGTGCAATAGTCGATTGCATGATCACAATTGGTAAATGTAATGACAAAACCTTAAGCGCAAATTTGGCTGTGAAGAGTTAAAACCACTATATAGTTCATCAGAACTATTGAAAAATAGATAAATATAACTTCAAAACAGAGTTATGCACAACAAGAAGGGAATAGTGGACAGTGCTTACACCATTCTGTATCGTCATTTGATACATCAAACAGGTAGTTAATGGTTCAAAAAAATGGCTCTCAGCGCTATGGGACTTAACTTCTGAGGTCATCAGTCCGCTAGAACGTAGAACTACTTAAACCTAACTCACCTAAGGACATCACACACATACATGCCCGAGGCAGGATTCGAACTTGCCACCGTAGCGGTCGTGCGGTTCCCAGACTGTAGTGCCCAGAACCGCTTGGCCACTCCGGTTGGAGATAGTGAATAATGGTAAAATACAGCTGCAGAGTAGGTGTATAAAATATAGCAGGCACCATAACTGAGATCACATAGAACGATCATAAGTCATGAAAAGTGTAGTTAAAAGGGACGTACTGTCGGAAATTTCGGAAATTTGTGGTAAGGTGCTATGGGACCAAACTTCTGAGGTCATTGGTCCCTAGGCTTACACACTACTTAACGTAACTTAAACTAACGTAAGCTAAGGACAACACAGACCCGTGTCCGAGGGAGGACTCGAACCTGCGATGGGAGGAGCCGCACGAACCATGGCCAGGAGCCCAAGACCGCGCGGCCGTCCCGCGTGGCGGACATATTGTCACTGAAATTCTAAAAGAGCTAAAGCAACCAAACACGAAGCTTTCGTCATGTGGTGCTAATAAAATTGTAGGTGAGGTGTGATAAACTATCTACAATTATTTATAATGGAAGAGAACACATACCAGTTGATACACATAGCTGTATCGTCATTAAGTTGATAAAACCAGACGACTTATTATACGGTCGAGTATGAAATAATTACATAAATCATTACAGAACCAGTAATTATGATTATACAAAGTGATCATTACTATAGAATAAAAGCAGCCACAACAGACAATGTGTTGTCATTGAACATACAAGAGAATTAAAGAAAAATTTACTAGATAGTTCTTGTGTGTTGCTAAAAATTACTTTGTTAAATTTACTGCACATCCGCAAAATCAAAAGACAAATGTCAACGCAAGCAGTGAGTAACGGACTGCATGGACGATTATGAAGTAAATACATACAACATACCAAAAGACAGTAATTGTGCTCACTCAGTGATAATGCACAACAAATAAAAGCGATTACTAGAAATCTAGTTGCCATTGAATACGTGCAAGGCTAAAGTACTAAACTGGATATAGTCGGTCGTGTGTTGACAATTAAAACCTAGCTGTGTTAAACTTGCTATTAATGGCACAAATACATAACTGATACAAAATCACTACACAACTAACCAAAGAAATGAAAAACATGTATGAACAACAGTTAAAACACTGTTATGATGCACAACATCATGGGAACTGGTGACAGTGTTCACAGCAAACTGTGTCGTCATTTGACACGTATGGCAATAAGGGAGTAATTATAAAATACGTTTGCAAAGTAATTATATAAAGTACATCAGGAAAGATAATTACGATCTCACAGAACGGTCATAAGTTATGAATAACGTAGATACAAAAGACACATCGTCATTGAAAATTATGGAAGAGCTACCAAACTGGTGGTTTCCGCTGCGTGTAGCTAATAAAATTACAAGATGGCAGTGTTCAACTTACTACGGCTACTCACGATGGAAGATAATATATTCGTCTGTATCGTCGCTAGCCCGATAAAGCCATACAACATTTTATACGATCGACTGTGAAATAATTACACTCAATGTAACAGAACCAATAATTGTGATCATACAAAATGATTATGACTAAAGTTGCACCCACGTTGGACAGATGAATCAGAGAGTAACTGCTTACACAAATAACTGTAAAGTACTTGTATGTAACACAAGAGAAAACCATAAATTTGCTCACACACAGTGAATAAAAGCGATAAGAAAGAAGCTGATGTGTTGGCGGTGGTCAGAGCTCTTGCAGGAGTCAGGTGACGTCTTTTAGCTTGTTGGTACCACGTCACAGTTACTTGACTGTCAGCAGTGCCTTGGAACCATTGGCTGCAGTGGTGCTGCAGGTGGCCTCGGACCCCGGCAGCACGGAGCTGGGTGGACCCCCATTTGTTCCTCGGACCATGAGAGGAAGAAAGATCCAGTAACATTGAGAGGCACCCACTTGCCTTTCTCATACTGTGGCATCAAGCAGTCAGGCCTGCAAGATGAGTGGTTTGCCAAGCGAGTGGAATCTTCCTTTATTTATCGAGCAACATGAATTCTCGTATCTTACTATTTAGTTACAAATTATCCTCCTGTATGAATAATACGCAACGGAAACACGCATCTGACTATCAGTGATTTATAGAACTCTGACTGTACACTACGCACTGGCAATACCACATTTACCTTTTGTCTTTGATTTAACGGCTTTTATATAAATTCGGGACATTACAATAACATACAATTTAATGAAAAAAGGCCACCAATCTCTTTCTTTTCACTATTTGATTTATTCCTAAACACACAAATTCTACAACCTACAACAAAATCACATGAGAAATTCCGCCCAGTGGGCATGGCTTTACGTTAGTGAATCTCTATACTATGGTCTCGTAATCTATTTACCGCAACAGTGCACTCCCTGGATCGGATGGTGGATCTTTTATTATACCTCACACTTCGCCTCTCACAATAATCCTCACGAAACTTTCCTCCAGATCGAGCGATACAGAAGGAACAGGCATACCCACAAATCTTTCGAAACTACCTTGCTACTCCCATGCAAAACACACATACTCAAATTACAAGACATACACAACACAACAATATGAAATATTACACAAAGAACGGTTACAACTTCATCACTTTCCGCTTTCCCACTTCAATCAATATTTATCCCAGTTTCACACGACACTGCCCCACTTTGTAATTCTACTTTCCTACTGTGAACTCTGGAGATAAACGCACGTCTTCCTGTGCAATGCAAGCCAAGTGGCGTTGCTGGAAAAACGGCCGACTCACCTTGATTCTCTCTCAGAGTTTAAATTTAGCGTCACACGGAATGATATTTCTTAAATACTTCAACTTATGATACACACGCTATTTCTTAAATATTTCAGCTTATTGTACACACGCTATTAATTCTTAGATATTTCAGCTTATTGTACACACGCTATTAATTCTTAAATATTTCAGCTTAAGCTCACGGAAGTATCTCAACTTATAACTACACGTGGGCTCTTTGTGACCGTTGGTTTACTACAATCCCCTTAAAATTACCTGCCTCACTTTGTAATTTTCCCCACAAAAGGTCCTGTGAAAGAGAAATTATTAATTCTAACTACTCTTAAATATTCCACATCCATACCATGCCTCCACTCTTTCATTACGGAGCACAACAAAAAAAACAGGTCTTTACAGCAGAAGGTTCAGCGGCAGAGTACCTGAAACATGGCCGTATTCCGATTCTCTCGCACCTCTCTCGAAGTGGGAGAAGCACCCTGCTACCTTATTGGTCAGCCACATTTCAGACGCTCAAAGCTCTGGTAACTTCCATCTCTTTGGTCTCACCAAAGGTAGCCAAAGGATCGACTCAAAGATGATCATATATTCCGATTCACCATCTGTGGTTAGCAGACGACCATACATTCATTCCTTTCACAGATCTCACCAAACTGGATGTAGGGATTTATTTTGAGGGAGTGCACATGTGATCAATTAAATAAATAAATTGTCATTCTTTCCCACACTGGTATCCGGCTTCGCTGTATTAATTGAAATTGAGTTACTTTTACACAAAAAATGTGTTGTTCTGACAAGAATTTCGTACCTATTTTCAGTGTTGGGCGGTACTGTACCCTTTCACCACCGGCTACCCATGCAGAAAAAAATGGCACGGTACTATCCTTGCAATGCGAGGGTAGTTCCGAACATTTTTTTTAAGAAAACTGTATTAGAACAAACGTAGCAAATCATCAAAGTAACCAGGAGGAGACCTTAGCCCCTGGTGACCTCAAATTGACGACCAAATGTTGTTACTTTACCAAATTGGCAGTTGTTGCATTATTGTACTCTCCACAATCCGGAGTAACGTACACATACTAATTTACAACAATCTACATGACAAATAAAACATCACATCATAGAAATGAAAAAATAATCTTGAGATAAAATTTTGCTTTAGTTACTGGGATCTTCGTTATTTTTATGAGTAATCCAAATTTCAATAGTTCTAAAACAAATAAAAAATACTTTCTCTGTTGTCACACATATGGACGACAAGAACTTGCATTTCGACTAGCCTTCGTTACACTTTAATGTGAAATGTCACCACTGTGATAATAAAAATAAGTGGCTTCAGTCAAAACACCAAAAAGATTATTACTATGGACGACATCAAAATACATCAGTTAATTCCGATATTTGTTGTGCAATGCAAACTCTTGTCCCCTGTGACAATCATACTGATCAATGCTACATGAACCGCTACGTTAGTATTACGCCACTGGCTTATAATTAGAGCATCATTGTACTAAATATTCTAATAAACATGCTACGTGAACTTGATAACCCAGAACAGACAAAAAACAAACACTAACTATTCTGAACACAAATGTTGATGAAATACAATTACACTTGCTGTCCCTTCAGGAATGAAACACATAAAAAAAACATTTACACAATTACAAATACATTATTCCCTATCTTGCGAGTCACACGGAAACCTTTCATTCTGTGATTTTCTTGGGGTCAAAAAGTTGCTGATAGTTTTCCTAGAAACACTGTCTCGGTGTCAAAGCTCTCCCATGGTTACCCGGACGAAAGTCTTTAAGTCACTCAAATCGGCATTTTGAACACGCACCGAACAGTAAACTGTATCTCACATTAAACACAAATGTCATAGTCACTGCCAGAGTACCATCCACACGAATCTGTTCGTCCAAAAAAATGGCCCTACAACTACTATTACCCACGGTTCTGTCCTTTCAGTTCATGGTGTAATTAAAAGTCGTAAGTTTCAACAAACAGCACTTATTCCCGCACCACTTCAAGAAATGTCTCCTACTACAGACGCAAATGTCAATGTCCCACTCTAGTTTCTTGCCTTCATACAATAATTGTTCACCAAACGACAACTGTCCTCTAAGTATACCAAGTGTCCCACATGCAATTCACAAAGCACACTTAACAAGTCACTGCCAAAAGTTTATGGATCCCACCATTCAGTGGTCAAGACAAAACAAAACGATCGTCCTGTCTGCTAAAGACAAAATCTTTTCCACCACTCACAACGTGGAAACACCAGTCCTTCACTTTCCACATTATGGAAAGTCGCAGTCATCTTGTTTCACGGCTCCACAGTCCAGTACTAGTTATTAGCTGCTGGTAAAAAAAATGCTCGCCGGGCTCTGCCGCGCCTCGTCCATTCTGCAGTAGCGCCGCTGCGCGCGCCGTTGAGCAGAAGAAACCACCCGCTGTTGCCTCCGCGGGATACCTTCCCCAGTCGTAAGGGTGGCGGAACTCATGAATGGCCAGTGGTACCTGCGTGTCGCCCCAGGCCGTTGACCTGCTGTAGCGGGCGCGTGGAGTGTACCCCGTCCGACAGTGGAGTGGGGAGTGCCGCGGCTCTGTCGCCTGTCGCCATGGCATCGTCAGCTCGGCCCGCTAGCGGTATGGGCGTTACGACACCCAATCAGTTAGCCTTCCGTGCATCTCGCAACATTACAGACAAAAGGAAATTCTTACATTAAATTTATACACCCTAGTTTTCTACACATACAACATCAACATTTATCTCTTTTCTATAGACAGCCCACACTCGTTCTATTCATTGTACCTGTCGTCCCTCATACAAAACATGAAAGTGTAAAAAAAAAACAAAAGGAATAATAAACAATCTATACAGCTCATAATTACAACATCAAATAGTAGGCTACTCTAACATCCTATCACAGTGAAAGTATTAGAAACTTTATCCTAAAACTACAATATACAATGAACTTTTGTGCTTGTGACACACTGAAATTAATACCCCTTGAAAGTGTTCTAACAAAAAAATAAGAATAATCTACATAGCTCACAATTACCTACCACAGGTTATTAAATATTAAACTACTTTAACATCCTAACACAACAAACATTTTTAGAAACTGATGACTCTAAATCTACAACATACAATGCACCTTTGTGCTTGTGACAGATTGAAATTAATACCACTTGAAAGTGTTCTAACAAAAAAAATAAGAAATAATCTATACAGCTCACAATTACCTAACACAGGTTATTAAATATTAAACTACTTTAACATCCTAAGACAATAAACATTTTAGAAACTGGTGACTCTAAATCTACAACATACAATGCACCTTTGTGCTTGTGACAGACTGAAATTAGTATCTTTCTATATATTTTACCTTTTTATTATATATAACAACATTTCTAGGACATGTATGAACCATCCACATGATGTCAGATCCTGACCTGCCATCGAGGTTCATCCCAATCAAACAATACATAATAATGTTGTAGTTACAGAACGGTAGCATCCCCTTTACAGGAGTGTGCGCATTGATCACACTACTCTACGACTCTCACTCACCAGACATCACATTTTCCTTCTCATTCAATCCATTAATACACTAACAGAATAGGTCTAGAAGTCAGTTAACCTTAACACCACCACACTCACGACAACATACCATACCTTTGCTCCCTTATACTTATAACACCACCACATAACACATGAAGCTGTTCCGGAGATAGCTTTCCAGTCTCCGAATTCGTCCTTTCACTCTGGCACCTCTCTCCATCGGCTTACCTCCGCATTCACTTCATGCTAAATATCAACTTAGAATTGCGACATTTCATCTAAGAAACAAAAATACACAAATTATTCAACCTGCAAAATAACTGTACACATTCTTGGTACCGTTTTGATTAGTTATCCTGGTACCAGGCTTCAACAACAACAACAATAAATATTATTTTTGCCAAATCGCAAATGTTATGCTAAGAATTAGATCTTACACTTATATTACATCTTACGTCAGTGTTCCACAACGTTCACCATCTGGATCTCATACTCCCTTTATGTCCTTTCACATTGTGCAGTTGTCCTCATCTCTTCATTCGTATTTCGGCTCTCCGTCCGTCCATTACTCCATCATTTCCTGGTCTTCCTTCGCCATTCGCATCAATCTCTATTGCAGCATACACAGGTCTCTCTGTAACATACATCTAAGACATCTCCACATTATTCAATTCTACTCACCTTTATTTACCACTGTTTCATCACGTCGAATCTCTATCTATTAATCACACTGCTTCACGTCGCTTCTTCCCTTACCTATCACCTTTATCCACTACTATTTATCACGTCGCTTCTCTATCTACCATCTTTATTCCCTCATAAATCATCACGTCGTTTCTGCTTGATCCTTATTCATACGACAAAAAATACGTACATACACCACTCTGTCGACTCCTGTTCATGACTCATTTGACCAGTCTATTCCGTCATACTTCCTGACATCCCGCCTGAAAATTCTTATGTTCGATTTGACCCTGCACAACGTTACACACTACAAATAAATACACTGACTATACCATTAATTGCCTACTTTAGATCTATCCTTAACTTTTCCATAATTTGATGTTAGAAATGTGATGAAGCCCACGAGATTGTTTTCCCTTGATCGTCTCAATCAGTACAGCATTTTCATGGACAATCCGCCTCACTCTGAATGGTCCACTATACACAGTAAAGAATTTGCTAGTTAGGAATCTAAGTTTACATGAAAATTAAAAGTGTGCAGAGAATATACAAGCTGGGAGAAATGGGACAGCCCAAGTGTTAGAAACTTTGGTGCTAGTGGCCTCTTTCCCTAACACCAGATTCCGAACAACCATACACAGCACCTCATTATAACTGTCACCACGACAATGGCATACAATGGATCAGATGGCATCTAATTTAAAAACTTCGATCACATTACTGATGTTACCTGTAACAGCAGTATAAACGTACCCTATTCCATACACATCACAATGTTTACTTTTTTACATTACGTGTTAAGTACCTGCAATAGTAAAATCGCAGTAATTATACTGGACTCCTTGGCATTATTACATAACATTTTAGCAACTGGTTTCTTTGAAGAAACAGTTCTTTTACTTTACAGTTCGAAATAAAAATTTGCAAATTTTGCTCTGAGAGACCAGCCTAACAGATGCCATTACTGGTGGTTTATTCTCTGATCAGAAGTATGGTATTTGCACTCCTACATATCAGTAGAGTATGTCCGCTACATAGACAATTTTCAGTGCCAGCCGCATGTGTTTTTAAGGCAAGATGCTAAGGGCTGATATGTTGGATTTGTTTCTCCTATCCATCAATCTATTACGACAAGAAAGAAATACCAGGATTCCATGCCCTCCTGTCATTCTGATAGTTTCTGCCGTTCCTGTCCTCGACTCTGTCTGACCTATGAGTCGTGTCTCCGTTCACGATATTGCTCTCATTACCCAGTTCCTGTAATAAGTGCTGAAATGACGCAGAATCGTTCAAGCCTCTGCCTGCTATCACTATATCTCTGCGCAATCTCACTGGCAACTTCGTTATACAGATCCTAATGAGCTCCCCAGTTTCGTATGGCACATCCAAATACCTGTTTCGTCTCAGCATTTCCTGATAACACGACACTGGATCTCTTATACCACCTTCGTTACAATTTGGCATCATCAATATGCTTTGCTTAACCTGGTCCTGCTTACTTTTCGACCAGAATTCATTTAAAAATTTGTCACAAAACATCTTGTAGCTACTACAGTCTTTAATAACTTCCTGCATTTTCGCTCTAGCCTCGTCCCTCAAATGGTTACACACAAACTTCATTTTTAGGAGCGGTCCCCACGATGAAGGTAATGAATCTTGAAATTGAGACAGCCACAGGCATGGATGTTGGTAATTATCAGGATCCGGAAAACAAGTGTACGTTTGTACCGACACGAAGTGTCTCCTACATTCTTCTTCCGCATTTATGTTTTCCGACCTTGGGCTATACCCAGTTGGGTTTGCCACCTGTTTTATCCGACACAACCGTTCTTGTAACTCTCTGAGTTCGTCATCCTCTTTCTGTCTATTTTCGATTTTTGAATTTATCTCACTCTCCCTCCGCAGTCTACCTGGTGGTGTTTCACCTTCGCTTCTGCACGCTAATTGCAACTGTGCTAGTTCTTCCCTATGTTTCCTATTTGTTTCCAATTGTGCCTCTTTAAACTGTAATAGTGATTGTATCTCCTCCTGGTCGGCATAAACCTTTCGCTGCGTACTGTCAGAGCCTGTTTCGCCTCTTATACTGATCTTTTCTACATCTGCGCTAATCGTATTCATTCTGACCACTACCTCCGCAACTTCATCCCTGTGTTTATTTAGCGCCATTTCCTGCCGTGTGACTTGAGCTTCCACGCTGTCTAATGCCCCTTGTTTATCTGCCAGTAAGTCCCCCACTATCTCTTTGATTCGCTCATCCGGCCACACGCCCCTATGTTCTGTAATATCGCTTTCTATTGCACTTATTCGTACCTCCAAATTATTGGCTTTTTCTTTCACAGCATCACATTCTTGCTGCACCGCATCCAGATTCTTCTCCCCCTCATCTAACCGATTATTAACTGCGGACAGACGCTCATCGATAACTGTGTGTAGCTTCCTCATTGCCTCTTTATTTCCCTTATCAATTGCCTCCAATCTTTCCTTATTTGCTTCCAATCTCTCCTTAGTCTCCCTATCCATTGCTTCCAATCTCTCCTTAGCCTCCCTATCTCTCTCCTTATTCTCCCTATCTCTCTCCTTATTATCTCTATTGATTGCTTCTAATCTTTCGTTAGTTGCTTCAAATCTTTCCTTAGTCTCCCTACTCATCGCTTGTAAAAACTGCAGTATCACATCGTTATTTCCTACTTTCGACGCGCTCACCTCGTTCGCCTGAGAAACCGTAGCTTCGCTAAGGGTAGCTGCACTTTCACCGCACACCTGGCCTAGTTTCGGCTCGCCCGCGTCGTCGGGAAAAGCCCGCGTTTGTGGACAAAGCCCGCCGCATAAAGGTTCCCCTTGCAGCGGTCCACTGAACAATACAGCCCCTTCGGAGCGTTTGTCTTTCTCGCTCATTAACCCATGGTCAACAGCTACTTCCTGCTGCACTGCTACGTCCACCCCAGAATCGCTATTCTCCATGGTGGCTACACTTTTCGACTGCGACCTAGTTACTACGGACATTACGCAAAAAAAAATTATGAAACGATCTTCCAGCCTTGTGTGATATAGCAATTAATTACATAAAATAAAATAAAAGATCCTCACCAATCCAGAAAGAATTTGCAAACAGAAAAAATTTTACTTCTTAGCGCTATCACAATACATTCCATAAAAAAAATCTTAACAGCAAACCCTAACAACAAAATATCCTAACAAAAACGATCCTGGCAAAGGAATCCTGGCAACAAATTAAATATCCTGGTAACAAAATTATCGTGGCAAAAAACGGAATCCTGGCAGGGTCGAAATTATGAGAGGCACCCACTTGCCTTTCTCATACTGTGGCATCAAGCAGTCAGGCCTGCAAAATGAGTGGTTTGCCAAGCGAGTGGAATCTTCCTTTATTTATCGAGCAACATGAATTCTCGTATCTTACTATTTAGTTACAAATTATCCTCCTGTATGAATAATACGCAACGGAAACACGCATCTGACTATCAGTGATTTATAGAACTCTGACTGTACACTACGCACTGGCAATACCACATTTACCTTTTGTCTTTGATTTAACGGCTTTTATATAAATTCGGGACATTACAATAACATACAATTTAATGAAAAAAGGCCACCAATCTCTTTCTTTTCACTATTTGATTTATTCCTAAACACACAAATTCTACAACCTACAACAAAATCACATGAGAAATTCCGCCCAGTGGGCATGGCTTTACGTTAGTGAATCTCTATACTATGGTCTCGTAATCTATTTACCGCAACAGTGCACTCCCTGGATCGGATGGTGGATCTTTTATTATACCTCACACTTCGCCTCTCACAATAATCCTCACGAAACTTTCCTCCAGATCGAGCGATACAGAAGGAACAGGCATACCCACAAATCTTTCGAAACTACCTTGCTACTCCCATGCAAAACACACATACTCAAATTACAAGACATACACAACACAACAATATGAAATATTACACAAAGAACGGTTACAACTTCATCACTTTCCGCTTTCCCACTTCAATCAATATTTATCCCAGTTTCACACGACACTGCCCCACTTTGTAATTCTACTTTCCTACTGTGAACTCTGGAGATAAACGCACGTCTTCCTGTGCAATGCAAGCCAAGTGGCGTTGCTGGAAAAACGGCCGACTCACCTTGATTCTCTCTCAGAGTTTAAATTTAGCGTCACACGGAATGATATTTCTTAAATACTTCAACTTATGATACACACGCTATTTCTTAAATATTTCAGCTTATTGTACACACGCTATTAATTCTTAGATATTTCAGCTTATTGTACACACGCTATTAATTCTTAAATATTTCAGCTTAAGCTCACGGAAGTATCTCAACTTATAACTACACGTGGGCTCTTTGTGACCGTTGGTTTACTACAATCCCCTTAAAATTACCTGCCTCACTTTGTAATTTTCCCCACAAAAGGTCCTGTGAAAGAGAAATTATTAATTCTAACTACTCTTAAATATTCCACATCCATACCATGCCTCCACTCTTTCATTACGGAGCACAACAAAAAAAACAGGTCTTTACAGCAGAAGGTTCAGCGGCAGAGTACCTGAAACATGGCCGTATTCCGATTCTCTCGCACCTCTCTCGAAGTGGGAGAAGCACCCTGCTACCTTATTGGTCAGCCACATTTCAGACGCTCAAAGCTCTGGTAACTTCCATCTCTTTGGTCTCACCAAAGGTAGCCAAAGGATCGACTCAAAGATGATCATATATTCCGATTCACCATCTGTGGTTAGCAGACGACCATACATTCATTCCTTTCACAGATCTCACCAAACTGGATGTAGGGATTTATTTTGAGGGAGTGCACATGTGATCAATTAAATAAATAAATTGTCATTCTTTCCCACACTGGTATCCGGCTTCGCTGTATTAATTGAAATTGAGTTACTTTTACACAAAAAATGTGTTGTTCTGACAAGAATTTCGTACCTATTTTCAGTGTTGGGCGGTACTGTACCCTTTCAACATAAATCTATGGAGGTGGCAGAGTGCAAGTACCTGGGCAGTCAGGCATTAGTTATTCAAGGCCAAGTGACGGTGGTGGCACTTGCTTGATTGGTACGGCGTTGACTTCACGAGAGTGACTGGCACAGAGTGGGCACCCCAGCATAGCCGATCTGTGTAAATGATGATTGACTGTCCTCAAGGTGTGTAAATCTAACTGTCTGACCACGCGGAAGGAGTATCACTGTTGCGTTCCTCCATGTCGATGAACCCTCTTGCTAATATGGAAGCTTCCTGAAGGGTGGTCGGCAGCTGAATGCACACTCACTTCCTCACGGCAGGAGCTCGGCGGGGGAACTGATCCCACAAGCGGTGCTTGTGTCAGCATAGGGCATTGACTGTGACGGTCCGGTGCGGCTAACAACCTGGATACAGTGCTGGTCACTGGCTTTGTTTCGTAAAGTTACACTATCAGCTGGGCTGGAATACATCATGATGAAAAAAAATACGATGTGTTCCAGTTTAGGAACCTGGGTAGCCATGACGAGACATGTCCTATACATCTGTTGCTGAAAATTTGTGCTACGTATTCCTGAACAGTCACATGAAAGTGTGCCAGTGCACCATGCCGTCATGTAACGTCCACCATATGGTGGAGGCGAAACACATTCGGCTGCAGACATCCGTCTGGTACTTGTGCCTGGCACTGTGTCCACTTCTTGTGTTTCAGCTCTGCCATTTGCGATGTGGACACTGTCCATGGTGTAACAGCTTGTTACATGCTTTGTTTCAAGGAGCTGGCCCCTCTCTGGAGCTGGTGCGATCTACTCAACACTCTGCTGCCTGACTGTCTCTTTGAGGATACAATTCATGATACAGTCCCTCCCATGCGTTGTCATTATCACGCCTGTACATGAAGTTGATGCCAGCCTTTTCTTCACTTGACTGTGTGTGTGGAGCTAACTAAACACACATACTAAGCAATTTCGGCGATCATGTGCACAAAATAATCAGAATGTCGACGACACATTTAGGAAATTTTTTTCATTGTTAAGTAATAAGAACAGGTGCCTTTAGATAGGAATTCGTTAAGGAATCGTCGGTTCGTTAAATATTTGGGCTTATACTGGTTGTAAGGAAGAGAATTTGCATTGTCTTCTCCACTATTAATATTTAATTCCACAACTGAACAGCTTCCAGTAACTGCTTTTATAGGTGGCAATTGGCTCGATACGTCACTAATTTCGCTCAGGCGGACTCTATGTACTCACACCAGATTTACAACCTCGCAAAGCGGAGGAAGCAAATCAGTTTTGCTTCAAATACACGCTGTGGCGGTCATTACAGTTACCTTTGAGATTAAGCGTAGTGAATTGATGTTAGCCAACAATGACTTTAAAGCACAAAGACTCCATTATCGACACATCACTGAGTTTGAACAAGATCTTTCGCCAGGGCTACGAGAAGCTGGATGTTTCTTCTGCGATACTATGGAAAGGCTTGACAGGACTATAGACACTGTGCATGATTTCTGGCAGCGGTGGTCACAAGAATGTGCCGTCGAAAGAAAACCGGACTCCGGATGGCCCCGTCTCGCTACTGAGAGGCAAAATCATCAGGTTCGGTGTATGACTCTGCCACATCGTACTGCATCTGCAGCATTAGTCTGAGGAGCTGATGGCACCACAGAGACAAAACGAACTGTTACAAATCGATTACTTCAAGGATAGCTCCGAATCACACGCCCTGCTGCATGCGTTCCATTGACCCTAAACCACGAACATTTGCGACTTCAGAGGTTTCAAGCCAGAGCTCATGTGAGGGCAGGGTGGAGGTCTAATGTGTTTTCTGATGAAACATGTTTCTGCCTTTGAGCCAGCGATGGCCGTGTGTTAGTTAGAAGGAAGCCAGTTGAGAGCCCGCAACCAATCTGCCTGAGTGCTAGACACACTGAATTAAAGTCTGGGATGCGATCTCTTATGACAACAGGAGCGCTCTCGCGGCTATCCTACGCACCGTGACTACAAGTCTGTACGTCAGTCTGGATAGTCGACATGCTAAACTGCCATCCATGAACAGCATACCAGGGGGCGCTTTCCAACCGGATAGCATTCGACCGCATTCCGCTGTTCAAATCCAACATACTCCACAGATTGTTGACATGTTGCCTTTGCCTACTCGATCACCAAATCTATCTCCAATCGAGCTCATACGGGACTCCAGCGTTAGCCAGAACCACAGTTAACCATCCCTGTGTTAATCGACCAAGTGCAACAGGTTGTACAGTATGTATGTAGAGCTGTGAACCGATCCTAGCCAAGGCACGACGTACGGTACCAAGAATAATGGAGATGTAACCGTTGTGCGTAATTTCTGGTTAAGCCACCTCACAAGGACAATTATAAATTTAAAAATTACAGGTTCGCCACCAGCCCAAGCCCTTCCTAACAATTAAGAAAAGACCGAGCTGGAAATTATCAGTTCAATTAAATTGAGAATTAAATTATAAGGATGCAATTTTTTGAAGACACTAACAGGATGAACAGCATTGCTTGGCGTATATCAATGAGCTTGTTTAATTAAACTGATTTTTCTTCCATTTTTGTTCATCACAAACAAGCAGATTGGCTTAGAAAAATCATGGAATAGAAAATTAATTTGAAAACTGGCATCAATGAGAAAGATAAATGACGCAGAGTTTATCTTTTACGTAGTACATTTATTTCATTACTGAATTTGATGCACATCCTATGAATTCATATGACTGGTGCCTGAATTAAAAATATAACTAAATAATTCGCCAAAAATGATAGAACGGCGCAATTAAAAAAGGAAAAACACATAAAAGGGAAGTGGAACACAATAATTCAATCATTCCATCTACATACCCACGACAGAAATAGTTCAGAGAGATACCTATTACCAGTATGCTCATGCACTAGCTTGCAAAGAGGTTTATCCGATTCGCAATATTTGTACAGTAGATATACGACACGGAATCCGCGTCTGCCACTTGCAAACGGCTGAACTTCAGCACGTGGTAAACTTGATTACGAGTTAACTGTTCAGAAATTAGACATTAAACCAGGCACAAATGCAAAAAATTTTAACGGTGCAATAGCAGAATGATTTTGCCGTCATGAAATAAAATTGACTCGGCAAGGCAGAAACCCTCTCTAGGAGCTACGAACTGTACTCACGAACCGCTAGCTGCAGAGTGTCCTTCCTCCACCGAGTTTCACCTAACTACCGTTGCAACGGGAGCTACCAGAGGGGTAGGCTTCCTTCACCAACCTGACAGACAATCCAACCTCAGACTAAAACGGGTACTGGGATCCTAAGTTGGCAGTCCTGTGCTACCGTCCAAACGAGGAGCAAACATCACCTGCTCCTAGCAGACGACAACCAACCCAGCGACCTCAACAAAAGAAACCCGAAACCACACGTAAAATCACTCATTCCGTCACATTCACGCACACATAGGGGAGGATGAAGGGAAAAACGTAATAAATACAGGTCATGATTTCCTATGGAACACAAAAAAAATCAAACATAATATCATTTAATAAGCTTTAGTTTGTTTGCTCAGTCTTTCTGGGAGAGTTAATACATTAAACCGCAACCAGGCGGTGGACAGAAAAGGATGCACAGAATTCAGTCAGACAAGCGTCTATGAAACGACTCCACAGAGACATTTCAAGGTATAAAACTTCATCCCACAAACTGGTATCCGGCACCTGTAATACTCAATGCATGTTCCTTTGCGTGCTTGCATTCAATATTCTGGTGGTACACCGGTTATTAATGTAACAGCTCTTCATATTTGGAATGGCTTATATCGTACTTACATCAGTCTGGGATCTTGCGACGTTAATCACTTACACATGTTACCTAGACAAATGTATTCCAGAAATTTCGTTACCCTAGATGAATTATTTTTTGGTGTTGCGGTTTCTTCCGTCAGTGGATATGCATAACTGCAGTGCATGGCGAAATGTGGGCAGAAATGTATGGAGTGTGTTGAGTTTATATCTGTTGTGCTGAAAACCGGACTAACAGCCACGCACGCCGCTGTGGCATCTACACAGTCTCCTAATGAAATGGCCCAACGTTCTTTATTGTATGTTGTAGCAGAACAAAAAAAAATCCCGAAGCGTAATTCACTTTTTGCTACCTGAAATCAAATGATTGTATGGCGTCGTTGGCCTCGAGACCCTCCCCGAGGATGTTTGGCCGTCTGGCGCAGATCTTTCTTTTTGAAGCCACTTCGGCGACTTGCGTGTCGATGGAGATGAGATGAAATCACTATGAAAACACAAACACCAATTCTCAATCGAACAAAATCTCTGGCGAAGTCGGAGATCGAACTGGGGACCCCGCTGTCTAGAGGTGCCCACGCTAACCACTTTTTATTTTTATTTATTTTTAATTTCTGTCGTCTTTCTTTCAGTCTGTTTCTTCGTCGCTTCTCGTCGGTGGTTCCATGCAGATGTCGCATGACGTCTTTCAAATTCTGCCAACGAGAACTTCAATGTTTTTTTTATTTATTTCTTTTTTATACTACAGACCCTGGCCAGTCCCTTGACCCAAAACGTTGAGCTATGAGCCAGCTGCTACTGGACCAGGAGTTGTTGACGCTTTTTTCTAAATGCAGCTTTAGAAATTCGTGGCGCATTAATTTAGAAAGACCTAAACACGACCCATAGACGTAAGATGGCAGGAAAAACCATATTTCTCGTGGCATCAGTACGTTGTTGTAGGTTGGAATTCGAATAAGGTTAACAAAGGAGTGAGAGTAATAATAAGAAAATGATTCAAATGGCTCTGAGCACTATGGGACTTAACATCTATGGTCATAAGTCCCCTAGAACTTAGAACTACTTAAACCTAACTAACCTAAGGACATCACACAACACCCAGTCATCACGTGGCAGATAATAATAAGAAAATGGGAATGCAAGTAAGCTACTTTGAACAGCATAATAGCCAAGACAGATACAAATATTCAGGAACATTTTAATAAGGCTTCAGAGTGGTCCAAAGATTAGTAGCTTGATTTAAAACTACAGAAAAATAAAATTGTGCACTTGACAAAACGCGGAATCGTAGCTTCCTATGACTTCAGTATAGTGAATCAGCCAACAGACACAAATTACTTAGTGCACTGATTTATAGGGATATGAAATAGAGTTGTCACATAGGATTCGTCGTAGAATACTGGGAAAATGTAATCGACAAACGAAACGGCTTACAAGTCATTTGTCTGATCCTCCTTAGAATGTTACACATGTGTGTGGGGTTCATACCAAATAGGACTAACAGAGGATATTAAATTTACGCAGAGAAGGGCAGCACCAATGTTCACAGGTTTGCTTGAACCATAGAGAGCGTCACTGAATCGCTGAGAAACCTGAACTGGCTGACGCTTGTAGATAGACGCTACTTGCAGAATTCCAAGAACTGGTGTTAAAGGATGAATCTAGTAATATACTTCAAGACCCTAAGTATCACTCCGGTAGATAATGCAAATACAATATTAGACTAATAACAGTACCACCAGAGGCATCAAAACAATCACTCTTCTGTCTCCCCAAACGCTAACGGAACTGGACGAAACCTTAATGCGCGGCGTAACGGAAAGTACCCTCTGCCCGTCTGCACGGCTAGCCGTTCGGTCTGACGCGCTGCATCCCGAGCGGGAAGGCGTGCCGGTCCCCGACACGAATCCGCCCGGCGGATTAGTGCCGAGGTCCGGCGTGCCGGCCAGTCTGTGGATAGTTTTTAAGGCGGTTTCCATCTGCCTCGGCGAAAGCCGGCTGGTTCCCCTTATTCCGCCTCAGTTACACTATGTCGGCGATTGCTGCGCAAACACTGTCTCCACGTACGCGTACACCGTAAATACTCTATCAAGCAAACATTTGGGGTTACAGTTGTCTGGTACGAGACGTTGTGGTGGGGGGGGGGGGGGGGGGGGGCAACGCAGCCTCTCAATCGTACCCGGTTTAATACGCAATACACACACACTCTCTTCCATTCACTTTACGTTAGTTTTCAGAGCATAGATATAGATGGAGTTTAATCCGTTTGACATCAGACTGCTGCAACTTCATGATGTAAACAAACTTCTGCACAAAATTAGGTAGGTGTAACATGGCTCTGGGCCCGGTTGTACTTCATGTGAAAGAAGATCCAAAGAAAAATAATTAATCCATATTATTACTGTAAACAGAAAAGAATAATAATTAAAACGATATGATACAATTCAAGCAACCAATGGATCACACAGCAGGATAAATGTGAAGTAAGAGAAAGTTTGTAGAGATTCAAAGTTTAACACCACTTAAAATTATCTATTATAGCAGTTATTATGAGCAAAGCAAATGCACAAAAAATAACGGCATGGAAGAACATGTGGAAATTAACTGTTTGCTTCCCTTGCTTAACCGATTTGACCGGTGAGAAAGCAGCGAAATGGAACAAGAAAAATAATATTCATACAGAAACCGAATTTCCACTGCACTGTTGAGAGTCACTAAATTAGTAAGTGACAAAACAGTCAGTTACAGGAGACAATAGAGGTGTATAAGTATGATATGAAAACGATGTCCTGAAGTTTGAGTCATTTGTGGAAACGTAATAGGACGCATTTAATTCTTAGTACGGTGTATCTTAAAATTATCCAAGATGTGTAGTGAGTGACCACTGACACTTTAGGAAACTGGTGACAGATTGATGTAATTACAGATTATGTGTGCGACTTTGTGATACTAATGCAGTATAGTAATTGAACAGCATGTCTACATTTCAGTTAGAGTCATAAACAATTCTCCTTAATGAATTTTAGTTTATTTTTTTCTCCACTATATAAATATTACACTTCAGGCTTCAAATAATTATGGAATGTTACTGCAAATAAATGTTGCATATACTGTCTAGGACTGTACTTTACGTGAGGAAATAGCACCACAAAAAGTTGTTTATTTATTTTACATTCTTAACGTATAGCATGTGATATAGCAAAGGTTGTCAAACTTTTTCCTTTTCTGTCTCCCTTCCTTCAAGAGGAAAAATAGTATCAGCTCACCCCTCTCCACCTCACTAATCCTATCTATTTCATTGACAAAAATAGTCAGTTTGTTATATTTTCTTGACCTTAATCTTTGTTTTACCTGATTCCATTCAGAAGGATTTTATGCAACAGAAGCCAAAACTAGATGAATTTTTATAACTCAAGTACCTAATAAACTGTATATCTTTATCACATTTTCACTTATTCAAAAACTATGAAACGAAGAATATTTACAATTCAGCAAACAAGAGCGTTGAAAATTTAAGTTACAAAGTTCAACGTGAGAAGAAAGTTCCTCAAGACGTGGTGTAACAGCACAAACAGCACTCAATTTTCGTTGCTTACATTTAGCTTTGAACGGTATATTGACTTCATAGCAGCCAAATCTGAAAAGCCAGTCTCGCTCACGTATGTTGTTGGTAAAGGAATCAGGATCTTCACTGCATTTAGACTTAGCGTTGAGAATTGCTTACCAAAATGTATCAAAAACCCAAACCAAGACATATCATTAAATTTACTTCTCATTGAAGTACCCCAAGTGGGATAAAAATGTTGTTGTTGCTCTTTTATGGTTAGACATGATGGTCCAGTAGATTTTTAATGGGTTTTTAATCCAATTACATTTATCAAAATCATCCTAACATACTTGTTGCAGGGAACGTCTAATGTTGAAAGAAGATGTAGAACGCAGGCTTTTACCTCCATTGGAACAGCTAATGATCTGCGACCTCTAACAGTAATACTAGCCTAGGTAACATATCTAGCATGCCACTTCCCGTTCGGTTTTCTCAAACCTCTAATTTTTTTATGAACTCCTTCAAATATTCGTTACAAGATAGTACAGTGGCCTAATTACCTTGAAGTGAAGTGTTACGAATATTTAGATCCTCAAAAATGTGAGTAAGGGTTGCCATTGTCAGCAGAAAATCTCCGTTGCTGAAACAGCCTGCCAAAGACTGACTTTTCTTCTTTAAGAGACAGAATATCTTATGTCTCTGTTCAGATAGTCTTTTTAGTAGTTTATCCCCTGAAAAAAATCCAGCATTACTAAAAGGAGCAACTTAGTGTGTTTGGCACCCATATCTTCACATAGCTCTTTTAAAAGTCTGGAATTTATAGATTTTGTCTTAATATTACTAAACAATTTCTATAACCGTTTGCAGCACTTCATGGAGGGTGGACTAAATTCTTTAGCGGACACAGCCTCCCGATGTATCATGCAGTGAATCTCTATTGCATCGGGAGCTAAAGATTTAATTTTCGCCTAGAATCCACCATGAATTTCAGACAATAAGCGAGTTCCATCTTTTTATACCCCAATGCACCTATTCCAAGATATCCTCTTTTTATTGAAAAAAGTATTGATCATGTCAAGAAGGCTTTGAGCTACGGTTATTTTCAGTATCAGCCCCTAGAAAAGCAACTCCTCTAAAATGTTAAACTGATCAACGGAACGGACATAAGCAATCAAACGAGCATCTTTGTGCATATCAGTCGCCTCAGCCACTTGAAATACAAAACCTTTGTTACGCAGTTTATCGATTAACTGCTTGAGTAAATCGTCAGAAGCACCTAAAATTGCTCTACACACTGTGTCATTAGAGATAGGAATGCCTTTCAAGTCTATAGCAAACGAGTTCCCAAACATTGCAGATACTATGTCAGATCACTGCCGGTAAAACCAGAGTTTCTGCCAACCGTGTGTGGTTTCTTGCATCCTACGCGAAATGTGGTAAGAGGCTGAAGGGCCTTTGGAAGTAACATTGGTCGTATTAGAAAAGACTTTCTGTGTCGACAGTAAAACGTTTAGTTTCTGACCAAAAATTTATCTGGGATTTCCAGTTAACACAGGATGTTTGGTTGCGAGATGTCTTTTTAAGTTGTTGGCTTCTTGCTATAACACCTGAAATGTTTAAATAAATTACACATTGTGGATGTTCTTCACCACTGATTGTAGTTTACGTGGTCTAGCAACAAATACGAGGGCTATTCGAAAAGTAGGCCCGAAATGGAAACAAGTGTGAAAATCAAAAGTTTTATTTGCACCAATTAGCTAAACGTTCCAGCTACTTCTCTACATAGCCGCCGCTTCAACTTAGACATTTGTCGCAGCTTTATAACAACTCTCCAATACCCTCGTCATAGAAAGCAGCTGCCTGTGCTCTCTGCCAATTCTCCACGCTGGTCTACAACTCTCTGTCTGTGCCAAAATGTTGTCTCCATAGCCAGCCGTTAATGCGAACAGTGAGGAAATTCAGCGGGAGCCAATTACGGGCTGTATGGGAGGTGATAAAACGATTCCCAACGAAAATGCTTCAGGAGCATCTTCATTGCCCCATGCAGAGTGCGACCGCGAATTGTCACGAAGAAGGAAATGCATTACAGTTATGTTATGTGGGCTGCATGAAATCAGGCGAAATCTCTCAGAGGCCCTCATACTTGGCGGGAGACTCTGTTGTTCTAGACGTATTTACCTGCTCAGAATTGAAAAGACCGACGTGACGTCATCCACGGACATACTAGAGACACTGCCCAATACATCTGTGCAAAACTTCATCGGATATTCACTTTGGTTTCCATTTGGCACCCTTGCGGACCTTACTTTCCGAATAACCCTCGTAGTTCGTATCATAACTTTTCGTTTTCGCCTTTAGAGTATCTCCCTACCCTCCGCCAGTTAACGGACCACTGGTGTCTTCATGTCCGTCACTAACCAGGAACCACCTTACACTGCAGTCAAGTCTACCTCGCGAAGTCAGAAAGATTGCAAGGGGGCGCCGAGATACACCAGTCGAAGCTTGCACTGCGCGCGATAGTTAAGGATACGGTAACAGTGCAGCCCTCGACGGGCGATTTCACCGTCGGCCGACGCCGCCTAGCTCGTCCGATCGTATCAAACGTGTTAAAAACATGACCGCGGTTTCCTTGTCGTCGACTGGGTCTGGCGCAACGCTGATGTCGGACGTAGTTCGCTCCAGCAATGTAGATAAACGGCACATTCTTTCTTCGATGTAAGAGATAGACGTAATCATTTGTTACTAGCAACATTTTTTCTTCTTTCTTCTTTTCTTTTTTAAATATACCGCTCTCCCCTTGCATGCCATTCGCTACTCCCCCGTTCCCACCCCGCTCTTGGCGGTCGCACAGTTTGGGAACCACTGTTACACAGGCTCTCGTTTTTATAACTGGTTTTTTACTTGAAAGTATTTAATTATTAAAACTTCACTAGTCATGAAAGTTCGAAGCATTCGAAGTTACGGCCTTTCATTTAGATCTCTCTTAGATATCTTCAAAGTGGAGTAGCTATCAAGTACTGGAAACGATGATTAAACGTGTGGATATAACTAATTCGGTCTCATTCATATCGTAGCTCAGCTGGTGGTTAATCATTTCAGTTTCGTCAGTTGGCTATCCTCAGAACTACTTTTTTAGTGGGATAACATATTTTGCTTTCCATTTTTAAAGGCTAATAAATCAGAAGTTATAACTGACTGATGGGAACCATTGGGGCCACGTAGGCACTAGACGGGAGATCTCACATATTCTTGGGCAACTTTGCGAGAACGACTGCTCCATTTTTTCGTCCTCTTTCTGCGTTGTTTTTCGCCATTATCTGTCAACTTTCTCAAATACATATAACTTGCGTTGTAGAGCTTCGCTCTTGAGCCACGTGTACTGAAAGAGATGCAGTATATCTTCGTGTTACGCAACTAATTTTTGATCCCAACGTGTTCAGTGCTCCACGCATTTTTCACTCTCCGCTCGCTGTAAATTACAGAAGCAGTCGGACAGCCGATTTGTTAGCTACGGGTTACGCCAGTGGGGCACCTTACAACACTCCAGCCTTTCGTGATTGAGTCATAGCTCAACCGTATCTTGCATCCTTCTAACAAGCGGCAGTCCGCTGCCGCTTTACGTAACAATATGACCATTACTTTCCAGCAACTTCATCAGAAAAAATGTAGGTAAGCTCCCAAGGTAATAACAAGTCACACACATAGCGCCCAGAAACTGTATGAAACGCGGTTTCTCGTTATCTGTAGAGATACGCCAATTCCCTGCCTGCTCTGCCCATAAGCAACGAAAATAGACGATCATGGACGGGGTAAAATTTCGTCTTTGTTGTATTATGACTCTTATTTCTTTCCAAAAACTTTCTATGTTAATTTCTCATACAAAAATTGACAAGGGTGAAAAACGTAGTCACACAGTTATATCTACCACATAGGAAAAATGTAGTTAGTTAATAAATGTTTTATGTGCAGATGCATGCCTTTATTATTGTTACAGACTAAAATCTTCACACCACAGTACCGTAGCTTGGCAAAACTCTTCTCCACTTTATTAACAGGCTTTCTCCTGTAGGGACGTGCTGTGGGGTTTAAACTTGTAACAGTACTGTAGATATACACCTGCAAACAAACTAAAAATTAATTACGTGACTTAATTTTTTCGAGGAGACAGCCAAATCTTTATTACTAACTCTTGTAAAATACAGAAGAATGTTTTCTATCCTCTGGTGAACACAGAAATGGTATCCGTAAAATATTTTTCGAAGAACTTCTGTGAGTGGTTTCTGTAGGAATTCAGAGGAAGTGATACATAATAGAAAAAAATGATTTAAATTTAGCATGATTAATTATCTGTGCTTAAAATGAACGATCAGTGAGTCTCGTTGGCTCACGTTTGATTCTCGATACTATTCAAAAGCTTCGTGACGAAGAAGTATCAACTCCCGGGTCGAAAGTTCGTATTAACTGTCAAACACCAACGTAGTCACGATGGCTCTACTTCGGAAAGAAAGAGTTTTACCTGTGTTTTCCCATTTGCAATTCGACCACGAATCTGATTTATCGGAAGATAATTTCCAGAATTTGCCTTTCAAGGAGATACTTCGGTTTATTTACCTGTACAACTTCACCAAACAAGCAAGGAAGAGAATAGAAGTTGTGACAGTATTTCTAAGTTCAGAGAGCAGTTCCATCGGACCGTGATAAACATATTCTTTGTGTATACAGCAGATCTGTTAGTTCTTCCGTCACTAGCATATTCGTCGAAAGCAGCCATTTTGAATACTATGTTCTCATACAAGTCTTGAAAATGTGAAACCGAAACAGGCCATTATTTTGGAATATGACAGCAACGGAACCAAGTCAACTCATCAGACATAATAGTTCTTTAACACAAAATAATAAATAATAGTTAAAAGTGAAATAGTGTGAAATTGTGAGAAAGCTCATACGACCAAGAATGAAAGGTGAATTAAGTTAACCAAGACCCAAAGCAGAAGCCTACAGAGAGATTTCTAAAATCATGGTGTCTATGAGACACATAAAAAGAAGGAACCCAAATACTCTAACCCACCGGATTCACACATTCTTGAAGAGCAAGACTACCAGAGTCTTCTGGTACGATCAAGCAGAAAAAGGACGTTAAGGGGTTAGAATCAACTGCAGAACCTAAATGCAGCCATGAAAATGTAATTGACACTTCGTCCGAGACAGAAGGGAGAAGGACTGATCAAGAGACGTGAATGGAGCTACGGAAGCAGACTCGCACGCAATGCACGAAAGAATATTGGCCTAAAACGAAGGTCAGGAAGTGATTTACTCTGATCGTAAGCGACCTAGTCTCGAAAGAAGAGACAATTCACTCTCCCCTTCCGCAGATTTGGGATAGAAATTGCATCAAACATTATAGATATTCTTGTTTGATAAATCATAAGTAGGATTGTATATTTAACGTATTACGTTTTGTTGCTTTTAGAAAATGCCAAGGATAATTGACGTTATATGTGAGTTAATGAGTTAATGTGAAACTTCTAGAGTAATTAGTCTTGAAGGGGACAGTGTGAGTAACCTATTCACTACCTTTGGTACGTACGTGCCCCACGAATGGTCATTAGGGTGGGAATTTGTTGATTGCTATTGCAATGTGCCAGTGTTCAACAGGTACGGGGAAAGCCAATTAATGATTTGCAGAATTACCACAATTACAGTTTGTACCTATATGTTATGCTGTTTCCAAAGTTCGTTGTTAACCATCCGCTTAGCTCTACACCGTATTGTCGCTTCCAACTAGGTCTCGCCTGCGGATAGCGAATCCAGCGAAATCGGGCTGCGAGCAATCCTTCCCGGAAAATTCGTATCAAAGAAGTGGAACTACGTATTGACATTTACTGCATCAAGCACGGAGCCTATACTGATGACCTGTAAAGTGATTTACAGAATTGGAGGGATGTCCGCACAGGTAGCTGCGCAGATAGGGCGCCGGATTTCTAACCGAAGGGGCCGGGTTCGATTTCCGGCCGGATCGGAGATTTTCTCCGTTCAGGGACTCGGCGTTATGTGTCCTTAAACTTGGAGGACTGCTCTGTCCACTGATGTGTGTCAGTTTACTGTACATCTTATAGTTTTTTGTCAGTGATCTTCTGAAACTATGGCGGTATTTTACACCCCTTCCCGAATCGTGTTATTTCTCACTATGGCACTACTGAAAGTAAACACACATTAACGTATCTCACTCAAAAACCAAAAAAACAAACTAAAATTGTTATGAAAGCCCTAAATGAACTCTGGCAAGCATCTCAATGCAACTTAATTGTGCTAATATTTCGCTTAATTTACACCATTGCTTAGCCCACTTATCATTCAAATTGGGTGAGGTCATTATAAAATTATCTCCAACTACAGTTGAATATTTATTCAAATAAATAATAATTCTGAATTACTTAATGAACATACATTCGCAAATACTTCACAAATGACTAATTTGCAAACCTATGTTAATTGACACACTCTGTGGTGGTACGCCACATAACGTGATAAAAATGATATTAAATAACTTCTCAAATATACCAAACCTGGAGTCGCAACGAAATATGTTATTGTGTGAACTTTCAAAGATATAAATATTCTCTCTTCTCAGAAAAATAACAGAGACTAGAGACTCTGTAATCAATTAATATGATCTGCGAACGTAACACTCTCCCTTTTTTTTTTTTTTTTTTTTTTCCTTTCAGAGAGATCTCTCTCTTCCCTTTTGTTTGTTTAGTAGCGTAAGAAGCCATTTTGTGACGAGGCATGAAAACGTGTAAGTTTCATGTAATATTTAGCCTAAATATAATCAGATATTACTTAAAAGTGTTGTCGATTTTGATATGCATATTCATGAAGTGTTAAAATTAATTTCTTTATGCAAATTTTATAGGGGAATATTGGTGCAGAGGTCATTCCATTGTTCTAAATGATAATGGCCCAGAGTCGTCATAAATATCTTAATATTCTCTAATTTTAACAACTAAAAATAAATATCAATGTAGGAGATTTCTCTTGATTAGCCGATCTTCGTTTGCAACAACAAAATTGATCTATGTAGCAAGAATTTCCTTAGCCTTGCATCTTAACAAAAGTAAAAATTAATTAACAAATATCAGTTTTAATAACAAATACAGTCATATGTATAGAATTGTGTTTGCATGTTGGGCCACAAGTTTAAAGCCCTGTAATAGAAAACGTCGTACGTTTAAGCCATACGCATTACCTATTGTTGAACATTGTAATGTGCATGTGGTGGCGTCTTTTAATATAAAAACACCATTACGGGCCAATTAACTGCAAGAAGCATCACGACTGGGTCATTGACGAAAATAATGTTCCAGTTGTGATACAGGCACTATAAAATTAAATTCAACCTTTTATATTGTATACAAACCAATACACACACCAAAGCACCACCACAACTTTTGCTTCTGTTACCGTGTATTTTCACCTATGTCAGTTATATGGATTATTTATCATACGCCATGCGTATCCACTTATTAATGTATTTTGTCCAACTTACATCCAGTGACCAGATTCTGTTCCTGAGAGGTGACTCTGAAAGGTAGTCAAAATACTTACCCATGTACTGCTCTTATAAGCACTCGACTGGAATCAAAACATTTTACAGTGATTAATTTCTTTATGCGTTGTAATGGGTGGAAATCATAATGTTAAAAGAGTTGGTGAGCCAACAGTTGATATTTCAAACCCCTCTGAAAAAACCGGAGGCCCAGTTTAGAACATCTGAAGAGTTCAAGTGGGCCGGCCCAATTCCTGAAGGGCCACTATCCATATGCCACATACTCGCACTGAATCAGAAGGAAAGAAACAAAAGATATGCTTATAGAGGAAAAGGGACTTCAAAAAACGTTATTGGGAATACCCTCTAGGCACACTTGAGTACTACTGGGCAACCAGAGATGACTCAGCATGAAAGAACGTATGTTGGAGAATGTGTTGTTACACGAGCCAGCCTGGCACATCATAGACAACATTGTCGACACAGTTTCCAGAAGGAGTCCATTGGATGGGCAGTGTGCAGCTATAGATGTGGGTGTCAGGCGTCAGGCTATGACAGTGAGCAGCCTCACCCGACTGCCATCTTCTTCTAAGGATTCGTGGGAAAAGGACTTGGACATAAGTCTCTATTTAAACAATTTCATGCAGTACAGCCGTCCGATGTGTTCATAACGAGATGCAGACTCCAACTGACATCGTACACATCGCAACCGCCAGAGGGCGCTCACATCTGTGACATAATCAAAGATGGCGGCATACACTGTGTTCACCGAGTGCTCCAGACTCCAACTGACTTAGTACACAGTACCGGCATCAGAGGGCGCTGTTGTCTGTGACATCAGCTGATGACGCAAGTACAGTTATCCAAGATGGCTTCAAACAGTGTGTTCACCACAAGATATGGACCTAGTACTCAGTACCACCACCAGAGATCGCTGTCGTCCGTTTCGTGATGTAACCCAAGATGGTGGGGGTAAATGGCGGGAAAACGACTCTGCCTGTGCTGAACACGAGTTTTCATTTTGCAGGGAGTGTCTGCACCGCAAGATCTAGACTCCAACTGACCTAGTACACAGTACTGCCATCAGAGGGTACTGTCATCGCTCTTCTGACGTAATCCGGGATGGTGATCTGTTGGGGGAAAATGGCACGAAAATGACTCAGCCTGCGCTGGGCTGCTGTATCGAGAAGGAACGAACGCACTATATTTATTTTGAAACATTTTATTTAGGGCCGGCCAGAGTGGCCAAGCGGTTCTATGCGCTACAGCCTGGAACCGCGCGACCGCTACGGTCGCAGGTTCGAATCCTGCCTCGGGCATGGATGTGTGTGAAGTCCTTAGGTTAGTTAGGTTTAAGTAGTTCTAAGTTCTAGGGGACTGATGACCACAGAAGTTAAGTCATATAGTGCTCAGAGCCATTTGAACCATTTTTTAAAATTTAGGGATCGAGTAAATTTATCACACTGGTACAAATCACTTGCTGGGGTCATGCTACACAGCCCACAAACCTGTAAACTACTCCTAAATAACGCTCTGCAGACACGCAAACTGCTCCTAATTTACCGAAATAATTTGAACACAGACATGCAGACTCCTCCTAAATAATGCAGCACAGTGATGTGTAGACACGCTCAGTACTCGTAAACTGTCCAAATAACGCACAGCACAGTCTACAGACCCGCTCGCAAAATAATGCAATCAACAGACACAAGAGCGCACAGGAGGCTACCTACAACACCCGTCGCGACTGGACAGGTACAGGTGCGCTGTCACAGTTGCGAGCCGCCGCCAGACACACGTGGAAATTGCATCTATTTTCAGGTATACAGCCACTGTTATACTGACGTCACAGAACTCCAAGGCACAGCCCCAATATGCGAGAGATCTCCAGACAGCACTTGTCTTTACCACTGATGACCGAATAGCACAGACTGCTTCCCCCCTAACAGAACATACGAGATGCATTCAGGTGTGCATACCGGCCACATCATGACTGACACCTCGCCACGAAACGTCCGTGTGGCGACTCGCCTACTAAAAGGTTCTCAATCTTACACTCATGTCACGTCACTATGTAAAAAACAAGAACTGATTCGACCTCGCGGAAACTGTATAGTGTCCCAGATATACTCGCTTTCTTGATGTCTCAGCTTGTATGCACGAAAATTCTAGCCCTAACAGAACCTATTTACGAAAATAGAGCAGAATAACGTCGAATGCACTCTTCGCAGCGCTCCTAATGTGTTACCCTTCCTGCTCTCAACATACGAAAATGTTCTCGTCGCTATATAGAGGCTCCTATATCCCAGCACAAAGGATGTGAATGAATCGACCATTATGATTGGCTCTTATCGAATTTACCCGCCGAAATAATGATGCCGCCGTTATCGAATCACCATCCGCCTTTTCTTCCTGGGACTTTTAGCAGTAAAATTATTTTGCACATATCGCTAAAGTGCGTTGACAGTTACACCTGTAAAGTTGTCTATAGATCATCAAATACATACGAGACTCACAAGGATAGTGGAAGCCAGGAACATATTTACCATTGTACAACTTGCTGCTACATTCTGACGCTGATCGATGTACAGGTAATGTCTACTCGTGACGGCTGTGCTTGTGGAACGAATCTAAATATCTATAGAGCAAATAATATTCCACGTAAAAAATCTCTCGCCTTTATCAAATGTGCTGAATCTATATGTACCTCACGATAGGACACAGGGTCATCCTCTCTAGTTATGCCACAACATAAACCACAGTGACTTTACAATGCAATTTATACACATTTTACACAACATAAGCCAGAGTAACTTTAAAATGTAATGTATGCACATTTTACACAACATAAGCCACAGTAACTTTACAATGCAATATACAGGGTGTTACAAAAAGGTACGGCCACACTTTCAGGAAACATTCCTCACACACAAATAAAGAAAACATGTTATGTGGACATATGTCCGGAAACGCTTAATTTCAATGTTAGAGCTCATTTTAGTTTCGTCATTCCAACGTGATCAAATTGTAAATTTTCACAATCAACATGTGTGGGCTGACGAGAATCCGCACGCAATTGTGCAATCACATCATCAACACAGATTTTCTGTGAACGTTTGGGCAGGCATTGTTGGTGATGTCTTGATTGGGCCTATGTTCTTCCACCTACGCTCAATGGAGCACCTTATCATGATTTGTTACGGGATATTCTACCTGTCCTGCTAGAACATGTGCCTTTACAAGTACGATACAACATGTGGTTCATGCACGATGGAGCTCCTGCACATTTCAGTCGAAGTGTTCGTACGCTTCTCAACAACAGATTCGGTGACCGATGGATTGAGAAGCGGACCAATTCCATGGCCTCCACGCTCTCCTGATCTCAACCCTCTTGACTTTCATTTATGGGGACATTTGAAAGCTCTTGTCTACGCAACCCCGGTACCAAATGTAGAGACTCTTCGTGCTCGTATTGTGGACGGCTGTGATACAATACGTCATTCTCCAGGGCTGCATCAGCGCATCAGGGGTTCCATTCGACGGAGGGTGGATGCATGTATCCTCGCTAACGGAGGACGTTTTGAACATTTCCTGTAACAAAGTGTTTGAAGTCTCGCTGGTACGTTCTGTTGCTGTGTGTTTCCATTCCATGATTAATGTGATTTGAAGAGAAGTAATAAAATGAGCTCTAACATGGAAAGTAAGTGTTTCCGGACACATGTCCACATAACATATTTTCTTTCTTTGTGTGTGAGGAATGTTTCCTGAAAGTTTGGCAGTACCTTTTTGTAACAGCCTGTATACACATTTTACGCAAACAGTGCTGTTGGTTGGTTGGTTGGTTGTTTCGGGGAAGGAGACCAGACAGCGAGGTCATCGGTCTCATCGGATTAGGGAAGGACGGGGAAGGAAGTCGGCCGTGCCCTTTGAAAGGAACCATCCCGGCATTTGCCTGGGGCGATTTTAGGGAAATCACGGAAAACCTAAATCAGGATGGCCGGACGCGGGATTGAACCGTCGTCCTCCCGAATGCGAGTCCAGTGTCTAACCACTGCGCCACCTCGCTCGGTAACAGTGCTGTTACCTTTTATGTCTGTACAGCACCAGAAAAAATTATAGTATACCTACACTCGCACTGGCTATATATCACGATGCTCCTCAGTCCTAGGGAAGCAACGTCCGCCTTCTCTTTCTTTCTACAGACGAGACATTCAGTGGCAATAAACTATTTTATACCGATCGCCATATTGCAGTGACAACTAAACCTCGCAAAGAGCCATACATATCGTCAAATACGGAAAGACTCTTACTCAGTTACACTGCTCTCCCACTGATAACAGGATACTGAATACAGGAACATAAGTATTTTCGTATTGTTTACCATAATATTTTTTGTGGCAGCGTTCGTAGCGACAAACAATTCGCTGTAGAAACGGCTTACGAAGTCACCGCCACACTTTTAATAGCGGGCCGACTGGTCCGCTGGAACAGTGAACAGAAAGATGAAAACCCAAACACTCTGATTAAATAAAAGTCGGTACTTATCTTTATTAACGAAGATACAGAAACACAGTAGTGAACTCCGTGTCTACAAAAATCTGTCTAGTTCGAGTCGGAGCGGCTAGGTCAGCGTCGGCTGACGACAAACAACAACTCTGCTGCGATGAACACACAACTGACTAGCAAGAACACAATTCGGTGGCGAGTATACAACTGAGCGGCGAATACAGAACTGTCCTAGTGCTCGCGACTCCAGCGCTTAAGAAACCAGAAGCCAGCGGTGGCGCGCGCAGACTTGCGGCTATTTCCTGTCTCGCTGGCGCTGCTTATGCGGACGGCGTCCGGACTTTGATGCTGCCAACCTTTTGGCAGCGGGCTCGGGTGGCATTACTGGCTAGGATATAACACTCCTCCCCCCCAAATCGCCGCACCGTCGTTGAATAATGACGTGGCGAGCGTCGACGGCGGGGGAGGGGTCTGGCCGCAGGCGTAGCAGAAGAGACCGGGGCGGAGACTGTTGTCGGTGGCAGTCCCCGGTCCGCACCCCAGCATTGGCTGCGCGGGGCCTCGGGAAACACCGACTGAAAACCGAGGTCAGGGTGCACGCCTGTGACCACGGGCGCAGCTTCTGGTACTGGACGCGACGGGGCGTCGGGACCCACGAAGAGAGGCAGCGTCTCCTGACGCTGCGTCGACGGCTGCTGAGTGGGCGCCGGACAAGGCGCTGCGGTGTCAGACTCCTTGGGGGTGCCCAAGGAAAGCGGCTGCAGGACAGGCTGCACAGCCACCGCTTGGGAAGGCGGCCCGGCTGAGGGGTCGACGTCCATCAGCTCCGAAGGCGGTGGCGACTGAAGAGGGACCGCAGGCGCCGGTGCGACCACCTGGGGCGCTCCCGGATGAAGCTGCGCGGGAGGCATCAACGGGACGGGCTGTCGGCGTGGTAGCGGCGACGGCTGCTGCTGCTGCCCTGGGGGCGGCAGCGAAGTCGGAAGGCGCGGCTGGAACCCGCCGCGGACCAAATCTGTGGACAAAGAACGAGCGGCAGAATCCGGTCGGCCAGCGCGGCGCAACTGGTTCTGATGCCTCCTGTGCACCCCAGTAGCACCTTGAACAGTATAAAAACCGCGACCCTGGACACTTATCACGGTACCACGTTCCCAACGACGGCGACCGTGATAAACTCTGAAAAAACGGCGTCGTTGCGCTGAAAACGCGTGCGATGCTCAGAAGCGGCGGGTCGATCCGGGGGGTGCACCACCGTAGTAGGGTGCGATGACGACGGCCGTGGAGAAGCTCCGCAGGCGAAGGGCCGTCGCCCGCATCTCGTGGTCGTGCGGTAGCGTTCTCGCTTCCCACGCCCGGGTTCCCGGGTTCGATTCCCAGCGGGGTCAGGGATTTTCTCTATCTCGTGATGGCTGGGTGTTGTGTGCTGTCCTTAGGTTAGTTAGGTTTAAGTAGTTCTAAGTTCTAGGGGACTTATGACCACAGCAGTTGAGTCCCATAGTGCTCAGAGCCATTTGAACCATTCGAAGGGCCGTCGCGTGGCGTGGTCCGGTACGACGACAGGAACGTGATGAGGGCCTGCTGACGAGAGTGCGTAGCACGAAGGCGGTCCATATGATCCTTGAATGTGCGTACAAAACGTTCCGCTGCACCATTCGATGGAGGGTGGAACGGCGGAGTAAGAACATGGCGAATGCCATTGGCAGAACAAAAACTTTCAAATTCAGCAGAGGTAAATTGTGGACCATTGTCAGACACTAAAACTTCTGGAAGACCCGCAATACAAAAAATTGAAGTCAACGCCTGTATAGTTTGTGCAGACGTTGTAGACTGCATTAGCACAACAAACGGAATATTACTAAATGCATCTATCACGATGAGCCAACGAGCGAAATCAATATGTACTCGCTACCAAGGACCGGCAGGGCGTGCCCACTCAAAATAGCGTTGAGGCGGAGCAGCTTGGTGTTCGCCACACGTCGAACAATCTGTAGACATCTGCGTAATCTGCTTATCAATGCCGATCCATGTACAATGACGGCGGGCAAGCTGCTTGGTGCGGACCACTCCCCAATGACCTTGATGCAACAAGTCGAGGACCTTGGAGTGGAGGACTTGGGGAACCACTACACGAAGCTGGTCATTCTCGGTGCGTAACAGCAAAACTCCGTGCGAAACAGACAACAGATGACGTTGCGGATAATAGCGACGAACCACAGGATCCGATATGTCCTTTGCCTTGGACGGCCAACCACGTTGAACAAAACGTAATAGTAAACTCAGATGAGGATCCGTAGCTGTCTCACGTGCCACCTGACGATAATCAATCGGAAAATCACGGAGGGACTGATGCTCATCGGCTTCAATCTGATGGCAAGAGTCGTCAGAGGAATCGAAGACATCATCCTCAGCAATCGGCAATCTAGAAAGCGCGTCAGCGTTTGCATGCTGAGCAGTAGGGCGATACAGTATCTCATACTGGTATTGTGATAACAAAAGAGCCCAACGTTGTAGTCTCTGAGCTGTCCGCTGAGGAACTGGTTTAAACGGATGAAACAGTGACGTCAGGGGCTTGTGATCTGTTACTAAATAGAATGGTCTGCCATAGAGGTAGTGATGGAATTTTGTGACACCGAACACAATAGCCAACGCTTCCTTGTCCAATTGGCTATAATTACACTGAGCTTTGTTTAGCAATTTAGATGCGAACGCAATAGGACGTTCGGTGTTACCGACTCGGTGAGACAACACAGCACCGAGGCCGAAAGAAGAGGCAGCACAAGCTAACACCAGAGGCTTGTTAGGGTCGTAATGGACCAGACAACGATCATTCAATAAAGCCTCTTTAAGCTGCTGAAAGGCTGATTGGCAATCAGCTGACCACACAAACGGAACATTCTTACGGCGGAGACGATGCAACGGTGCAGCAATCTGTGATGCATTAGGTATAAACCTAATATAATATGTCAATTTGCCAAGAACTGCTTGCAATTCCTGCAGATTGCGAGGGGCGGGCAAATCACGAATAGCTGCTAAATGTGACTGGGAGGGGTGAATGCCTTGAGCATTAATAACATGTCCCAGATACTCCATCTCCGTAAGGAAAAATGAACATTTATCGATGTTGCAACGTAGGCCTGCCTGAGACAACACTGTAAACAAACACTCCAAATTACGGAAATGTTCAGCAGGCGTCCGACCGGACACAACAATATCGTCTAAATAGTTGCAACACGACGGTACATTAGCCAGAAGTTGTGACAAAAAACCCTGAAAAACAGCTGGAGCTGACGCACAACCAAAAGGCAAACGCAGAAAACGGAACAACCCCAACGACGTGTTTATGACAAAATACTGTTGTGATTGCTCGTCGAGGGGCAATTCCAAATATGCTTCACGGAGATCAATTTTGGAAAAGAAACGAGCTTCCCCTAACTTATCCATCAGCTCGTCCGGTCTAGGCAAAGGAAAAGAATCAATGACAGTCTGAGGATTAACTGTCGACTTAAAATCAGCACACAAACGTAACTTGCCAGACGGTTTCTTTATAATAACTAAGGGAGAAGCCCACTGGCTCGCTGAAACGGGTTGAATAACACCGTTGTTTTGCCAACGACGAAGTTCATCTGCTACAGGTGCCCGGAGGGCGTGAGGCACTGGACGAGCACGAAAAAATCGAGGCTGAGCATTATCTTTTAACGTAATATGAGCGGCAAAGTTCGCAGCGCAACCTAGTTCGTCTTTAAATATGTCACTGTATTGTTTACACAAATCGGTTATGCTGTCTTGAGGAACAACAACAGAATTAATTTGCAACACATTGTCTTGGATAGACAGGCCAAACAAGTCAAAACAGTCTAATCCGAAAATGTTTACACTGTCTGTAGCGCGGAGCACTGTGGATGAAACTGTTTTTGTATTGCCACGGAATGTGGCTGGCACGCTACATACACCTAACACAGGAATTTGTTCTCCACTATAAGTAGCCAAAGAATGTTTTGCCGCTGAAAGTTTAGGGCGGCCGATAGCCGCATACGCAGCACTATTTATGAGAGTCACAGACGCACCAGTGTCTAATTGAAAATTTAAGGTCTTATCCTGGATGCGTATCTTCACAAATAGTTTATTACACTGTCTCTGGATCGGTGCAGTGGAGGCGGAAGACACAAAATCAGCGCGTTTAGCGCGTGTTCGCTGCTTACGACAACTCGTGGATTGGGCGGGTGGAACAACTCCCGCTTCACTCGCAGTCTGTACATTACGTTTTACAGCGTTTGAATTACGCTTGGGTCGCATAGCAGAGGGCTGGGTGGGTGGCTTATTGCGAAAAAGTTTATTACCCACACGAACCGTGGAAGAGTCTTTAAACGCGACCTTCTGGGCGGGCTGGCTTTGAAGAACATGAATATCCATGGGCTGGGCAGCACTAGAATTGTTCTTGCGTTTACGCAAACAAACAGTCTGGATGTGTCCTTTCCTTTGACAAAAGTGACAAACCGCGGTTCTTAACGGGCAACGTTCACGAGGATGAGCAAGAACACACTTAGGGCAAGACTTAACTCTATCATTTTGCACACGCGGCTGACGAATGTGTTTAACATGACGCGGCCGGCTAGTGTTTACAGTCTGACTCTGCCGGTGGGGCCGCGGGCGTGACATAACTTGCTTAGCACAGGCAATTTGAGAAATACATGGCTAATCTAACTCACACTCAGCATAGTCAAAAGTATCTTGGGCTTCAATGATGTTCATCACAGTCTCTAATGACGGGTCAGGCAACTTTAAGATAGCAGCACGAATACGAGAATCTGCAATGTTTTGAGTAATAGCGTCTAGTAGCATGACATCACTGTAGGAAGCTCCACACACACAATTAAATCGGCACTGACGGGTGAGGCCCCGTAAATCTGTTAACCACTGTTTATTAGATTGATGTGGCAGTTTCTTTAATCTAAAGAACTTGAATCTGGCTGCTGCCACATGAACTCGCGACTCGAAATACTCAGCAAGCTTGTTAACAACAACGTCATAGTCTAAAGCTTCTGGCTTGGATTCCGGGAACAACTTACAAAGTAGTCGATAGACTTCCACGCCTGCAGTGGAAATAAAAAAAAGCTGCCGCTCAGTACCCGTGATTTTGTAGACTGTCATGTGCGCCTGCAACTGCGCGAAATATTCTCGCCATTCTTCTCTTGATGCATCAAAAGCACGGAAAGGTGGTGCTGCCTGTGCTTGTTCCTTTTGTGTTGGACGATTAGCCGCTTGTTTGGCGATTGCTTCCACCAGACTTTGTATTTGCTGACTCTGTAACAAGATCAACTGTTGTAAGTCGGCAGACATAGTGAACACAAATTAAACCAGCCCCCAAAATTTTATCGCTATAATTAGTATAACCAGAAACAAGTTGAACCAGCCCTGCACACGAGTTCGGAAGTCCTCGTCGCCAGTTTTGTGGCGGCGTTCGTAGCGACAAACAATTCGCTGTAGAAACGGCTTACGAAGTCACCGCCACACCTTTCACACCTTTAATAGCGGGCCGACTGGTCCGCTGGAACAGTGAACAGAAAGATGAAAACCCAAACACTCTGATTAAATAAAAGTCGGTACTTATCTTTATTAACGAAGATACAGAAACACAGTAGTGAACTCCGTGTCTACAAAAATCTGTCTAGTTCGAGTCGGAGCGGCTAGGTCAGCGTCGGCTGACGACAAACAACAACTCTGCTGCGATGAACACACAACTGACTAGCAAGTACACAATTCGGTGGCGAGTATACAACTGAGCGGCGAATACAGAACTGTCCTAGCGCTCGCGACTCCAGCGCTTAAGAAACCAGAAGCCAGCGGTGGCGCGCGCAGACTTGCGGCGATTTCCTGTCTCGCTGGCGCTGCTTATGCGGACGGCGTCCGGACTTTGATGCTGCCAACCTTTTGGCAGCGGGCTCGGGTGGCATTACTGGCTAGGATATAACAATATTATATCATTTTCGCGGTACTTCTCGGTATCAAGCACACATCAGTAGCCTCCCGATCGCTCACGCAACATAATTGTGTGTGTGAAATCTTATGGGACTTAACTGCTAAGGTCATCAGTCCCTAACGCAACATAATTCCGAACATATAGACTGGAAATTGTTTCTCTACAAACCCGAAACTTCAGCTAGGTGGAGCGTGCGCTAGACCACTGAGTAACTAGAAACAAACAGATGAAAAATATTTCCACCTGCGAATACCGATCTTGCTCATGTAATACATTCCAAATCATCCCTATAATTTATAAGCCAACTAAGGTGTTTCTCATGTCTAGAGAACAAGGTAACATCTCTTTCACCTCCTAGATGCACATCCCACAGTCGATCTTCACTCAACTAAATAAAGACGTGAAATGTGCATAAGCAGCCAGCCAAACAACTTACATGGGAGGGAATAACAGACCAACGCAAACGCACCTCCATATTCATCCTCAAATTTCCACTTGATTACTAAGCTATCCAACACATATTAAGGATTAGTTTGCTTTTCGGTCATCTAGAGGATGGCAGAGTTAAGTCAGACACATTCCTACACTCTAACGAGCCACTGCATTCGGACGGATGCTGCCGTTAACGGGAAACGTGAATCATTCCCACCACAGGCCATGCATACACGGAATCATTCTAGAAAACAGGACATATACATGTTTTATCGTTATACTCACAATTAAATGTTACGATAACGGTCTCAATTGAATGGCATTCGACAATGAGAGAAGTATCGGAAATACACCCTGCTGAAGGCTGTGGCTCTGGAAGTATAAATATCACTACCTTTCTTATGACTCGACATACTCTTCCCTTTGCTATCACAGTACTCCAAATCAAATCCATATCCTCCTTACGACTGGACATAGTCATTTCCTTTCCACAAACACATACTTTATAAAGCTGATGCTCAATTGCGAAGATATCACGCACCCACCAGGTGCAATACTTCGTCAATAACTGATTGCCTACAATCCGAAATAATACTGACCGAAAATAAACCATGGGTGAACATGTCTCTTATGTTTTTCTTGCCAGTGCTACCACTTTCTCCTAGAAAGAGACACGTAATCGACCATATGTTTTAAAAGAAAGCCTATCCCAACAACTACTGCATGTTACTGTCACAAGCGATCTTGGTTTTACAGGTGCTCACAAGTACCCAAGTTAAAAGCTATACATACTTTACAAATCGAGGTTGGACATTACCTCTGAATGAGGTTTTTTTTCCGGACAAATACCGTGACGGTGATAGTAGGAATGTGTATTATCAGCCCATTATGCAACCTCGTGATAAAGTTACCGCATTTTGCAAGTGGTTTGGCTAAGGAATGTTGTATGTAAGCAGTATTTACGACTCCCTCACATCAAAAAATGGTTCAAATGGCTCTGAGCACTATGGGACTTAACTTCTGAGGTCATCAGTCCCCTAAAACTTAGAACTACTTAAACCTAACTAACCTAAGGACATCAGACACACCCATGCCCGAGGCAGGATTCGAACCTGCGACCGTAGCCGTCTCGCGGTTCCAGACTGTAGCGCCTAGAACCACTCGGCCACCGCGTCCGGCCCCTCACATCACCCAAGCTTGGTAATTCAATAGTATTTGTAGCGCATTCTGTCTCGAGACTATATCAGAGGTTCCGCGATACATCCACTGAGTTATAGAAGATGACTGATTGAGAACAAACAGTAGTAGCAGATTATGTGCTGATTAAGGTTGTAAGAAAATGTACACTAGCTTCCCAGATCTCTAGTGTTATGCTGGAAATGATGTCCATGATTTGTAATCCGGTCTTTCCATTCAAACACATACCTGCATTGGATCCAATTGACAATTCCTTTAATGATTACAACCACTACTCAATCATATTTCTGGCACTCCCATATCTCGAAACAAGTCATCTTTCCCAAACCTAGCTGTTACAGTAAAATTCTAACGTGGGTTTAGTCACCCCCTACGCATCTCCCAACTGCTTCCATTTCTACAGCTTTACCGATGTGATCGTTCCAATTTGAGTTGGAACTGAGCAACCGATGTAGAAACAGAACGACCCGAGTTAGTGCAACAGGACCGTGTTTTGACCATTCGATGGAAATGTGCACAAAGTGGTACGTCTCCAATCGAGGTACAGATACTACAGCCCGAAGCAGATCCGCGTCCATTCAAATCAATCAGTCCAACATGATACCATCGTTATTATCTACCCCCCAACAGAGATAAAAAATTACGAACTATAAAAGCTATTCCGATTTAGAAGTCAACTAGGCACCAATGCTGGCACAACGACGAATAGCTGCAGTGCGGTCCAGCCCAGAGAAAGAAATTCCACAATGCTCCCCGACACATAGCTGTGGTACGGCCCAGCGCGGAGAAAGACATTTCGCAGTTCTTCCCAAGAATAGTGCAGCGCGCAGCCATCCAAGCATTCCTAACGATATACCCAGTCCCTCACCGAATTTACACCTCAAACTGCTGCTGCTACTGCTGCCTGTGTGCCACGATCCTATTAAATACACAGGCACTGCAGAGGCCACTGTAAAAGGCTCTGGGCGAATGACTGTATCCCACAGACTATACCAAATCGCATGAGACGCTCCCTCTGGTCCTGTTTAGTTGCTTGAAACACTGAGTTTTAACACACTTTTGTACAATCCCAAACATTTCCTTTTTTCTGCCATGACTTCGAGGCCTGTGCCTGGTTCTAAACTGACATTAAGAAGTTCTGATCCATGGCATTTTGCAGGAAGCTACTCGTTGCACCGCGTAAATCACGCTCTTATGACGAATAGCTTAACACTCCATACATTGGCTGATATTAAATAAAAGGTATTTACAACATGAGGAAACCCGAAGAGTTTTACGGCATTGGCGTAGGTTTCCAACCTACAGTCTGAAAGTGATTCACGAGCTATACATTTAGACTTGTCTCTCACACTGAAGGGATAACTGATGGCTTTACGTTCCAGTCGACTGATTCCTCATATTTCACTCATGTACGCGATCAGTGTTTTGGTGCTATCCACCAAAGAAGGTGCTGCCCATCCAACAAAACTCTTTCCTCAACTCAAACAAGTGCTATCAATCAATCATTATGTGGTAACCAACAGCATGCCAGTGCATGCATGGGATGAAAAAGGCACCATCTATATACTCTAATAATAAGCATCACAGTTGATAGTATGAACAGTTTTTGCAATTTTACAGTAATCAGCATTAACAGCATTAGCTGATTACTTCATGAATGAAGGGGCATAGAAATAAACGTAATACATTCAGCTCTACGCCCTTACGACATACGGGCGCGAATGTATCGGCCGTTTGGATGGTGCCCGTATCCCTACAGGCGCTACTTTTACATTCGCTGAGATGTGTTTTGCGCGTGCTACACGATTGCCAGCAGTAGGATAGCCGTAGCCGTTTATATTTTGTTCATTAGATGCAGCAGGAGTCGATTTTCAAGTGTGCCTCCAGAGAACTTGTTGTAGGAATCGTCATGAAGGACAGGAATGGCCTACCTACAAGCTTCGACCGAAGGTACCTGAAACAATTTCTTTTATTTTTTTATTTATTTTTTTTTTTAATATGGGACTATTCCATTTTCCAATCGGAAAATATAAATGTGATGTATATTTCGTAATTACAAAACATCAGGCAACAACCAAAGAGGTTATTGTGCGTTCAAAAGAAGGTTTTACAAGAACAATAGGGCCAAAATTGTAATAGATTATAACAGCAACAAGACTGGTGGAAAACATATCAATCAGCTTTACAGCTACTACCCACACGCAAACAAAACTATGAAACAGCGGAAAAAAAACTTTTCTTTCGCGTTTTGCTAATGTCTACTGGGAATGATTTTATTCTGTACAAGTGTGTCACCAACGAAGAAATATCTCCAGCGGAATTTATAAAAAAGTTAGCACAGACATGGTAGCTAACGGAGGAGTCATTCTGTCTTTGTAACCAACGTCAGCCACTGGCTTAGGTAGAAATTTTGGTAGGTTTGTAAGGTTTGCTCGGACAAAGGACGGAATGAGACGGCCAAGCGAATAAGGAAAGAAAGCAGAGTGTGGCGCAAAGACTGCAATGTTTTCAAGGTGTATTATTTATAAATTACATGTAATCATTTTCTGTGATAAAATGTGAAATAAATATACACTTGTGAAGTTGTTTTTATCTTTGTTAGCGAATATTTCTTAGTTCTTATTTCTTATTTCTGGCAATGCTAATAAACCAGTACTGATGCGAACATGTACATAAGCAAATATTTTCCGTATTCTAAACAGTAAGTAGTTTAAAAAGGTGCTAGATGCGTGTCTCTAAGATGCTTGACAATTACGTAATTATCCCTTAAATTTGCTAAAAAACTGCCAATTCACCGACACAGTCGTAGAGGACAGATAACAGTGTTGAATGTGATAAATGTACATCAAATTTGAAATCAGGATTAACAAGGAGCTGAAATGTGGGCTTGAACTGCAGTTTTTCATATACTGAATTTGTGAAGTATTTTTTAAAGTATTTTATAATATAGCCTGTATTACTGATATCAGCCGGAAATAAACATTACTTCCCTTATCAAATAAGTCTTTCTCTGTTGTGGACATGATGGTGAACATTGTTTTGAACTTGCCTGTGAGGGATTTCCACACATTCCTCTTTGCGAGCCGGCTGCTGTGGCCGAGCGGTTCTAGGCGCTTCAGTCCGGAACCGCGCGATTGCTACGGCTGCAGGTTCGAATCCTGATCGGGCATGGATGTGTGTGATGTACTTAGGTTAGTTAGGTTTAAGTAGTTCCAAGTTCTAGGGGACTGATGACCTCAGATGTTAAGTCCCTTAGTGCTCAGAGCCATTTGAACCATTTGAACTTCTTTGTGATCTCGTTGCTGTAATGGTCGTGCTTCAGATCCCATATGACACGCCGCTTTTCAGTCTCGATGGCGGACTAGCGCGTTACTGTCTTGCTCAATTTGTGAACCTCTGTCTCTCGAATAAGTTATCCAGTTATTCTGAAATTGTAATCAATTGCAATCATTTGTTTTTGACTGTATAGGTACACCAAATCTGCCGATTTCTTTCCCATTGAGATAACTCCTTCGTGTTGGATCTGTTCTTTTTATTTATTTATTCTACGCATTAGATAGTTCGCAGTCCGGTATGTGGTTGGATTTGCGTTTTACCGCAGTTTCATTCTTTTTAGTGTTCTGAGGTGTGGGGTTGTTCTGTTATTCTGCGCAACGGATTAATCTGAGATGTACCCTTTACCCTGTGGCTCCTGCAAGATGCAACTTCCGCCCCTCACACTACTACAGAAGTCAGACAGACGCTCCTAACGTTCTACAGAGAAATGCCTGAAAAACTTTCAGCAATAAATATCTTCTGGAGTCGTCCGCTGTAAGGAAATGACACAAAAATTCGCAAAATTTCTTACGTAACTAGTGGCATACTTGGGTACTGGAGTAGTGCTAGTTAGTGTAAGAAAAACATGAAACTAACGAAAATTATTATTTATTTTGAAAAAATTCTGAGAAATCACAGTGGCACTTTTAGTTATGAAGTGAACAAGTTATATCCTGGTTCTTTTCGGAATGTGAAGTTACCTCTCAAGGATAGGATTCGCTAATGAAATTTCTATACAAAGTTTAAGTTGGTTGTTGACTTGGCAGAATGGCTGAGAGGCGCGCCTACTCAACTTGAATAATTATCTTTTAGAATATTGCTAGGTACGGTCGAGGTTGTCGCGTGTGAAATGCAGTGAAGTGTACTGTTGTGGAGGAAATATGGGGCTCGCAATAGCTGTAGCGCACAATACCGTAAGCTGCGATGACTGCTGTCTGCGCCGCTCGCTGCTGACAAATAAGATAACTCTCATTCTATCTGGATTGACCTTCGCCAATCAAACTCTCCCTACGCCTTGATGAAGTCAAGGATTCCTATTCGCCCCTAGTCTAACTAGTGGCGTGGTACACCAGTCAGATAATCAGTCCACCGCGGTACCACTCAAAAATTCGCTCGCAGGCGTTTAACTATAATTCTGTCCGTTCACGCTGCACAATAAGTGTATCGGCCAACACAGTGAACAACACTTAATCGCAAGGACTCAATATAAAGTAACACTTCAATTCGCTCTCGACAGAGGTGCTCTCCCAGTCAAGTACTGAGGACAGACTTGTTCCTCGCTCCAAGAGCGACAACGGAATGGCACCTCTCCACGCCAGAACTGAAGGGGTATGTCTTCCGATTTCTTCCATTATTCCTTCAGCTCAAGGCGTCAGAAATATCGTCTGCTAATCAGCATTGCTCTTCTAAAACGGGAGAATGACGTTTCGTTTAAGGCGACCAATCTGGAAACCTGTAGCATTGGCGTTTGGTGTTTACTGTCTCCCTGTGAAAATGTCTCAAACTGCAAGCTATGTGTAAAGAATGTGTAGGCTGGCCGCTCCCACACAATGCAGTGGAATTTGGTTTCAATCCGAACACGGGGTCGTTCCCTCTTTTTCACTCGAGTCCATGCTGTCTGCTACACGGACAGTCACCGGCTGACATATGCTGGGTCGTCCTCTGAAGGGACCGGCGTCCCGTTGTGCGGTTTCTCTCCTGAACTAAAAGCTCCTGTGACAGTCGTGTATGGAATGTACGTGTGTACGCCAGCCTCTAGTATTTCAACCACGTTGCGCTTACTTGTTAATTGCATATCGCTTACATGAATTCATACAACATTGATTTTATCTTATCGAGTTTGGGTTCGAATGAAGCGTCTTGATATCCGGAATATGATTGTGAGGGCAGAATATGTAAGCAATGAAGGTCAGGAGACCACAACGTCTTACAGAGTTTGTCATTGTACAGTGAATTACTCCAGCTCTGCGTATGTATCGTGGTGTCTTACCTACTTACACAATGACTTCAATTTTGTGTTTACTGTTACCGAACTGTTTGTACGTACGAATGTTTCAGTAAATTTTCGTTTCTCTTTTTCCGTACTTGTTAGCGATAAAAGTCTACTACTCCACATGCCATATGGCGGAATGCCCTAAAACCTCAAAAATAGCCAAGTAATAAGCTGCGCGGCCTACTTTCCCCGTGCCTTATGGACACTAGTTCTCCAGTACTCCAAAACGTAAGCGCTGTGAGGCCTCCCTCACTCTGTAAGCCTGAAATGGAGGAACGTGCTCTTCATTTAGGGGTACAAATCCTGGAAACAATAAGAGACGACTGGTAGCAACGGAATATGTGGCTTATCCTCTTGTATGAGAGGTACTTCGAGAACAGTTGCTGAACTTAAAAACTATGCAATTCCTTATGCCAAAAAGCAGACCGACACATCACAGCAAAAGTCTTTTCGCTTTGAGATTACAAAATCACACCTTTAGGTCTGTGGTAACAACGTAAAGGTAAAGATTTCAGCTTGTTGAAGGTCTGTGAATGTCACACCAAAATTTGTCGTCTCCCCAATTTTTGCGGCCTAGGCGACTGCATAGTTCACCCACACGATGGAGGCGGTGTCGTGTTAACTGCACCCAATGAAATTTTCGCCCAGAAAATTTCAGCAAAGGGACAACTTATCCCGTAGTCCGAATTCGGCAAAGTTGCGTCCAGTGTCATTCGCATCCCACTCCTCCGGGTAGCCGTGTTAATGCGACGCTTACGTTACGGGGACATGCGCTGGCCCCGGATCAATTCCGACCGCCGGATCAACGACGAGGGCTGGTGTGCCAGCCATCTTCAAAATGGCTCTGAGCACTATGGGACTTAACATCTGTGGTCATCAGTCCCCCAGAACTTAGAACTACTTAAACCTAACTAACCGAAGGACATCACACACATCCATGCCCGAGGCAGGATTCGAACCTGCGACCGTAGCGGTCACGCGGTTCCAGACTGAAGCGCCTAGAACCGCACGGCCACAGCGGTCAGCGCAGCCATTTTCGATGTGATTTTTAGGCTGTTTCCCACATACCACTAGGTGAATACCATGCTGGTACCAAGTCCCGCCTCAGTTACGGGATTCGTAAACATTTAGAAAACTTTTGCTCACTTTCACATAACACCTGTCGCAGACAGTTGATGTACACAAATTCTGTCCCAGGAAGGTAACTTGGTGGTGCGACGAAGGCCATCTGGGTACCCCTTAAGTTAAAGTCCGATAGTAACCATGCCGACCCTGCTTCGATGCAGGTTAATGGCGCAAGGAAAATAAGAGAGAAAGAAGAAATATGCACTGAGAATAGTTCAAGGAAAGGTCCATCCACTAATCCCTCTGTCCGAACTCCGAAACTTTCCCGGTTGGCAGGAGAGCTGCGGTCCATCCCTGCTGTTTTATTTCATAATGAAGTTTGTTGAAGAGTACTGGAGGCGCTCGAATATGAATTTTAATGACACGTTTCTTCTAAGTGGGAGGTGATGAAGTTCATTTTATTTTCTGTGTGAGACAGTCACCGATTTAGGATTTATACTCTGATGTTCTTGCATGTAGTCGAATTAAATCAGGTGATTCTGAGGGAATTAGATTAAGAAGAGACACTTAAAGTAGTAAATGAGTTTTGCTATTTGGGAAGCAAAATAACTGATGACTGTCGAAGTAGGGAGGATGTAAAATGTAGATTGGCTATGGCAAGGAAAGCGTTTCTGAAGAAGAGAAATTTGTTAATATCGAGTACAGATTTAAGTGTCAGGAAATCTTTTCTGAAAGTATTTGTATGGAGTGTAGCTATGTATCGAAGTGAAACATTGACGATAAACAGTGTAGACAAAAAGAGAATAGAAGGTTTCGAAATGTGGTGCTACAGAAGAATGCTGAATGTTAGATGTGTAGATCACGTAATTAATGAGGAGGTACTGAATAGAATTGGGCAGTTGTTTACAAAGTATGACAGTATACATGTGATGTGTTACGACAGCGAAAGAAACCAGTGACCACTGGAGACCGTGCCACAAGTTCCTCAGAAAAATTGTAACACAGCACTCACACAAATATCATACTAACAAAAGTAAATCCAACTGATAATGGTAGTTTAAATATTTGAAACCCGTCGTGGAGATAAATAAATAGTGACTGGCAACTGTAAACTTGTTGTTTCATTTAAAGTATGGGGCAGAATAGGAATTTGTGGCACAACTTGACTAGAGGAAGGGATCGGTTGGCAGAACACGTTCTGAAGCATCAAGGAATCACGAGTTTAATATTGGAGGAAAGCATGGAGGGTAAAAATCGTCAAGGGATATCAAGAGATGGACACAGCAAACAGAGTCAGAAGGGTGTAGGCTGCAGTAGTAACTCGGAGATGAAAAGGCTTGCACAGGATAGAGCAGCATGGAGAGCTGCATAAAACCAGTCTCTGGACTGAAGACCACAACATCAACAACATATTCTTGCAAGCAAGTTTCGTCCGGAGATCCACACTGATAATCGTTTGAATGATGCACTTGACAAACTGTGGCAATAAGTATACCTCGCAATACGTCGATTTCTCTTAGAATAGTTGCATATCATAGACTCATCGACAAATGTTCAAATGTGTGAAATCTTATGGGACTTAAATGCTAAGGTCATAAGTCCCTAAGCTTACGTACTACTTAACCTAAAGTATCCTAACAACAAACGCACACACCCATGCCCGAAGGAGGACTCGAACCTCCGCCGGGACCAGCCGCACAGTCCACGACTGCACCGCCTCAGGCCGTTCGGCCAATAACGCGCGGCATAGTCCCATCCACTTTGGTTCTGTTTATGCTACACGTAGTAACCATCATAGGGATCTCCTAACGGCTGATGGGCGTTGACACATATTTCCCGGACCCACAGAAGACAGACGTGGAATAAAGGCCGGCTTACAATACCGGCCACTGCTGTAATTTCCCTTTCCGCCTCCAAATGGCAGCAGTGTACAGCGAGCTAGTGTTTCCACTTCCAGTGGAGTAGGATATCTTCTGCCCCGCTTCACAGGCACTCAGAGCAAACGAAGCAGTGATACGGGGGAGAAGACATTCGAGTGCTTGATGGTGTTGCTGTAGCTCTTAGTATCACAGGCCTCAAAATATCTTCCATGCACTGTTTTTTTAAGTAAGTGACTAATTTCGTTGCTAGATTTCTGTTGTCCGTGTTATGTAGGGAATGACATCTAACAAATGTTTCATTTTTTTTTGTTTATAAAAGAATCTCCGACTAGATCCTACTGCGTGTTTGTCCACTAATACCGACCGCACGATTGTCTTTAGTATCGGTCACAAGTAATTCCAATTTGTGAATTATATTTTCATTTTCTTACTTCTTTTTGGATAGCAATGACGGGAAATGAGAAAAAAGTAAGAGGAAAACGGAATGAAGAGTGCATGCAAATGGTTGTGATCAAGCTCATGTCTAACAAAATGATCACAGGAAAGCAACTGGATAGTTTTCAACAATCACAAAAGAAAAAGATCGCCACCGAAAAGAAGAGTTTAAAAGTACAAAAAAGTAAAATCTGGAGAGGAGTTTAAGAAACCTGTACTGAACTCGGTTGTTCCAAAATAAACACGCAAAGAGTGGCCATGAAAAGCCAATTAGAAATGGCGAAGGAAACTGGAATTTATTGTGCCGACAGAGGAGACTGAAAAGTGCACTATGTCTTTCGAGACATCTGAAACAGACAGGGTGCTGTGTACCAAGTGTAGAGACTGGTCGCATGTGGAATGTGTGGATCAGGGGAAAATTTTGTATTTTTTGTTGTTGAGATATCTGTAAAACAGTGAGCTAAACATTAATGTACTGAGCTGAAATAGTAAGTTCCCATGCTTATGTGTTCTATTATCATTCAGTATACAGTGTATCATTAACAACCGATATTATCACAGAAAAGACAGTGACCGATATCTAAGGCACTTTCTACAAGCTTTGTAATTGTAGCTCTTTTAGTTTCGATGTAATTACGTAGTATAAAGAAAAACAAATCATTATACTATGCTATCCACAGAATATGTCCTGAGGTGAGAGAGTAGTATGATTAACCACCACAGTTACACAGTAAAATCAAATAATTTAAGACGGCCGAAAGTGGACTACCCTCACCCCTAAACTCACAAACACCCAAGCCGCACTAACTGGATAGTGTATCTGTTAGAGAATTGTACTGAGAGTTATTTTTTAATCAATTATCTCTCTGGGGTAGAGGACGATGCAGACATGACGTGACATAATAAGCAGATAGTTTCCGGTTAAACTGGACGCAGATTTCTGTATGGGTGACTATTGCCGCGCGGGATTAGCCGAGCGGTCTTCAGCGCTGCAGTCATGGACTGTGCGGCTGGTCCCGGCGGAGGTTCGAGTCCTCCCTCGGGCATGGGTGTGTGTGTTTGTCCTTAGGATAATTTAGGTTATGCAGTGTGTAAGCTTAGGGACTGATGACCTTAGCAGTTAAGTCCCATAAGATTTCACACACATTTGAGCATTTTTTTGGTGAAAATGGGTACAGGCGGTTCTGTGTTTAATCCCGACATGTTACTTTAACAGAGAGTAAGTGAGAAATAACTTGGGAACCAACTCAAATGTTTCTGTAATTCCATCTTATAGAAATGGAAGAATGGGACCGCAACTGTTCGATATAAGCCACCCGGTCGTTCGTGCTTACATCTCGATGTGTGAAGTATCCACGTCTATTGTAAAGATATCTACGGAAACCAGTTTGACAGAGCGGTTCCTTTCGTTAGCGCAAACGACTGGATTGCTTATCCCGTTTGGTGCTTAGAGACCTGAAGATGGTGCGAATGACGCACCGAAACTGGCAGCGTAACACATTATTCAGTACATTTACGGCCGCTAGATATCTGTTTTCTGCAACTCAGATGTGGTCAGCAAGAGTGTGGAAAACAACCTGAAAAGACGCTCGTGATGGCCAGCAGATTGAAACAGGGAACGCAGCGCCGGTTAAAGCGTCACCACGAGACACTCGCCACTGAGATAGACGTTGGAGTAGCAGCTAACGTTCCTCCTCTCTGCTACGAAATAAATTCACCCGGCAGTTAGCGCTCGGCTGCAGTCGCAAGCCCACCATTAAGCTGTCCGGAAATTCTATGCGCACGCGATGATTTCCTCTTCAGTTCGTGCGCAATGGTTCGCGTCGATATGGCCGCGTCGTTGGAGGCTCCGGGGCGTTCCGTGATTACCTGGCCGAGTGGCGCGCTATGAAAAGGCTGCGAGACACTTTGCGGAACTTGTTCCGAATGTCGCAGGCGACCATCAACTCTCGTTACGCATTGTGCGGCGCGGAATAGTTGCAGCGGGAACTGGGCCTATCTCTGGGGGACGGGGGCCGACCTGCGGCGCGCCGAACCGGTCCGCGCCGGCAGTGAAATACGCGAGCAGCTGCGTTCGGGGTCCGGGGCTGTTGATTAGCCGGCTTCACGACGCGGCGATGGCCGGCGCTCTGACGTACGGCCGCTGTTAACAAGCCGCGCGCTCTCCCAGAAGTGGCCGTTGTCGGTTACCGGGGCACCGATGAAGTGGTTCGTTTGCTAATAATTTCTGATGCCCCCTTGCGCCACACGTCTTCCGGATGGCCGAGGCCGACGCAGAGAACCTCACTAAGGGCCGGCGACCCTGCGAATGTGTGGCAGCTGCGACGGTCAGATAACGAGCAAGTCCCCGTCTGGAATGATGTAGCCGCCACCGACCGCGACAGGTTCGCCTTGCGAGCTGAGTGCCCGACCGGTCCGCGGAAGTGGAGTTCGGACGGATTCCATCGCGCGTCACCTTACAAGGAAATGTGGCACGGGCTGTTCAGGAACTACACCCGTTTTTGGAGGGATAGGAGGAGGGGGCAGGGAATATTCAAATATCCTCCCGGCCAACAGCGACATTGCATCCGTATTGTACAAGACACACAGAGTGAGGTGACGCACTGCATGAACACACATTCGCAAGGAGCGGATTGCAGCTCTGCCAGCCAATCGTCCACATTTGTATTTTCGTGGTCACCCTCCATGATGTGCCTCATTTAATCAGATGCGTTGATGGTTCTGTACTGATGAGCCAAAGCATTATGACCATTTCCCCATCGCGAAGCTGGATACCTCCTGGTTGTATTGCATGCACGTGACACGATACCAAAAGTGTGTAAACGGAGCAGACACGGACGCGGAATCACTCTAGCGAAGATAGGGCTACTAATGAGGAAATCAATTGGGATAAGTGACTCTGAAAAAGGGCTGATTGTTATCACGCACAACCTGTGAACGAGTATCTTGAAAAGGCGAAGTTGTTCAAATGTTCACATGCTAATGTTGTCAGCATCTACGGAAAGAGGTAGGACAGTGGAAGTACGGCAAGGCGCTAAATGGTTGAACGTCCGCGACTCTTCGCGGAACGTGGGGTTTGGAGGCCTGTCTGCTCTGTAAAGTAGGATAGATGGTGATCTGTGGCATCTCCGCCGAAAGTGCACAATGCTGGTGCACGCACAAGTGTTTCTGAGTACACTGTACATCGCACATTGTTGAAAACGGAGCTCCGCGGCGGACCACCCTTACTTATGGACATATTGTCCTAACGACAGCTGGCTGCTGTGGCCGAGCGGTTCTAGGCGCTTCAGTCTGGAACCGCGCGACCGCTACGGTCACAGGTCCGAATCCTGCCTCGGGCATGGATGTGTCTGATGTCTTTAGGTTAGTTAGGTTTAAGTAGTTCTAACTTCTAGGGGACTGATGACCTCAAATGTTAAGTCCCATAGTGCTCATAGCCGTTTGAACCATTTGAACCTAACGACATAGTCAGTTACGATTGCACTGGGGACGGGACCATCGGCATTCGATCAGTGGAAACGTGTCGGCTCTTCGGGTGAAGCACATTTTTGCTGCAGTACGTCGCTGGTCGTCTCCACGAACGCTGTCGTAGAGGTGAACGGCGGCTCTAAACGTGCAGCGTGCCACGGACGCAGTCTTAAATGGTTCAAATGGCTCTGAGCACTATGGGACTTAACAACTGCTGTGGTCATAAGTCCCCTAGAACTTAGAACTACTTAAACCTAACTAACCCAAGGACATCACACACATCCATGCCCGAGGCAGGATTCGAACCTGCGACCGTAGCGATCGTGCGGTTCCAGACTGTAGCGCCTTTAACCGCTCGGCCACTCCGGCCGGCTGGACGCAGTCTTATGGGAACAGTATTATGCGATGGTAGACATTCTCCTTCGACTACATGGGACCTGTGATAGTAGTAGAAGAGAGGTGCCGCCTGGGAACCAACTGCATCACTTCATGCTTGATGTCTTCCCCAAAGGCGATGCCATCTTGCACCAGTACAATTGTCCATGCTTCGGAGCCAGAAACGTGCTACAGTGGTTTGAGGAGCATTATAGTGAACTCACGTTGATGCCTCGTCTACCAAATTCGCCAGATGTAAATACCCATCAGTGTCGCAATCGGGCGACATAATCACGTATGCAAATCAGCTGCCAGTTATTTACGAGAATTACATGACATCTACTGCCACATACCTCCAAAAGCCTACCAACAAGCTGTCTGACCCCACATACGTAGAATCAGTGCTGCATTTCATTCCAGAAACGGACAAACAAGCTCGTAAGCAGGTGATCAGAATGTTTTTGCTCTTCAGAGTATTGTTCGTCCCCGCGGCATAGTGGCCAGCATGCCCGACTGTTATGTGGAGGATCCGGGTTCGTTTCTCGGTACTGCCAAGTATTTTTGTTGGTGGGAGAACTGGGACGGGGTGCACTTAGCCTTTGAATACCGATTGAGTAGTTTCTTGTGTGATAGGTAGGGGCTGCAAGGTTAAGAAAGTCGAGAACGGCCAGAGAACGGTGTGCTGACCCCACAGCCTTCCGTAGCTCATCTAATGACGCGAATGGAAGAGGAAGACACGGCGGTCTACTGGTCCCGATTGACGCATCAGGGCCAGAGTGTGAAGCGTTGCTTCTTTTTTCTTTTTTAAGATCCAGTAAAAGGATATGGTCAAATGGTCAGTCAGTATGGTTAGTTTCCTTACGATCTCTGTTCCGAGTCCATCTAGATTATATGAGAATTACTCACGATCCGATCGATTCTGGAGGAATGTTCTTCCAAAGTAATAATTTACCGATTGATGATTGTAGCAATTTTTGGTTGCAGATGACAACAGGTGACCAAATGGGAGAATGTTTGTGTTTTCCAGCGTAACTGGAAAATCATACTTATAAAGCTGCGAATCAATGTTCTTTGTGGACGAAACATTCAAGAGTTCGAGCAGACTGTTTGGACAGTTGTTTATCTCCACGCCAATGGTACAAGTTCCTAGTGGGAAACAAACACTATTTGTTTACCCTTTGCTACCGAACAAATTGCGAGAAGCGTATAGTAGTTTTCTTAAGCTATTAAAATTAGAGTACCTGGAGATGGAACCATCCCTCTCATGATGGAGTTCGACCTTGCTAAATTGCAGTCAGCTAGAAGTTTGTTTCCTAAAACAGAGATCGTGGGCTGTAGTTATAATTTTAATCAATATTTGTGGAAACAAACTCAGTGCTATGGCCTTGTTCCTATCTATAAGCAAAACGATGAAATACGCTATCACTTAAGAATGTGTCCAACTCTAACACATCTTTCCCTGGAAATGCTGGATGATGGTTGGTTGTCTGTTGACGAAATCACGCCAGAAAACCAAGAGCTTTAGGACTCCTCTGACTATTTTGTGAGCCATTGGCTCGATAATGAGCACATGCCAAGAGGCATTTGGGATTGCAGTGGAAGGCGCCATCGCCCTAACAGCATTTCAGAAAGATGGAAGGGAAGGATAAATACATTAATATCAAAAGTTTATCACAAATCATTAGTAAAAAAATCTTCGAGAGGACGCACGGCCACCAGTTTGAGCAATTAATTTTAAATTTCGGTGGGAAAAAAGAAGTAAGTGATGAATTAAGACTCATGAGCTTATTCCAAGGATTTAAGAAATGCGCAAGTCGACGGTAATTGAAAATCATTTACGACTTGAGTGGCCTATGGAAGAAAACGTCACAACCTGCGGAATTATGTGAATATTGAAAATTATTCTAACGTTGCTCACACTCATTGGTAATGTTGTAAATGTTGTGAATAAGTTTAATGGCGGACAAATAAGATTGTCTCTTCGTGGTTTTCTTTGGAAACGACACAGACTTGGCTAAACGTCTCTTACAATTTGTAAAATTTGGCTAATGGAGACCGACAAGACTGCGTCAGAGCTCTTGTAGGGAATCATCGCTGCGTTCCCCTTGAGACGTTCTTAGAATCAAGCTCTGCGTGCGTAGACGCTGGCTGGTCGCAGATTTCTACTATTAAAAGTAATTCCTAGTAATACGCGTCATAGACCACAGCACGCTGTTCTATACTGCTAGGCTTCTTAGAGTACCTGTACCTGCGAATCGCAGCTTATACCAGCAAGATCCCGTGCTCCTTTCAATATCTCTCCACAGAGGTGTCACTCCATACATACCACTGGTGGCGCCATTAAAGTACACGCTTTCAAAGAAGGTTGTCACATGAGCCAGTACGATGGTCTCTAGGACGGCTATAAGACACCAAACAGAGAGGCACTGGCAGACACCTTTTGAATTAATATCCATTGTAACATATTTTTGCGGGTAAAACTATCAGTACGACTTTGAGTTGGGCCTTGTTTTATTTTTGGTGCATCCCATTGCCGTCCGGGTGTCTGAAAATAAGTTTTTACTAGTCATTAAGATTCAGTTCGAAATGGGACTGAAGACAATTCTACTCCAGTCGATAAGATTCCAGTCCGAAGACGTGTCCGATGACGGCCTGGACAGCGGTGAGGTACCAATCTGACTGTCGCCCACCATACTGCCTGACAACCTTGAACGACGGTCTGCAATGCCATTTCTTTTCATAGGACACTTGTGATTCGCGGCACTCATACAGCACAGCGGTACGTCGGTAATACTTCACGTCCCGTTATGTTGTCCTTCATGGCAAACCATCCTGAGCTTACGTTTCAGTAAGATATTGCCTGCCCGCAAACGGCGAGAGTTTCTACTGTTTTCCTTCGCACTTGCCAAACCCTACCTAGGTCAACTAGGTCGCCGACTCTCTTCCCGACTGAGAACTTGTAAGCTAACGAGCATTTCACTCTCATTCAAGTATATGGCCGAAAGAGTCAGCCTTCAGGAATTGTGAAACTAACCCTGTCGTCCAGGACCAGATGCCACAAGGAGCGCAGATTCACCACGAGGTGGGGAGACTCAAAGGCGTCTATTGCCTATTGAGGCCTAAGCGCTGTAGTGTGCGAGTGAGACAGACGAGAACCTACGTCATAGGGAAACCCAGTAGAAGGCTTTAGTGGCCAAGGAGACGTAGCAGTGGCTACGGTTGCAGGTTCGAATCCTGCCTCGGGTATGGATGTGTGAGATGTCCTTAGTTTGGTTAGTTTTAAGTAGTTCTAAGTTCTAGGGAACTGATGACCTCAGATGTTAAGTCCCAAAGTGCTCAGAGCCATTTGAACGTAGCAGTGCTAAATGTAGTGGACCTAAGATCGGCCATTAAGGAAACTATTTAATTCTGTAGTAATGCAGGGAGTCAAGCCACAGTAATTATAATCTGCCATCCTCCACAAATTTTCATGGTGATCCCTGTAAAATTTGAATATTGATCATATCTATAATAGTTCAGGATTTGCTGTCAAAGCGAAATTAACAGGTTTTGTAACAAAGACCTGAATGCTAAAAGCCGAACGCTTTGGTTGATGTTAGCGATCGACGTTTCATATAGATACGCATCATTAAAACGACAAACGTTGTAAATAACAGGACTGTTGCTTTAATTGTTTATAAGATATAGTAAATTCAAATTATCAGTATTCTCATTTAAGCATCAGATCATCATTTCCTCCACACAAAACAAATTGAACAATGACAGCATGACACCTTATTGAATCATTAGGTAATAGAACATTTGTTGTAAAGTTTAGTGCATAATAGTTACTTTTGTTATTTATTGTAAATAACAGGACTGTTACTTTAATTGTTTATAAGATATAGTAAATTCAAATTATCAGTATTCTCATTTAAGCATCAGATTATCATTTCCTCCACACAAAACAAATTGAAAAATGACAGCATGACACCTTATTGAATCATTAGGTAATAGAACATTTGTTGTAAAGTTTAGTGCATAATAGTTACTTTTGTTATTTATTTATTTATCAGAAAGTACATTGGTACAAGGCTACTGGCCGTGGCATTCAAAGCTAAGAAGGAAATTGCATTGGTTTTATGTAATTAATTTAACGTTTAATTTAACGTTTATTATGTAATGGACATTATTGTGACTTTATTTAGAGCGTGAAAGTGGTCAAGCTTTGTGTGGTGTCACCGCCAGACACCACACTTGCTAGGTGGTAGCTTTAAATCGGCCGCGGTCCGTTAGTACATGTCGGACCCGCGTGTCGCCACTGTGTGATCGCAGACCGAGCGCCACCACAAGGTAGGTCTCGAGATACGGACTAGCACTCGCCCCAGTTGGACGGACGACGTAGCTAGCGATGCACACTGACGAAGCCTCGCTCCTTTGCCGAGCCGATAGTTAGAATAGCCTTCAGCTAAGTCAATGGCTACGACCTAGCAAGGCGCCATTAGTAACATTGCATGTATCTAAAGAGTCTCACTTGTATCGCCACAATCTCCAGATGTACCAAAAGGATGGATTAAAGTTAAGTATTCCAGAAGCTACGTACTTTTCTTTATAGCATTCATTACGTATCCTGTTTCAGACCTCACGCCATCCAGCTTTAGCTTAGCGCGTGCCTTTCGGCTTCCTCTCATTGTGTCTAGGCTGTCTTGTCTAGACACAACACTTTGAATATTTAAATATGTTAAAATATAAAATAATCTAGAATAAACTGTAGCCTATCAGATGGACGGCTTGAGAAAAGAGAACTTCACTAGTCAGTTGAGCGAGGATATTCGGCGAGCGAGAAACGCAGCCGGGGAAGGGCAGAGGGAGTGCTGGTGCAGAGGCGAAAGCGGACAGTTCGGCTGGAGACACCATAGGGTACAGTTCGGATGGAGACGCGAAAGCAGACAGTCGATCTTTAGGTACCTAGCAAGTGAAACGACTTAGAAAATTTCGCTTTGTGTGGTATCGTGGGACTTAGTCTCTGAGCTGTGAGCAGCCGCACGCCTGGTATGATCTCTGACTTTTCGTGTAAATGACGAGGTGGAGTACCAGACTTGCGTTTCGCGATGAGATTGTGAATGATCGAACTGTGTCAAATGGATATGCACTCGAGTGTAGCAGTAACTCTAAATACGACCACTTTCGCTATTAAACTGCTTTTTGATAAAACATTATTCTAACCAAATAGCAACTGTGTGGCCTACATCATTTATGGGTCGTTAATTTAGCTCCAGATATTATTATTGTTATTATTATTACTGTTATTATATGTTATATTAACTTTGTATTTGGCAAACTTGCCATCAGCCAGACAATTTCACCAAATGTTCACAAGTGTCTAATTTGGGGCGTGTAATGTGACACGTGCGGTTCAACCGCTAGACGAGTTTGAGGCCAGACATTTCGACGAAGGGGAACCGCATGTGAACACGAACATCTTTGGGATGTTAGCTCGCAAACGTTTTGAGCATTACGGGTAAGGTCTTCCAGCCAGCTCGCGATTTTGAAGGTCAAAAGCGCCAATTGTACAGAATCTGGCATGATATCCCTCAGGAGGGCATCCAACAACTCAATCAACACCAAACGGTATAATCGCTTGCATAAGGGCCAGATGTGGAACAACGCATTATTGATTTGCTTAATTTGTGGAGCCCTTTCTCTTGAATAAATCATCCAATTTTTCTAAAATTGTAATCATTCGTTTGTGTGTACATATACATCAGATCTACCGATATCAGACTCATTCGGTTAATTCATTCGCAGTGCCTTTTCCCCATCCAAAATTATTAGCTTGGGCACGTAGACCATTCACCTGCTGCCTGCCTCACGACACACAAGGGTTTGCTGAAATTTGGACACTCGTTTGCTATTCCCTAAGTTTATTTAGACGATGGCCCGCTCTAATGTAGCAGGTCGGTCATGCACCGCCTTATTTGCTTTTCATCTCTAAGGTCAATGCTGCACAGATCTTCCCGATTTTTGCACCGGTTATTCGTAACGATGTCATTGGGCCAGTTATGGCACACTGCCTCGGGCGGCCTGCAAAATGGTTCAAAATGGCTCTGAGCACTATGGGACTCAACTGCTGTGGTCATAAGTCCCCTAGAACTTAGAACTACTTAAACCTAACTAACCTAAGGACAGCACACAACACCCAGCCATCACGAGGCAGAGAAAATCCCTGACCCCGCCGGGAATCGAACCCGGGAACCCGGGCGTGGGAAGCGAGAACGCTACCGCACGACCACGAGATGCGGGCTCCTGCAAAATGGGCTCACGAATATCTTCATATCGGAAGTAACGCCTCCCCTCTCGTTCCGTTCCCTTGGTCTGAAGATTCTGGTTTTACATCTGGGTTTCCATCAGTCATGACACAATGAGAGAATTACGTTCAAATAGTCTTTTCTGCCTTTATCTATCTGCTTCACGATGTATATGTCAAGACGGGCGCGTTGTGACGTCTTATTTAAGAGGTGGTCGTAATTACATGACTAAAGTTACTTTTACAAATTCTGCCAAAGTAATTCATTCCAGTTTTACAGGTAGCCGCTTGTGCCACAGCATAGCAGAATCTACTCTTGTACCATAACTAACGCGTTAAGGAAATGAATTGGATTGCATAATATAATCCGTACGATTCCGATTGAGCCAGGCTAAATGAGCAGCCTGGTGGCGAACATGGGTTATATTTTAGGCATTTGTAGCGCGCGTTCTAAAATAATTCTGCTTATATGAAATAATACAATATTCGTTTAACTTACATACAGGCAGTGCCTAAGGCGGCATGAAACAAAACTTTAAATCTGACGCTGAAATTTTACAGTACACATAAAATGAGTCACACTCTTTTCTGATCAGTAAATATTTCATCTTTCGCATCTAAGCTAGATGTCCTTGCGTATTCGAAGTACATGAGCGATACTCTCCATAACGAAGTTAGATTGTTCACTTTTTTCTTATTGTTGCAAAAAGCGGCTGAGTTTTCAATTCAACAATGGTCCTTGGAGTTGCCTTCAATTTGAGCATAATAATACCCGCTGCACTTTCATTTACATAGCAAACATCTAAGCGTAAGCTTGCTCAGACAGTTATCTGAGGCATCAAAGATGTGTGCCAAACCTAACAGAGTATTTTACGTATTATCGTGCCTTTCGTTGCGACTGTCAAGAAAGAAAAAAAAAAAGAGAAAAGAAAAAGATCGGTGAATATTCCATTGGCCACTCTTGAAGGAGCCATTCGAGTTTTCATGATACACACGTATAATCTAGAAGAAGCTTAATCTTGTGATTCAAGCAATTGATGTCCTTTATTTAATTTATATGTTAAGTCTCTCGGCAATGCCCAATTCCTATCTTATAGTGTGTAGCACTGGAGTTGGAAGAGCATTCCCGCAGCCTTGTTTCGCTGACTAAATAAACCCGAAATGAAATTTGCAGCTCTTCTTTGAGAGTACGCTATGACTTCAACTAACACTACACGGTGAGCTTTCCGCATTGACGAGCGGACCTCAAAGATCGATCTATCTGGAGGTTTAGAAGCCACCTCTTTCCCAAAAAGCTTTCTCTAAAAATCTTACAACAGACTTCTGTCTCATGCCTGCCTTTCTTGGACGTACTTTTGTAAGGTTGCTCGGCGTTAAATCGCTCCGAAAGCGAACAGTTAAAAATTTAATGGTTTTTACTGTTCCCAATGATTGATTATGCAATCAAACAACAATAGAAATCAAGATATTTACGTATAATTTGCAGAAAGTGCAAGATGGCTACCCAGGAATGCTAAAGAAAAAATGCGGAGCTAGAGAAACACCTATAACTAGGGGAAAGAGCGATATTGCCTATAGGAAAATTAAAGAGGACTTTCGAGAGAAGAGAAGCATTTGTATGAATATGAAGAGCTGTCATGGAAAACCAAAAGGAAGCAAAGCGGGGAAAGTTGGAAGGTGGAAGGAACTTATAGAGGGGTTATACAAGGAAGTGAACTTGAACGTAATATTATTGAAAGGGAAGAGGAAGTAGATAAACATGGAATGCAAGATACTGCGAGAATAATTTGATAGAGCCATGAAAGTCGATACACTGTCCCTGGAGTAGACTACATTCTCTCAGGTGAGCCAGCCATGACGAAACTATTCCACTTTTGTGTGCGAAATACACTCAAACATCAAGAAGAACGTAAAAATTGCATTTCTAAAGGAAAAAGGTGCTGACAGGCGTTCCTGAGAAATGCAGTAACGCACGAGGCAATACCGTTCCTACCTTAGAAGATAGGGTAAAAAACGGCAAACCATTCGGTCCCATGGATAACTGCAAACTAACAGAATTTCTTCAGTGTCTTAATAGCTTTATCTGTCTTGAAATTAGAAAGTTGTTGTAGCTGCCAGTAGCTTCGATTCCTAATTGTTTTTTACTTTGTAACTGGCTTTTGATAACACTACTCTCCGTCTCCGCCTTCCAAACAGGCCTCGGAAGGGCCAGCAGTACCGACCGACCACCGCGTCATCCTCAACGATAGGCGTCAGTGGATGCGAATATGGAGGTGCATGTGGTCAGAACACTGCTCTCCCGGCCGTTGTCATCTTTCGTGACCGGAGCCGCCACTTCTCAGTCGAGTAGCTCCTCAATTGGCCTCATAAGGGCTGAGTGCACCCCGCTTGCCAAAAGCGCCCGGCAGACTCACTCACCCAAGTTTCGCCAGGCCCGACAGTGCGTAACTTCGGTGATCTAACGGGAACCAGTGTTACCACTGCTGCAAGGCAGTTCGTAATAATACTTCTACTTCATTTGATTTCACATACTGATTATTGATGCTTGGTAGAGTAATAGTGTTACAGGTAGTCTATTACAAAGAGCTTTGGCACGATTTTCTTGACTGCAACAATTTCACGTTTCACTCAATATTGTCCCTAACACGTGACGTGTTCTGCCTTGGAACATGTTTTCATTTGGAAAAAAATTAATTTTTCTGGAATAATTTTTGTAATTTCAGGAAGAGACCACAGGACATAAAAAGTGAATTCCAATATTTAAAAAACGAATAAAAAATATATTATACTTGTTTCCAGGACTGACTGGAGGCGTAAATCTGAAAAGTGCACAACATTCTCCCCTTCTGACGTACAGGGGCCGTCCATCGTTGCAGAGGGTGGTCGTAGAAAATAGCATGGAATCTGCGGAAGAAATCATTTGTGAGTTCCAATGTACTAACAAAAGTCCAGCAAGCACAAAGACTGTTCTTAGGGAGTTAAAAATATTGGGGTTCAATGGTCGAACATCTCATCATATGCCGAACGTTTCTACAGTCAATGCCAAGCGGCGCTTGGAGTAAATCACGCTCTACCCTGTGGCAATGCGATGGAAGGGGTTTTGGTTTAGCGAATGCCTGGAGAACGCTGCCTCCCATCATCTGTAGTACCAACAATAATGTACGGAGGATCTCGTGTATGGTGTGGGAGTGTTTTCAATGGTGAGATTGTGGTCCCCTTACTGCACTTAAGAAAATGTTGAATGGAAAATGACATGGACACATTTGACAGCAATGCTGTTTGTATCAGCATAATAATTCACCGTCACATAGCAACAAGTATGAGGCAATGGATGGGGATAGTAACATTTCATAAATGGACTAGCCTGCTCAGAGTCCTGATCTGAACCGAGTCGAACACCTTCAACGTAAGTCAGAACGTCGACTTCGCTTCAGACATCATTCTCCGACATTTCTACATTTCCTGATTTCGACTCTTGAGAAAGAATGGGCTATTCCTTCACATACATTCAGACAACGTGACAAAGAAATTTGCGACTTTTTCTGCATTGGAGCATTGAAATAACTTAGTGGCGATACACGAAAATTTGTCCTGAGTCGGGTTATGAACCTGGATTTCCCGCTTTACGCGAGCGATAGCCTTATCCCCCTTGCCTATGCGAACACGTCGAGTCTATTACTCCTTTTCGTTCGCAGCCCTGCTGTATTCCTGCTGGTGGTTTGTCCATCTATTATACAGGTATGGTGTTTCTTCTATGGGACATGTATGTCCGAAAGGACAGACACCATACCTATCTAATTAAGACACCTCATTGAAAGTGTCACCAGCTTAGTTCAATCCCTGATAAACGGTAAAGGTGGACACAGTTCACATTAATCTCCACAAATACGCGTCTGAATAATGTGATCAGATAATGTAAGAGAGGCGTTCAGCAAGCAAGACAACACATTTGTTTCTTTGGCTAGTTTCGACTGCAAAAATACGGAATTTGTTGTGGAACGACGTGGAATATACCGGTTTCCGTCTCTAAGGTTTCATGACACGAACACGAGCCGCGCACGGCTCACTGTATGGTGCGAAAATTGGCAGTTGACCCAAGTGTGAGGTCATCCACATCAGTGCTAAAAGGAATCCGTTAAACTTCGGTCACACGATAAATCTGTCAGATCTGAAATTCAACTAAGTACCTAGGAATTACAATTGCGAACAACATAAATTGGAAAGAACACATAGAAAATGTTGTGGGGAAGGCTAACCAAAGGCCGCGTTTTATTGGCAGGACACTTAGAAAATGTAACAGACGTATTAAGGAGACTGCCTACACTACGCTTGTCCGTCCTCTTTTAGAATACTGCTGCGCGCTGTGGGATTGCTTGCCGGCCAGAGTGGCCGAGCGGTTCTAGGCACTGCAGTCTGGAACCGCGCGACCGCTGCGGTCGCAGGTTTGAATCCTGCCTCGGGAATGGATGTGTGTGATGTCCTTAGGTTAGTTAGGTTTAAGGAGTTCTAAGTTCTAGGGGACTGATGACCTCAGAAGTAAAGTCCCATAGTGCTCAGAGCAATTTGTGGGATCCTTACCAGATGGGACTGACGGAGTACATCAAAAAAGTTCAAAGAAAGGCAGCACATTTGTATTATCGCGAAATATGGGAGAGAGTGTCACAGAAATGATACAGGATTTGGGCTGGAAATCATTAAGAGAAGGGCGTTTTTCGTTCTCACGAAATTCCAATCACCAACTTTTTTTCTCCGAGTGCGAAAATATTTTGTTGACACCGACTTACGTAGGGAGGAACGATCACCACAATAAAATAAGGGAAGTCAGAACTCGTACGGAAAGATATAGGTGTTCATTCTTTCCGCGCGCTATACGAGATTTGGAATAATAGAGAATTGTGAAGGTGGTTAGATGAACCCTCTGCCAGGCCCTTAAATGTGATTTGCAGAGTATCCATGTAGATATAGATGTAGATGAAGTTCTGACTGGTGGTAGCGCTATACGTAGCCTTCAAAACGACGTTCGTAACGAAGGTGCGTTCCAAGCAGAAAGGTGTCTTGAGTTTCTTTTGGCGGAAAGCCAGAGAATCGCAGATTTTCTTACGCACTCGCGGAATGTTTAAGGAGACCTGGAAGAGAAACAAAGCACAACGAGTCGTTGGGCAAGGCGTCTGTCATCATTGCCACAGGTTCTCACAATCCTGTCCGATTTCCTGAGTGCCTCCCGGCCTCACACAGCTGTGACTCCTGCAGTGTTGGAACGTGCAGACACACTCATTCGAAGTGGCCGATGGATCACAATTAACCACCGACCTGTTAAACTGGACGTCTCTGCTTTTGGTGCCGACACGCTCGTCTACCAGTTGGAAATACGCCAATTGGTTTGTGCTAGCTGGGTTCCCCGCCTCCTAACATAAGACCTTAAATAGCAATGAAGATCCATCTGTGCGTAGCTGCTTTCAAGTTACGAGGCTAATGGTGACAGTTTTTTGTCGCACATAGTCACAGGCGATGAAACATGGGTTCATCACTTCCATCTGGAAACAAAACGGCAATCCATGGAGTGGTGCCACACCAAATCTCCTCCGATGAGGAAGTTCAAACCCGCATCCTCCGCCGGAAAAGTGATGGCGATGGTCTTTTTGTGACTTTGAAGGGTGTGGTGGTCAGTTCACCCTAATCAGCCAATTGCTGTTGAGCGGGAGGGTCGGGCCACGTATGCAACATTCACAGTTTATAACAACACTTTCATTAAACCGTTTTTTGGCAAAATAGAATTTTATCTTTAAAATTTTTGTGATAAGGTAAGTTAGCAAAAAAAATCCTTACAATCATGGGCAACCGCCCTATTCAAACAATAACACTAATCTTTAAACAAGCATTAAGTCACTCGCAAGTTAATTAAATTCTGTACACAGTAAAGCTCCCAAAAGGAGACTACAATAATGAGATAAACGTAAACCAATAATGGATATCACAAATTTTTTTAACACAAAATAAAATACATACAGATACGCCCCTTCGTGACACATTTTCAAAGCAGGTGACATCACATAGGTACGGGCTAATTCAAGTAGCAGAAGGGGGGCCTACTGGATCCAGACCAGAGGCGGCTAGACTCAGAACCCACAGCAAGCGGGCGAGCTGGACAGGGTGCCGCACACAGTACACTATAACACACTGAAAAAAGGTCTTAGAGCCCGTGCTACTACACAATTTCAGAGAAAGGGGGGCGGGGGAGAAAACAGCAAACATTAATTCCTCAAACGTAAAATAGCTACGATGTATAAAATGATAGCCTATTTCACAAATATTGAAATAAAATAGTCAATTGTGAATCAATAACTAATGCCCTCGGCGTAACCTTAAAGGACGAGGACGAACAGTATAATAACAAGTCAGCTTAGAAATTTAAACTACACTAGTAGGTTAACATATGCTCACTGAAACTAGGGAGCTCATTTAAATTGCCCGTTAACAGGATACTGATAAACTTAAACAGTCAAGTAAGGCTACCTTTTTTGCTGTTCACGAGTGAACAAGTAATACAATTAGATAACACAGAACGCACAGATTCCATGTTAAGCCTGTGCTTTGAACCAACTATAACAACGTCCACACAGCTCACTCTACCAGGAAAAATATTACAGTTTCACCATACTGGCTTATGCCGACCGTCACTCCGAACAGCAATAGTACCAATTAATACACCTCGCCTGCTCGGACTGTATCACATCACAAAATCCAGGTAGAGCTTTAACTAAACACAATAACACCACGTGTTTGCTTAAACAGCACTAAATAGAGAGGATCTTTTGGTTGGCAAGAGAACGGTTTCCGGTCATGGTGCCGATACTTGGGAAGCAAGGATCAGTATAATATGGGCACCAAAAAAATGACAAGCAATTCTCGCCAAATCTTATATGAAGTCCTTTACAGATCCAAATCAGGGCCTCACGACTCCATTAGGGTAAAGTGGCCGAGTCCAGTTCCCACATTACAAGCCAGGTTCGGTTTTGCAAACGTGTCAAACACACCACAACCTCTGCGTCGTGCCTCAGCCTGCTCAACCACGCTCGCCTCCGATTCTTCCGCGCCGCGCGGCTCTCCGGCTGTCCCTCTCGAGCGCCACACTCCCTTCGCGGCCAAAAGCCACGTCAAACGGCCGATCCCAAAGATCACACCATGCCGACCCGATCGATCAATCGATACGAGCCGGCACGGCTCAAAGGCTGTATTCTCTTTCATTTCCTCCCTTGTGGTGTAACGATAAACTCTGGAGTGTATTGTACTACATTCGGGAAACTGAACAATCGAATTCTACACTTCCTTCGCCACAAACATTCCAACGAACTACTTGTCTGTGACAACGCAATGCCTCTCACAAGTCTGCCCACCCGAGAGGAGCTCACTAAACTTCACTGGAGTGTTCTCCGCCGGCCACTGTGACCGAGCGGTTCTAGGCGCTGCAGTGTGGAACCGCGCGACCGCTACTGTCGCAGGTTGGAATCCTGCCTCGGGCATGGATGTGTGTGATGTCCTTAGGTTAGTTAGGTTTAAGTAGTTCTAAGTTCTAGGGGACTGATAACCTCAGATGTTAAGTCCCATAGTGCTCAGAGCGATTTGAACCATTTGATTGTTCTTCCTCATCCGCCTTACAGCCCTAATCGCACACCTACCGACTTTAGTCTCTTTGGCCCGATAAGGGATGCAGTACGTGAATGAAGGAGTACGCCAATGATCAGAAGATTATTGATGCAGCTAGACGTTAGCTTTGACGTCGACCAGTAGAATGGCACCGTGAGGGCGTACAGACGCTTCCCGCGGGGTGGCGTAACGCCATAACATTGAACAGAAATTAAGTGAAAAGTAGAGTTTTGTAGCCAAAAGATTTGAGAATAATCAGGTTTATTGGAATCTTCACTCAAACAAAACTATTTCCAGGAAAAAAAAGTGTTGCATTACTTATTTAACATACCTCGTAATTCAGGGAGCCCACGGAATACTAAAATCTACATCTATATCTATACTCCGCAGGCCACCTGACGGTGTGTGGTGGAGGTACCTTGAGTACCTCTATCGGTTCTCCCTTCTATTCCAGTCTCGTATTGTTCGTGGAAAGAAAGATTGTCGGTATGCCTCTGTGTGGGCTCTAATCTCTCTTATTTTATCCTCATGGTCTCTTCGTGATATATACGTAGGAGGGAGCAATATACTGCAATATACTGCTTGACTCCTCGGTGAAGGTATATTCCCGAAACTTCAACAAAAGCCCGTACCGAGCTACTGAGCGTCTCTCTTGGAGAGTCTTCCACTGGAGTCTATCTATCATCTCCGTAAAGCTTTCGCGATTACTAAATGATCCTGTAACGAAGCGTGCTGCTCTCTGTTCGATCTTCTCTATCTCATCTGTCAACCCTATCTGGTACAGATCCCACACCGGTGAGCAATATTCAAGCAGTGGGCGAACAAGTGTACTGTAACCTACTTCCTTTGTTTTTGGACTGCATTTCCTTAGGATTCTTCCAATGAATCTCAGTCTGGCATCTGCTTTACCAACGATTAATTTTATATGGTCATTCCATTTTAGATCACTCCTAATGCCTAATCCCAGATAATTTATGGAATTAACTGCTTCCAGTTGCTGACCTGCTATATTACAGCTAAATGATAAAAGATCTTCTATGTATTAGCAGCACATTACACTTGTCTACATTGAGATTCAATTGCCATTCCCTGCACCATGCGTCAATTCGTTGCAGATCCTCCTGCATTTCAGTACAATTTTCCATTGTTACAACCTCCCGAAATACTACAGCATCATCCGCAAAAAGCCTCAGTGAACTTCCGATGTTATCCACAAAGTCATTTATACATATTGAGAATAGCATCGGTCCTACGACACTCCCCTGCGGCACACCTGAAATCACTCTTACTTCGTAAGACTTCTCTCCATTGAGAATGACATTCTGCGTTCTCTTATCTAATCCAATCACACAGTTGGTCTGATAGTCCATATGCTCTTATTTTGTTCATTAAACGACTGTGTGGAACTGTATGAAACGCCTTGCGGAAGTCAAGAAACACGGCATCTGCCTTGGAACCCGCGTCTATGGCCCTCTGAGTCTCGTGGACGAATAGCGCAAGCTGGGTTTCACACGGTCGTCTTTTTCGAAACCCATGCTACAGAGTGGATTTCTAGTCTCCAGAAAAGTCATTACGGAAGGCAAGAAACACGGCATCTACCTGGGAACCCGCGTCTATGGCCCTCTGAGGCTCGTGGACGAATAGCGAGAGCTGGGTTTCACACGATCGTCTTTTTCGAAACCCATGCTGATTCCTACAGAGTAGATTTCTAGTCTCCAGAAAAGTCATTGTATTCGAACATAAATCAAGGTGTGTATGAGCAACGATTTGAAGCCTGACCCTTCTGAATTGGAGTTTAGCCTCTTTACCATCGGGGCTACAGAAATCAGATTGCTTTGTTTGTTCAGCATGTGGAACGGAAACAGCTGAGCATTACAAACATGAGAGCCGTATCGATCGGGAATGAAATCGCTCTGGATCATATACAGAGTCCCGTCGTCGGCCAGACTGATGTACTGAAAGCCGATGCGGGCTCAGCTGCCAAGGTTCTGGATCGGACTGCTGCCACTCGTGGACGTGGCAGTCAGGCGACGCCGACTATTGCCAACGCGGGCGCCCGGCGGGCCGAAAGAGCGGCGGGCTCATTGCGGGTCAGATTTATCGCCGCGCAAAGTGTCGACCTAAGCTCATATTCGCACGCGGCTGGCACTTTGTATGCCCGCGTACTTTCCATAAGAGAGAATCATAAATTGCCAGGGGCCAGTGTTTCTCTGGGCACCTCACCCCTGCCAGCCTGCTCTTATATCGCTGATTTATAAATATGACTGCCAAGTATAATAATACGAAACCCGTCCCTCCCTGCCGCCGTGCACTGGCCAGGCCCTTGCCCCCCTCCCCCCCCCCCTCTTTCCTCTTTCACCCCTCCTCTTTCACCCTGCCCTCGCCACCGGGCTGCTAAAAATCTCCACCCCTTCCTCCGGTCTCTCTCCTTACCCCGTTCAGCACCAGCACCGCCGCCGCCGCCTTTTCCCTTGTCACCCCTGCGGGGCCTTACTCTGGCGGTATAATTGAAAATTGATTTACGCGGTCCAGACTGTCAGACGGAGTAAAGACGAGCCGGCGGGGTGGGGGCCCGCCAGCGCCCCTTGCAGACGCAGCAGCCATTACGGAGCGGCGGTGCGTGGCGCCCGCTCTGCCAATCCGCTGCGCGCATCTCATCACGCCGCCGCTGCAGCAAACATAATAAACACTTCGGGCCATCGCCGGAATACAAAAAAAGAAAAAGAAGTGCCGAGCTAAGTTATTTATGGGCGACAAGTTCGCACTGCGGTCGCCATTAAGGAGCCCCCGCTAATGGTACGCCGCTAATATTGCGCGACAAAGAATTCCTTCAGTCGCTGGTGCGACGGGTACGGCTAAGCGAAAACTTTTGATTGAGATCACTTCGAAGCTTTTACTACCTGCCACTTCTCGAACGGATACATAAAATCCACTCCTATCGCGGCATCAACAGATTTATATATCAGCCCGCAGTTTTATAGGTTTGATTTTTTTCTCGTGTTGTCCTCCAGACTGGGTCGATCTAATGGTAGTCTCGATGAAGAAATCGTGTCGGAAAGGCACGTAGGAAACCAAGGACTTGAGAGCAAATTGTTATTCGTGAATACCAGAAACACTCAGTGACTGCCTAAATGATTTTTAATATTTCGTAAGAAATGAAAATTTTTACCAGATCAGAATATGAACACAAATTTCAAGTTTTATCGAATAGTCATCATAACTATTAGCTGTCTTTCTTCCCACTTTTACAATCTCACTTTGCTCTGCCCGGTATTGGCGACGTCAGCGCCAAAAGTTTATTTAAGAATTCTTCCTAAGGAGGCATTTTTGAACAGCTGATAAAGAAACGAAACGAAGTTTCAGCGAAAGCTTCCGCAGGTGGCTAGATTCAAACGTAAAATGCGTTTGAGCTTTTTGTAGATTATTACAAATAAGGTTCGACCAACATCATTTCTTTCGAGCCGGACAGCCGCAACAAAAATTTAAGCCCTAAATCTGTAGTTCAATGAGAAGTCCAAAGCACGGGTCGGTTGCTTTGTCATATTACAAATTCAAGTTATACTCTCCGGAAATATTATCCATATTGCGATGAATGTTAGCAAGGTTAGCTAAATGGACCGTAACCATATGGTAAGTAATCTCTGCAACAGGTTGATATACAGCGGGTGGCAGTTATGAAAGGCCATCCCGAATACAACTAGAATGGGTACACATACTACTGTGCAAAACTCAGGACGAGATAGATGGCTAACATCGTCCGAACAGGCCTTGGGATGTCCAACGGTACCGACCGACAGCCGTGTCATCCTCAGCCGATAGGCGTCACTGGATGCGGATATGGAGGGGCGCGTGGTCAGCACACCGCTCTCTCGGCCGTTGTCTACATATTACTCCTGGGCGGAAAGGAATGAAAGAGCGGGAGCATGTATCAGAGGTCTCCCAGTCGTGCACAGAAAGTTGGACTGCACTTAGAGTAACGTTGGCATGACTCTAGAGTCAAATATGGTTGCCTTTGCAACACGACAAAGTTGAAGGAACATGAAATTGCATCCCGCCGGTGTGGCCGAGCGGTTCTAGGCGCTTCAGTCTGGAACCGCGCGACCGCTACGGTCACAGGTTCGAAGCCTGCCTCGGGCATGGATGTGTGTGATATCCTTAGATTAGTTAGGTTTAAGCAGTTCTAAGTTCTAGGGGACTGATGACCTCAGATGTTAAATACCATAGTGCTCAGAGCCATTTGAACCATTTGAGCCAGAAAATTACAGTCAGCGCACGTGTGTGTGTGTGTGTGTGTGTGTGTGTGTGTGTGTGTGTGTGTGCGTTAATCAGCGAACAGTTGCGATAAACTGTGGTGGGGTTGTTCATTGTAACGTGACAAGGAGATAATATGTGGATGATATCACGGGGAAGAATCGTCGGGAAACAAGAAGAAGGACGAAATGTGTCGAGTGTAGCCCAGGAGTTAACTACTGCTCGCAGCATTGTTTCATGCACATGGGAGCGATTCGAACCACAGGCACAGCTGCCGAAGGAGACATGTCGGTCGACAACGGTCAACTTCAGCAGCATATGATCCTTCCACTGTGCATCAGGCTCGAAGGAACCCACTTCAAACAGAGAGTTCACTTGAAACTATATTAAACAGGGCTGCAAGGTGAGCAATCTCACACTCCACAGCGCCACGGCGACTGCATGGGGGTACATTGTTTCCTTATGACCCCCGCGCATCGGCGCTACAGTTAGCGGTTGTGCCAAAAGCATAGAGACAAGAGCAACGAGGAGTGGGGTCGCGAGCTTTTCTCGGATGATGAGTTGAAACTAAATAAGATCAAAGAAAATTCCATTGATGGAGAGGATATTCTGGCTGATGGTAGTTTTTGGAAGAAAATAAAACTGTTTTGCTTCAAGGTATGCCCACAATCCCTTACTGTTTTTAAGCAAACACGGGCCACCGGAAGAGTTTCAAGATCGAATGATGGATCCAATCTGATTAGCGATTCCGGACGTGCCCGCATATAGAGATAGGTGGAACACGTAACGCACCCAGGAACATTGCCGAACATGATCTTTTTGGCATTCTGGGTGTTATGTGGTGAGGTGGTATAATATTTTATGGGCGTATTGACCTCTAAATATTTGAACACAGTACGCCCAACGGTCACTGCTACTGCGACACTGTGCTTCTCCCCCATGTAAGTATTTCAGGGATTAACTTGGCTCTGACTTAATTTTTAAGGATGACAACGCACCACCGCATCGAACAGCTTAAGAGGAGAAGCTTAAGGAACACGAGGGCTTTCGACAAATAGACTGGACTGCACATTCCCCAGACTTAAATTCCATCGGCCATGTGTGGGATGCATTGGGCGGACGTATTACAGCCCGTCCACAGCACCGACGATCATCCAGCAGGTGTCATCCGCGCTGATGGAGGAAACCGACGCCCTTCCACTAGAACTGCTTGCTGTCCTTTCGGCTAGCATGGGAGCACTTTGCAGAGCAGGCATTCCCTCTCGTGATGATCATACACCCTATTAAGAACCATGTTCCATATCACCAAAACTGTTACTAGAAGATGTAGAGGAAGACTTTAGGCACTATTCCTTGGAAAACGTTGAATGAATAAGTTTCAATTGAACATACCTAAATTGCCTTCATATTGAAAGCATTGTATTGCGCTGTTTACCTCTTTATCTAAACAACAACAAATGCAAAAACTTAACAGAATAAGTAAAATATAGTCCTGATCATCTGTCACAATAACAGTAAAATAATGTGTAATCAACTCAACACAACTAAAATATAACAGCACAGATTACCGAAGAAGTTAAAGAACTAGTTGATAATAGGTTTGTTAGGATGGCCATCTTGCACTGTAGGTGCTGTAATAAATTATTACTGGTTTTCCATTTTAAGCTTAGAGTAAATAAGAAAGATTATTACAAAGGAGCTTCTATAGGCACTCTGGAAATATGGACGAATTATGCCTCTGTACCTTGCAGTATTTACTGTTTAAAGACAGTATTCCCTTATAAAATTAGCGTACAATATAATCACGTTGTTTTTGTCTCTTGTTTTACATATACTACGGTCCAGTGCTTTTCATTTCACTGTTGCAAGGGAATTGTTTGCACAATCACTTTTGACGTTTGCGTTTTTGAAACCGATTTTTCTTATACTGTGTTGGTATTTTCTCCATTTCACCTCCCTTTTCTAAAGCTTCACAAGCAAATGGCACCATAGTTCTACATGTTCAGCACTCACCACAGTGCTTATGTTTATTCATTTGCTTTCTGTGTACACTGCGAGTGTTGCCAAGTTGCCAACCTATGAACGCCACATTTTTCTATAGTCGTATGTGTGTGTGTGTGTGTGTGTGTGTGTGTGTGTGTGTGTGTGTGTGTGTGTGTGTGTGTGTGAGAGAGAGAGAGAGAGAGAGAGAGAGAGAGAGAGAGAGAGAAAGATACAGAAACGAAGAGAGAGACGGGAGGAGGGGGGGGGGGGGGGAAGAAGGAAAGACAGATGGAGAGAAAGATAGGAAAAGAATCTGGGAAGAGATGGTAGTGGTGAATGGGCACTGGAGGTAGTGAATGACTGGCATGTAGAGGTGTGACCACACTCCTATATTTAACATTATACTAAGTGACCTAATAAATTAATAAGGGTATGGTTTGTCATGTTTGCCAATATATACTTTTGAAATAATTGGACCACTTAATATAATATTAGACATGCACACATGACAACAACTCTACATGTGTTACCCACTCACTATCAATCCTCTTACTCCATTTCTCATTTATCACTAACAAATCCTCTCAGTTACCTTTCCTATAATCACTGCCGCTCTCACCCCGCCACCCCCACCACCACCACGACCACCTGTTCAACGAACTCGAACCGTCACACACACACACACACACACACACAAACACACACACACACACACATATATATATATATATATATATATATATATATATATATATATATAATTTATAAACTACCTTAATATATAGACACATTATGTATCCATATTGTCAGAATGACCACAGAAGAAATCTCTATATGTAAAAGGGAGTCGCGTCTCACAGAAAATGCTCTTAAATTGTTTGTAGTAAGCTTCACTTAGAAAACTAATAATAACTTAACTAGTTGAAAAGTTTTTGTACTTATGTAAATGGAAGGTGAGATCTGTATGGATAGGAAAATAATCAAACAGAAGAGTAAAAGAATCCTACAGTGATTTTGGTAAACCAAACAGAGTTTTTGAAACTAAGCCTCCTAACTGTCTGAGAAAGAAAGTTTTCAGTTAGTGGATTGTCAGTATCGGCTTGTGGCAGTGAGACATTCAGTTTTAATGTGGAAGTTATTCGAAAAGGTAAGACTGTTCAGTGAGTAAAAGAGATATATACGTTAGGTAAGCAAGTAAGTTGATCAGACAGACTGAAGTGGGAAATGTAATTATAACTGTAATTAAAATGAGGTCGAGAGAGGAGGGACATGTAGCTCGGTGGATGAACCATAAATCGACCGACAAAGTTCTTTGCTAAATTCTAGAGGACAACACAGAATTCTGAGAGTACATTGGGTTTCAATGAAGCAAAAAAAAAAAAAAAAAGAATGCTTTAAAAAGTAATATGTGACGTACAATTTGGATGTCACAGGCGACATTACAGAAATAAGCAATAACTACGAATTATTATTGTATCTGGGTATGGAATTCGCAGATATGGAATAATTTTGAGTAGATTTTAACCACATATGTACTTAGAAACTTCGAGAACAAGACCATGGCGGCCGAGCGGATCTAGGCGCTTCAGTCCGGAACCACGAGACAGCTACGGTCGCAGATTCGATACCTGCCTCTGGCATGGATGTCTGTGATGTCCTTAGGTTAGTTAGGTTTAAGTAGTTCTACGTTCTAGGGGACTGATGACCTCAGCTGTTAAGTCCCATAGTGCTCAGAGCCATTTGAACCATTTGAACAAGACCATGCAGTAACGAGTACACTTTACTGTTTCGTACATGCGTTGTAGCTTCAATATCATCCGAGTATTGATAGTGCGTGCTAGATATGTTCTGTTTATGGAACTGTAAAATGAGTAAGTAACATTATAACTTGCAGCAGTATCAGTCATATGTATGGCTGAAAATCACAACACACAGAAGCGTGTAGAATAAGACGTCATCAAGAAGAGCATACGTTGTCTGATGATGGCCTTGTGCTAGTGCTTTTACAGAGACGATTTTTGCTCGGACATTATCTTGTTCAAAAATATGCGATACATACGCGCTTTCGTATCAACACCACTGATGATTCATATTAAAGTTTAATGATTTCATAGACACTATCAGACACATTAAAAATATATGTTTTCTTGCAGCTAATTACGATTGTTTTATGAGTTGTGATCCATCGTCACATACTAAGTAGAGCAGTGATTGCAGATGCACATACATGTGTTTGCGACATGCCTCTGTTTGAGAAGAAATGAAAATGGATCCAAGAGTGTGATATCAGTATTGATAGTACTGTGCAAACACATTACGTGAACATTGTTTTGTATCAGGCATGATTTTACAGAACAGATACAGTAAGAGGCCGCCACCACAAAGGCACAAACTCTCGCCTGGCGCTTCTCAGTTCCATGCAGCAGCCTCCAGATGGTGCCCACCTGCACCACTTCTTCCAGCGCATCATACACATACGCCGATTGCGTGGGCAGTCAATAGGCAAACCTATGAATCACGGAGCACTTTGCTTTCGCCTTGTACTGACGGACATGGGAATCATAACAGCGTCAGGCACCAAAAGCACAACACACCCAGGACACTCACGCTAGTACGAACCAGCTGCTAGGCAATTCAGTTCGGTGCCTGAACTCATCTCAGTACAGTGCTACTTATCACTCGCTATTTACAGAGAACTAGAATCAGTAACAATACTTCTGCAAACATTACTATCAATGACACTTACAATATCTCAGACTCTCAATAGACAGTGAAGTTACTCATATATAGATAACATATTAGTTTTTGGTACATCAAGTGACATGCATTACATTGTACCAATGTTAAGTATCCTTTTGTAACATAGTCTTAATAAATGTAATTTGTTATTTCTTATTGGTTACCAGATATTTGTTACAATGCGTAGCGGTTTCCTGATACATGGATGTTTTGACTGAATGAATAATAGCATTCAGTAGCTATATTCACAACATTTTGGCGACGAGAGAAAACTTTAAGAATTGATTAAATTTCCGTCAATTAAGTTTTTGGTGACTTGGAAGACCATTAAACATTGTCGACAATTTTTGGCCGATACTCAGCATTCTGGGAAACAGAAAAAACTAGAATTGTTGATCAGTAAAACCGAGAAAAGTCTCGTCAGCATTGTAAAATGAGTAAAATGAAACATACTGGAGAAAAAGGGAATATTTACTAAGAAGGAAACATTTTTTTACTTAACCTTAGAGTGCATGATTACTTTCGTTGATTTTTGTGTCAACACTATGTGCCTTTATTCTGTGATTACTACATTTTTCGAACTGATAAACGCTTTTCTTTCCAAGAAGATTTTTTTGAATACAGTAAACTGTTCTGAGCGTATTTTTCTGACGTGGCCCGACTGCAACTCGTCCTACAACGAATGCCGCCGCCTTCCTTTTGGGCATTCAGTCGAAAATTGGAGTCCTGAAACAACTGTATCAAGCGACTAGAGCAACACTAAGCTATGCATTAGATATCAGGCGATGTGGAACGAAAATTATTTTTAATTAGCATATGCAGGTCCTATAGCATTCCATCTTCTCTAGGAATAGTCACATGCATGAACCCGAGACACTCTGATATTCTGACAAAGAAATGCTTCCGGCATATTATGGTTAGCATGTTCATGATGCTGCTGCCAGAGATAGATTTCTTCAATGTTTCGAGTAGCAATATCAGGGTTACAAAGTGTGGACTACTCAGTTACTGTGCCTGACTCTGGAATATAAATTTCATTGAGAAAATGATCAGTATAAGAAATCTTACACAGTCTCACTGATTCATGACGTGCTTGTCATGCGCTTCCCGGACAATAAATTAAAGAATGACGTTCTTAGTCTAACAAACCCTTCTTTATGAGACTGTTTGCCATTGATCTGGGCATACGAACGTATCTGCTGAAGTATGTTGCATCTATGAGTGACGGCGCTTCGATCGGCTTGTCGTCAGTTTTCATCGTGATTTCTCACAGAGATGTGCTGAACCACTCGATATTATGTGCACAACTGTCCTGAAAACATTTATAGTGCGATGCGTTTTCCTTAGTCGCCACTGTACATCTTTACCTTAACATCCCCGCCTATTTCTGGAGACAGGCACGGGAGGCCAGGTGCAGCAATATCGTGCACGGCTATTATAGTGAGAAGATTCTGATTATTCAATAAACGTAAACAGCAGCGACGGGACCGGCCGCTGTGACCGAGCGGCTCCAGCCGCTTCAGTCCGGAACGGCGCTGATGCTACGGTCGCAGGTTCGAATCCTTCCTCGGGCATGGATGTGTGTGATGTCCTTAGGTTAGTTAGGTTTAAGTAGTTCTAAGTTCTAGGGGACTGATCACCTCAGATGTTAAGCCTCATAGAGCTCAGTGCCATTTGAATCATTTAAAGAAAAGCAGCGACGGCGAAGCAAATAGCAGGGGCGGACGTGGAAGCCACAGAGCGCTCGCGCTACTCGGTTGAAACACTGAAGAAGCATCTTTACAAATACTATATTCCAATCCTCTTCACGCTGTTGCGTGAACCACAAAAGAGGCGATTGTTTCTTTAGTAGCGAACGTTGTAATTGCTATAAAAAGACCGGATATAGGGCTAAGGTGTACAAATCGAGGCATAGCACCCAAAAAAAAAAAAAAAAAAAATTCGAAATTACGGCAATAGTTAATAGTTAAATGTCAAATACTGTATGCAATGAACATGTGCAACTTCAAAAGCTTTCACGGACGGGACGTCACGTGGTCAAATGAATTCCACATTTGCTGACAATAGCAATTTGTTAGCAGTAACTCTTCGAGTGCCAATCGATTTTAAGACTGACAGATGGTCGTTAATTTCAATCGTTAACCTAGAGGCGTAGTTAAAATTGGGAATGCTAAAACTAACAGACTTACAAAGTTTGTTGTTCAGTTACAGCAATTAAGAGATTCCAGGGAAAAGACATTTTTCAACAGATTTTACATACACACAATTTGTCTAAGAGGCTACATTCGTAGTTGTAGATTCAAATAAAGCAATGAATTTACTACGTCTGGATCTCTTCAATGCGGGCATTGAACGGAAGGTAAAATCAGCTGTAGGAAAAATACGTTGCTATTTTCTCCGAAGCAACAAGCAGTATCAAAGGTTGCAAGACACACATTACGCTGAAGCCGAATGCGGAGCCGGAATTCTGTAAAGCACGCACCATTCCTTATGAGTAAAAGTCGGCCAATTTGAACAGAATGAAGTTGTCGAAGCCATAACCAATATCCAGTGGGTAGCACAGGTCGTTAATTGCACAGAAACCGAACTGCCTCCTTTGCATCTCTGGAGATTTCAAAACGACAGTTAAGTCTCAATCTGTTATTGACTCCTATCGTTTTTCCGGGCAGGAAGAATTGATATCTAAATTAGCTGGTGGTGTGTATTTTGCCAAACTGGATCTTAAAGAAATATTTTTGCAAATTCGTTCGAACGAAGACACATAGAGATTTATAGTACGAAATACTCCGTTCGGGCCCTACAGTTACTAGTGGCTAACCTTCTGAATAGCCAGAGCACAATGTTTGTTCTAGCGGTATGCAGGATAATTAATTCGGAAGTCTCCGAACGCAGTGAACCACCTGGACGGCATCATTGTCTCAGGCCCAAATCCACAGGAACTCTTAGAGAATTAGGAATCTGTTTTAAAAATCCTAGGAACGGCATATCTAAAATGCAGCAAAGACGTGTGCTACGTCTTCCAAGGCGAAGTGCAATGCTTAGGACACATACTCTATGCACACGCCATCAAGCCGACTCCGCAATCCATACACGTCATTAAAAACATTGCCAGTTCCAAGGACGTCAGGAAATTGCGTTCTACAGTACGACAAATAATTCTGAACGAACAATTACGTTCACTTCAAAGACTGACAGTGGCACAAAGAAATTAGTCAGATCGAGAAGAAGGCTCCCGTGATTATATTTGCAGTTAAGAAATTCGGTGGTTATACTTGCCCCGTACAGTACTGTTCCTTCACTGAGTAATCAACATTTGCTGCCTTGGGCTCTATTTCTGTCGAACTACGACTAAGAAAACATATTGAGGTCCACAGCACAACTTGCGAATGTAGATTTGCTTTCACGTTTGCCAATAGAATATGACGAAATTTTTTCTCGTCAGTTGATGCTTGGTTTTCCACAGGTGTCGGTAGTCAATAAAATGCGGAAAATTACCCTGTAAACTCAATTTTAACTGCCAGACCTGTGCCTAAAGAGCCTGTTTTGTCTGAGATCAAACAGTGTGTTCCAACAAACTGGCCTGTCCATTAGAAGTTAGTTTATCAGCTAGAGATTAAATCTTATTTGAATGTGAGACATGCATTTACAGCGTATAAATGTTTCATTTAACTATATTCAGAATCAGACAGAATATGAGTAATTACCGTTTTGGTGCTTAAATCTAAGATACTACAGATACAACTTCTATGCCATTGGAGCATATTTCGTGCCAAATACGTTGCTAGAAAGTACTGCAACGAGAAAAATATTAACAAAGAGATTGGAATGATGTTGTTTTAATGCCGATCATGTCAAAAATACGTCAGCCCCGTCGCGTTAATAATATTCGCCGCCAAAGGCGTGAGAACCCTGATAACGTCTTCATATTGATTTAGCAGGACCATTTCTCGGAATCTACTGGCTCATTCGCATAGATGCTTTCTCCAAATTTGTATTTGTGTTACAAATATCATAGATATCATCAACAAGGACTCTTCAGGCTTTGTCTAAGTTCTTCTCTATTGAGGATTGTCATTAACAACGACACACAGGTTTCTTCTCAGAAAATTAAACTATTTTGTGAGAGCAACGGCATTTCACAGAGCTACACCATTTCGTCTTGATGTCAATAGACTCGCTGAAAGATTCGTTAGAACTTACAAGTGCCGCTTGACGAATCTGGTCCAAAAGTGCAATAAAGACAATGCATTATTGATCTTCCTCTCTCAGCACACAGCCACTCCACACGTCGTGCAACTTTCAGTGGGGAAGCTCCATGCAAGACCACGTGGAACATTAATATTAATTTTAAAGGCACTCGTGCATCCACATGCCGAGCTTCCACGACAGTCAAAACAAAATTGTTTTAAAGGAATGGTCTATTGTTCAAGCAGTTTGAGAATGGTATGTTAAAGATTAAATATTTACTTGGAATCGCAGCATGACGTAAATGAAATCAGGCTGCACCGCGCTCTCATGCAGGCAGGATTCCTAGGCTGTTTCCTTTTACAGAATCAGAGACCAATAGGTAGCCAGCCTTTTGAGGGACCTTCCAATGCAATTAGCAGCCGCTCTCACTAGCACCTCCAGCAGTGGGCCCTACTTGCTTCTAGCCTGCGACGAACAAAGGGAAGTGGACGTCGCACCTCCCACCCTCAGATCAGCCTGTGGACGTCGAAATAGCTAACGCTTGACTGGCCACCCCCTACAGTGGTTTTGCTGCGGACGAGTGGCAGTGGAAGGAATATAGATGCATCCATGCTGGCATGCAAGGAAGCAATACGATAATGAAGCCAGCCTGCTTCCTCAACTTCGCTGCCCAAGGGAGAGATGTTTACCAAGCAAGAGGTACACAAGAAATACAATGAGATGCCACCACCACACAGGCACAACCGCATTCCTGACGTCTGTCAGTTATGTACAGCACCCTCAAGACTGCACCGACAAACAGACCTCTTCCTGCTTCTGCGCCACTTCCTTCAATACCGACAGTGCGGACAACCGATAGGGAACGCTGTCAGCCGCCGACTACCTTGCTTCTGCCTTGTACTGGCTGGTATGGGAAACTTGCAGCCGACAGATACCATAAACGCAATGTGTCACAGACATTCACACAGCTACGAACAAGCCGTTAGAGAGTCCTGTTCAATGCCCAAAGTTAGCTCCAGACAGTCGCTATTTACAGAGAACTACAATCAGTATCGTAGAGTCTACTCAATTATAATCAGTTTTAGTGACAATACATAGATCTCCAATAGATAACAGAGCTATCTGGGTATCATTGTATTAGTTTTAGTACATCAAGTGCCATGCATCAAATTGTACCAAAGCTGTAACACAGTCTTAACACAATGTCCAGTCACAATCATACTTGTGAAAAGCGTGAGTAACCGTCTTTTGCAGCGCGAGTCGGTGAGAGACCTGTATGAAGAGAGTCACTGAAGTTATGGACTGTACCAACATGGATGTGGAGCCACGCCGACTCCATTACTGTAGTCAGCTGCACAAGGGTTTTCGGTTGAGAATGCATGGCACATACAGCCCGATCGACGTGGTCCCAGAGATTCTCGGTTAGGCTTAAATCTGGGTAGTCCGGTGGCCAGGGGAGTACGGTAAATTCATAATGGTGCTCTTCATACCACGAGCACATACAGCGAGTTGTGTGAGACGTTGCATTGTCCTGCTGGAAGATGCCATCGTACTGAGTAAAACAAACTGCATGTAGGTGTGGACATGGTTCCCAAGAATAGATCCATACTTGTGTTGACTGATTACGTCTTCCATGATGACAAGGACACCCAGGGAAGACTACGAAAACGTTCCGCCCCAGGCCCTAGTCCATACAGGGTGTTTAGCAGACGTATCACGAAGCCCATGCCAACGGCCATCTCTCCGCTAGAACATGAACGCAATTCACCTGAAACGGCCATCTGTCACCACTCAGTGGACGTCCAGTTGCGGTACTGCCATGCGAATTCCAGCTTTCGTCGTCAATGAATAGCAGTCAGCATAGATGCATGAATTAGTTGCCTACTGCGGAGGATCCATACGCAGAATGTTCGCCGGATGGTCATTAAGAGACACTTCTGGTAGCCCCGTGGTTCATAAGGGTAGTAAGTTGCTCAAATAGTGGCCCACCTATCTGCCGCAACCGTCGCTCACCCCTGTCGTCTACGCCCCGTGGTGCACCATAGTTTTTCTCGGTGCCGGTTTTGGATTGTGACATTTTGTCATGCACGGTAAACTTAAACCGTAGCGGCAGGTGCAAAGTTTACCAACTTAGGTGTCTCGGAAATGCTTCCATCCTTGGCCCGAAAGATAATGATCATTCGTCTCCGGACATCAGATAAATCACTCCGTTTCCATATTACAACGACCGCACTGTTTTCCGCATCCCCCTCCGAACCTAGTGCTGTGAGTGGTTATTGTACATAGGCGGTATTCACATTAACGTGACCGGATCTTGTAAACGTTGTTTGTTACTTCTTATTGCTTGTAATATGTTTGCTATAGTGCTACCCTATCAAACAAGTGGTAATTGGCAAGTGGGAAAATGGCTACCTAATGAACTATATCAAATGCTACCGTGGATGTTTGAGCCGAATTGGTAACAGCATTCACTTGCTACATTTATAACAAATGGCTCTGAGCACTATGGGACTTAAAATCTGAGGTCATCAGTCCTCTAGAACTTAGAACAACTTAAACCTAACTAACCTAAGGACATCACACACATCCATGCCCGAGGCAGGACTCGAACCTGCGACCGTAGCGGTCGCGCGGCTTCAGACTGAAACGCCTAAAACCGCTCGGCCACACCGGCCGGCTACATTTATAACTAACATATTTTACAAGATTCAGTGATATTGTCGCACTTACATCATTTGACTATAGTATTATTGATTTACACCTGCTTGCAGAAGAATAGTGTATCTTTACGTGAGTGAGAATTTATTATGTCGGTGATTTGTTTGATTTTTAAGCGATTAAGGTAAGAATTTAACTTCTCGTCCCCTACAATTACATTTGCGTCATTTGTGTACAGTCCTAGTAGAAATTGGTTCCTGAAGCCCCATACTGAAATCAATGACGATCTGACTCGCAGTAGGCGGTTTATCTCCCTGTATGGCTCTGTGAAGGTGACATGATTACATTCGTCAAACTCTTGTGGTCGTCGTGAGCGGAGGCTTATAGGTTGGAAAGTCTCTCCAATAGTGAAGACACAGCCTGATAATTCATATTCCGATGACATAAATGTACGGTACGTAAACTAGCCGGGCAGGATAATACCACAAAAAAAGATTTCCTGTTTGCACCTGCAATTCACGTCATTCAGCAAGAGTGCACCAAGAAGATCAATATTTGCTCTTTGTAAGTGCAACACTCCTTATTCTGGACTAGAAATAATCCACGTTTCAAGTTGTAAGGAAACGATCAAAAGTTCTGAAATATTGGTTTCTTCTATTGCTGCATGAAATACTAGTTCTAAAAAGTAGCACATGTGAATATGTTGGAAGGTGAGTGTGTATTGCCCACTGTGCGATAATCCCATCTATCAGAAGGATAGGGAGAATCTTAACAATGTCTTCGTGTCATCGTAGTGTACATAGAATTCTTCTTTGAAGATCGAACAAATAGTAATTACTTTTGTGAGCTGTATTCCCCAGTGGGGGCTCGGTCAGTTTTTTTTATTATCTACAGCAAAGCTTTTTCGAACTATTGCTTAATCCTCTCCTCCTTGCCTTGTATCTGTGAGCTAGCACCAGTCACCGATTATTATCCTTAGTTTCTACAAATGGAACTTCGCATTGGCGTGCAGCTGTCTTCTACAGGGCAATTCTTACAAACGTTAAAAAAAACTCGGTGCGACGCAGATGACGCTGAGACAAGTAATTTAATATGGGACACATGGGGACACAAATAAAGGGAAATACCCTTCGTGCATGCGCTCTGAAATATCTTCCGTATGTTCGATGTGACACCACGCGTTCAACATTTCTCATCCACTTTTGAGATATTTCCCGACATTTGTGGCCTGCTGTGTCTCAAATTACTTGTTTCGGTGTCATCTACGTAGCTACATAGTTTTTAATCGTTAATAAGAGTCACTGTATACAGACGAAAAGCACCTGTACAGGGGAGTATACGAATACACTCAGTTTGCCAATGAAGCTTTTCAAATGATGAAGAGGGTTATCAGGGGCTGTGAAAATTATTTTGAATCATAAACCTAAAATAATGGATCTCTGTTCCACAAATTTCTACTACCTTCTGCCTAGGTTGAGTGTTTCCTGCAGCCGTTTGTTAATATCGGAATTATCCATTTTGTTTGTGAGGTTCATGGTCGTGTTCCATATTGGGAATCTGTAATGGAATCTCGCAATGTTCGTCACAGTATTGCCAGTTTTTTTCTGGATGATTTTGCATTTGCTTGAGTGAAGAATCATCTGGTTGTCCAGTTGATATGTAGCGTTGACTAGCCGAATTGTTGACGGAAAGTAAACTCCCCTTAAAAGAGGATGCTGGTTACGTTGGAGCACTGTACAAGCTGTAAAAATGCTGGCGGCAACCCTCCAATATGTAAGTACATTATATCAGAAAGGTGGCATGCACTTTCTAGTAGGTTTTATGGAATTAGCAAAGTAATATGAATCGACTTGGAGATGTGTCAGAACGGCAGAAGAGAGGTGTCATGATTGGCGTGCAAGTGAGCACACCATCAGTGAAGTTGCCCGATTTGCCCGATCGGCGTGGGCTGCCCAACGTGTCTACAGGGAATTTCGTACCATTGTCCATCATGTAACACCTCTCTAGAACAGTAGTCGTAACAAAATGCCACAGGGACAAGAGAGGAGAGTCATGTCTTAATTGAGGCATCTTCCAGGATAGGGGTCCATAGGTCTATGTGCCCTGTTGTGCCCAGACGAAACTACTTTCGTTCAGCCATAACTGTGGTATACTTTGATGGCTCTGGGAAGAAGCTCATCAAACTAGAACACAAGAAATATTATTTCACTTATGTTCACTATTATAAATGCCGACATGCTTCCCGCAGTGGTAACATCGGTTACCGTCAGATCACCTAAGTTAAGCACTGTCGGGCTTGGGTAGCACTTGAATGGGTGCCATCTGTGTGTGTTGAGCGCTGTTGGCAAGGGGAGTGCTCTTGGCTCTTCTGAGGCCAACTGACGAGCTACTTGACTGTGAAGGAGATTGTCTGGTCTCGAGAACCGACAGTGGCCAGGGGAGCGGTGTGCTGACCTCATGCCCCTCCATATCCACATCCAGTGACGCCTATCTGTTGAGATGCAAGCTAGTCTATGGTGGTTAGTGTTCTCTGACTGCCAAATGACTAAAAAGTCATAACCACCACAGGCAGGAGGTGCAATGTTTATCAATAGTGCATGGAAATCTGACACTGAGTTGACTAGCTTGACATAAAATTCATTTAATTTCTTCAAACCCACAACAAAATAAATGACATCGCAGGGAATGAGAATGAGTGTCATTGAAAAATTAATAATAAATACCTACGATATCACAAAGAGATTTATTAACTATTATCAGTGTCAAGAGAGAAGGAACATATAAACAGAAACTTAAATTGTGTAACATTTCATTAACATGAACTCAGATTGGTTGCCAATAGACTTGGGGAACCAAACTGGAATTTACATGTAAATGAAACTGGCTATTGTGAATGGAAGGATCCCATTCTAGATGGTGGTGGTGGTGGTGGTGGTTAGTGTTTAACGTCCCGTCGACAACGAGGTCATTAGAGACGGAGCGCAAGCTCGGGTTAGGGAAGGATTGGGAAGGAAATCGGCCGTGCCCTTTCAAAGGAACCATCCCGGCATTTGCCTGAAACGATTTAGGGAAATCACGGAAAACCTAAATCAGGATGGCCGGAGACGGGATTGAACCGTCGTCCTCCCGAATGCGAGTCCAGTGTGCTAACCACTGCGCCACCTCGCTCGGTGATCCCATTCTAGACAAGCACACTCTGCTGTGTTGTTCCGGTGGTTTGTCTCGCACGTCAAAAAATAATTAGGCATGCAATGGACACTGGGAGTGAATACTGCAAGTACAAGACTGCTATGAAGAAACGTGCTTTTGAAAACGATTGAAAGGCTTCTGAATCAGGCGAAGTTGCGCAACGTTACCGATATAGATGGTGAAAAACGAGATGCTGTCGTTTGCGTGCAGGCGCTGTCCAAACATCGTACTGCAGGGGATGACCCAATGTGCATCGGTTATTGTCTCACGTCAGTGAAAATATAAAGTTTCGCCCGGGTGTCCGGATGTGTTTACAACTAACTGCTCTCTCCATAGAAACGGAAGACCTCTAGCGACTGTACTCCGCAATGGTCGAGAAGCAAGTCCCTGCCTTTTCCGTCGCTCAAAACTTTCCAAAAAACAGCCGTTCCCCCCGACGTTTTGAATAAATCAATCATGGCCCAGCAGTGGTTACTGTGCCAATCATGTTTTCTAGCAAGGGGACCCGATCTTCCTCAACCGATCACTACAGTGCAGTACACATTCTGTTCTCCGAAAAAAAAAAAAAAAAAAAAAAAAACAGCGCACAATACCAGGAGGTCCTGCAGCCAAACACCTGGAGAATTTCACAAGATGAACGAGGCTTCCTAATGAAAACAAGCTCCATGTCATCCATAAAAGGATTTAGTGGGCGCCCTTTTTTCGAGGCGTGGCGGGATCTAAGAAACGTGACATTCGGAGAAATTCGACCTCCCCTCTCACAATGTACGATGTTATAAACAAACACATTAGTCAGGCGCCAGCCCGACACTGCTTTACCTGGACCCGCACATGGTATAAGGAGGCCACTCTCACACCACATCTACTCACTAATAAAGCAGTTAGGCCGGCGCTGTCAGTTTCAAAAGAAGTGCCATTTTGCATTCAGCCACGGCATTCCCACCCTCTTGCTTGGCAGCTAGCGGAACAAGACCATCCCCGAGAGGGCGGCCCATAAACTACTGCCCTGCAGGGCCCACAGCCAGTTTCAGTGACTACAAAGGAGTCCACAAAAATGTGTCTCTATAGCCGAGTTTAATCCTACTGCTGCTACTCAAGTCATGCAAATACTGTGAAATCAATCAACGGTTTACCCTAAACCTCATAGTCCGTCAGATTAATATCAGTCAGGGACAATTTAGATACACCAAAGGCGAATGAAATTGTGTGATAATCACCGAAACAAAATGAAAGGGGAAGTGCCTATCGTATATTAGCACCGCAGTGGCCTGCCTGGAAGGCGTCACCCTCTGTCAAGGACGACACAGTCGTCGGCCGGTACCGTTTGGCCTTCCAAGGCCTTTTCAGGTGGAGTTTATTACATAAACGAATAAGAGATTTACTTAACTTTGACATAGTTCTTTGCCACAGGACTTCTTGATAATTTACGACTGTCACGGACTATGAAAACATCACTTAATGGTTCAAATGGCTCTGATCACTATGGGACTTATCAGCTGAGGTCATCAGTCCCCTAGAACTTAGAACTACTTAAACCTAACTAACCGAAGGACATCACACACATCCATGCCCGCGGCAGGACTCGAACCTGCGACCGTAGCGGGCGCGCGGTTCCAGACTGAAGTGCCTAGAACCGCTCGGTCACTCAGGCCGGCAAACATCACTTAATGCGCTGACTGACAAACTGTTCTCTTGGAGTACAAAATGCAACATTTATGAAACTACATTTCATCAGAAAACTGTTACTCGTATATGATGAAGCTGATTGTTGTAGCTGAGGTCTCTAACTGGTCTGAGCTCTTGAAGCTCAACACTATATAAATTTCCGCATGAGGGAGCTACTATGCTGAGAGTGAAGGCATGGTCTTCAGGATTCATCGCGGATTATTCCTGCGGACTTTAGTGTGGCACTGCGACCTCTGGACAATAGCGCATGCCCTTTGCCGGGAAATCCTTTAAAATTAAAGAGCAGGTGATGTAGCATGTTCTGCCAAGATCTTGCTTTTCGTTTTATTATCTCAACACTAGAGGTCAGGACAGCATTTTCTTGATCTGTGTACATGCAGCACTTCTCATTCAGTTTAACGCAGTGAGTGGTGCAGTTCAGCTTACGCGCAATGGTAGTTAGTGTTCTGTTGAGGTTGCACAACTGTAAGTAGTAGTAATGGGTAGGAAACAGCGACAATCCTATGACAGTTGTACAATATGTACCTTTCTGGCGGTTTTCTGATAGCAGGTATTGTTAAGAATAATATTACTGTTATTTTTAATGTCTTCTGAGGGTTAAAATAATATTCCATGAAAAAATATTTACTCATTGTAACTCACTAACACTGATTTATGGGAAAAGGGCCTATAAATGTTTATCAGACATATTATTTTTCACATTAAAGAATAAGTTAAAACATGTAGTATTACGGAAAGATTTACTTAATACTAGTTCACATGCTATTAAAATATACTTGCTTATTACAATCAGGTTGTTATTCCAATAAACTGAAAGTAAATATTTGAACTGTCTTATCTCAAATAACACTTTTGTCACATGAGCCATTCTTCTAGAAAATGCGTCTATTACGGTAGGCCGGCCGCTGTTGACGAGTGGTTCTAGGCGCTTCAGTCCGGAACGGCGCTGCTGCTACGGTCGCTGGTTCGAATCCCACCTCGGGCTTGGATGTGTGTGGTGTCCTTATGTTAGTTAGTCTAGGGGACTGATGCCCTCAGATGTTAAGTCCCACAGTGCTTGAAGCCATTTGAATTTGAATTATTACGGTAAGTTTCAAATCTGGCAAGAATTGATGCTGCAAGTGTATGTTAATCCTTGCCAACCAGTGTCGAGTCAACATTTCGAAGGGAACCTCATGAAATGGACATTTTGAAGTGGCTACGTCAAAAAAGGCCATTCGGCTCAGTGGCGCCGAGAGCTGCATGCCTTCAGTGAGTCAGAAAACACAGAAACTTGGTAGTAGCTGGATGGAAGTGTGTAGTGTGAGTAAAGATTCCGCCACTTTTCAAAGGATGCAAGGCATTGGAGAGCCTCTGAGGCGTGCTGAAAAGTAATACCTCCGAATTTTTTACTTCGACCCGAGTATCAGTTGAGGTATTACGTGTCATGCACATTCTATGGACACTTACATATTCCAGGTAGCAACAGCTCTGTTCACATTGCTGCGATCGTATGTGTCTGCTTTTATGAACTCTCACGCACGTTACTGCACCTCAACTCGCCCTATAAATCACGCAGTCTTAATCCCACGGAGCATATGGAATCGAGGAAAAAATATAGCAGTCAACATGTCCCCAGTTTTGTAGCTCTATGGGATCAAATCATCTATAAATGACTTCCAAGGATAAGGCATTCCTGCTAAATCTTGTGGACATTATTCTTCGCAGATCTGAGATCAATATCAATGCTGGATGGGGTGTTCCACAGTATTAATATGATTTATTCAGAGTGTGATATGATGCTTCAGTACCAACTCAAGGGCGTTTCGAAGTTGGCAACAGAATTGCAAGTATCCGTCTGATATCGATAGCGGTCGTGTGGTATCTGGCGAACCCAATGGTGCCCATCCGCTGAGCCAAGCCTCCAGAGGCTTTGAACCACGAGCGTCCTCTACTGCCACGATATAGGACAGCCAGCGGCAGCCACTCAACCCACATGCACTTGGAGCCTTGACATTATGATACCGTCATCTGCCCTTGTGCAGTGATTCTTATCCTAGTTGACATTTTGATAGCTGGACTCTGATTCTTGCTGTATTTTTTGTAATGGGTCTTCGTATGCTTGGAGGAATACAAGTCATGCAAATCTTCTGTCTGTTGTGTTAAATTGTTCGCTAACCATTTCTGCTCCTGTCTAGATTTCCTACGACAATAGTTGTATCACTATGTCGTCCATCTCTCCTTACTGCTGTGTAGGAAGTCGTACACAACACAGAGCGTGACTAATTTTTTGTCCAATGTGCTTAGCTGTGGACTGGTGAAAGCGCGTTTCAGATCTACGTCGAATTTTTTGTGTTTTTATTTCCAAGGTACTGAAGCGACGATGAAGTCGAAGACGGGGAGCTCGAAACCTACTTCTACTGCCTAGGCTAGATTACCGGCAAGATTTTCAGCTTCGCTGTGCAGAGATAAAAGTTGAGGATGTTCTCCACGAGATGGTCGGAGAATTCCCAGGACAGCCGAATATGGCGTCAGAGACGAGAGTGTTTGGGCCGGTCTTCCGCGGTGCGGCGCTCCTCAAGTGGGCTGATTAATTACAGCCATAGGCGGCGTTCCCGGCCGTCTGGCTGATTTATGCAGCTGCCGTGAAGGCAGGTAATTAGAAAAACACCGCGACAGCCGGAGCCGGACAGAGCGATTTATAGACTGGCGTCGCCCGCGCCGACGACGGTCTTTCCGCGCCCGCTCGCCGATATTCGGACGGACTGTGGAGCTACCCGCGGACGAGACTGGCGCCAACGCTGTATACATTAGCCGGCATGTACGCTCCAGTGCAGCACTTCTCGAACTGTTTGGGTGGAAACACATATAGTACAGGCGCATTTCTTAACGACGCCCGCTCAAATTTATATGGTACACAATGAACACTAGCTGTCTCAAACCATTTGGGTAAAACTGAAACGGGTGATAGTGGATCAACAACTGATTACATTGATACAGGGAACCAATGGTCGGAAATGCATATTTATTGTATTATGCACACACACAGCGAACTCAAACAACTAAGTAGCTGATAGTAATTGTTCGAAGTGACGACCGCCAGTCTCACTGCATGCGTGGCGAAACACATTAAGTTCTGCCGCTCTCTGTCCAAGATTGCTGGTGTCTGCTATACCGGGAGACAGATAGTTTTGACCTAGTGTGGTGTGCGTACTGTAAGACATTCAGTACACACACCATCAGATTATTTGACTTGTCGCTCTAACGAAGTAGGCGAGTGTCAGCAATATGACTCGTGGTCTTATCGTGGCGCGTTTATCTTCTGCCGTTAGATCAGCCACTTGCACGCTTTGAGTAGCAGGTTGACGGTGACCAACTTTAAACAGAACTTGATCAATTTTCACACACATTTATTAAAATAATACCAAGCATAAAAATTACTTAACTTGGTTCTGGATGCTATTTACAATTGACAATCTGAAGTTCCTTTGGTACGTTAATCTTATTCTCACATATATCTCTGATACTTGACAAAAGTGTCTATACTTTTATCTTCATGACTATGAACAGGAATATGGTAATCTTATTAGGCACAGACTGAAACTTGACTACAGACTGGTACAGACAAATGTAGAACTCGTACAGACTGGTACAGACTAATGCACTCTGGTACAGACTGCTGCAGACAAATGCAAACTGACTAATCGGAGGTCTGTACAATTGTTATAATACCTTGCGCGTTCATGTATCACTGCGCGAGTGTGATCCCTGAAGACAAAAGGTTCTATGTTAGTAGCAATCTCATTGGCTGCGTTACATATTAATACGCGGATCGGCGGAAAGCAGAATTTGGTCCGTCTCTATGGCAGCGCCATCTCGTAGTGCGGAGACGGACGAACGCTGCGCCTGCGCTGTTGCGCTTAGTGGGGCGCGCTCTAGTGGGAAAGTTGTGTACGCGCTGACTACGCGGAACTATATACACAACAGGTACATTATCGACACTACCTGCCTCAAACCATTTGGGTAAAACGGAAACAGGTGATAGGGATCAACAACTAATTATATTGATATAGGGAACCAATGGTCGGAAATGCATATTTATTGTATTCTGGACACGCAAAGCGAACTCAAACAACAAAGTAGCTGATAGTAATTGTTCGAAGTGATGACCGCCAGTCTCACTGCAAGCATGGCAAAACACATTAAGTTCTACCGAACTCTGTCAAAGATCGCTGGTATCGGCTATAACGGGAGATAGATAGCTTTGACCCAGCAAGCAGGTATTCATACGTTTGTGCGGGGGGTTCATACACCAACGTCTTGATATAGTTCCAGAGGAAAACAGTCTAGAGGTCTGAGATCCAGCGATCGCTCTGGCCATGGGATAGGACCTCCCTTCCTACTCCATTCATCCGTTTGTGCGAGGGGTTCATACACCAACGTCTTGACATAGTTCCAGAGGAAAACAGTCTAGAGGTCTGAGATCCAGCGATCGCTCTGGCCATGGGATAGGACCTCCCTTCCTACTCCATTCATCCGTTTGTGCGAGGGGTTCATACACCAACGTCTTGACATAGTTCCAGAGGAAAACAGTCTAGAGGTCTGAGATCCAGCGATCGCTCTGGCCATGGGATAGGACCTCCCTTCCCACTCCATTCATCCGTTTGTGCGAGGGGTTCATACACCAAAGTCTTGACATAGACCTCTAGACTGTTTTCCTCTGGAACTGAGATCCAGCGATCGCTCTTTCCATGGGATAGGGCCTCCCTTCCCACTCCATTCATCCGTTTGTGCGAGGGGTTCATACACCAACGTCTTGACATAGTTTCAGAGGAAAACAGTCTAGAGGTCTGAGATCCAGCGATCGCTCTGGCCATGGGATAGGACCTCCCTTCCCACTCCATTCATCCGTTTGTGCGAGGGGTTCATACACCAACGTCTTGACATAGTTCCAGACGAAAACAATCTAGAGGTCTGATATCCAGCGATCGCTCTGGCCATGGGATAGGACCTTCCTTTCCACTCCAACGATAAGGGTACGCGTTTTTCAGGTGATCGCGGGCATTAATGTCAAAGTGAGCCGTTCCACCGTCTTACAGAAACCACATCCTTTCGCAGACAACAAAGTGTACAGTATCTAAGAACTGTGCCAGCACACATCGGAGGAACACCGTATAACGTGGACCACTCAAACTGGGAAGCAGCAAATAAGGACCAGTTGGGTGACCTTGAACCAAGCCAGTCCATCTGTTGACAGGGAATCGTTGCTGGTGGCCACCGATGTGGGTGCTGCGAGGATTGCCCTCACTTCAGACATAGCTAATGCGGCTGTTGAAAATAATATCAACGGTGAATGAGGTCTCATCCATAAACAATACAAACTGTACGAAGTTCAGCATTACAGCACAGCAGCGGATACTCCACTGAGAGAAGCGAACGTGGGGCTCAAAACGCGCTGGTCCCAGTGCTTGCAACGTTATTTGTGATAGTGTAGTACTGTTCCTCCAGTATCTCCACATTGTATCCTTCGAAGTGTGCGTTTCAAACGCTAGTTGAAAGTTGCTTATTGCTAGGTGGTTGGCCGCACGGTCAAACACCATCTTCTCAATTTCTGGCATTCGGACGCATCTTTGGCGGATACCTGGGCTGGCTCTCTGTAGCGTGAACGATCCTGTCTCTCGTAAGTTATGTACACAGTGATGAATTTCTTTCAGTTATAGCGACGCTTGTTGGGAAAGCGTTCTCTGTACATTCGTGTTGCTTTACGGTCACTTCGTCCCCCCATACCACACTCTAAATACATGTCTGCCACTGTCGTGAAGAGTAACATTTCACCTTTGAGTCTGATGCACCTCACCATGGACGCACCTCACCCTGGACACATCACAAACTATCTGACGCAATGGACAACTGACAACACGGATAGTGGTGTTCCTGCGGCACAGGTTAATGCGCCGGTGCGATGTATGCGGTCGTCACGTGACACACGTGCAGTGAGCTAAGTTGTGTACAGTATTTATGTTTGGTGGCTGGGGGTGTAAGCTGTTTATCACCCGCTGCCTGTTCCATTGGAAAACGGACACCAGGGAACTTTGTGAGTGTGCGTCAGAACTGCATGCGCTGTTGCAGTAAATGCGATGAGACTGGCGGTTGTCACTTTGAACAATTACTACAAGCTATTTTGATGTTATGCAGTGTACGCTGTGTATGTCCAAAACACAATAAATATGCATCTCTGACCATTAGTTCCCAGTCTCAATATAACCGATTGTGGACCCGTCATCACCTGCTTCAGTCTGACCCAAAATGTTTCACACACCATGCAGTAACATGGTTGTAAACAATCGATATTCATTGTCCGATCATAAGTATTTGGACAACTGTCAGTGTACATTAATATGCTATGTGTTTTACACAATCTCAATTTAACAAAGACTAAAGGAATGTGTGGCTTATGATGGAATGCTTAACCACTGTACCCCATTATTTTTAACCGCCTGCACACGCTCATTACGCTAGTTGGGCAGCTGGCAGCATTTTGGAACTCATGAGGGATTCCTTCCACTGATTTTAGACTGCTTGATAGTCCCTGCACGTCAATACGTAAGGTCCGTTTGGTCTTGCTTTAGCTGTGGTTGACCGTTCGCGTTTCCACTTCACAATTACATCATCATTAGTCGACTTCGACGGCTTTAGAAGGTTTGAAATATCTGTCACGAACTTTTTACTCAGCTAACATCTAATGGCTAGTCCACATTCGAAGTCACTGACCTCTCAAAGGGTTCAAATGGCTCTGAGCACTGTGGGACTTAACGATTGAGGTCATTAGTCCCCTAGAACTTAGAACTACTTAAACCTAACTAACCTAAGGGCATCACACACATCCATATCCGGGGCAGGATTCGAACCTGCGACCATAGCAGTCGCGCAGTTCCGGAATGAAGCGCCTAGAACCGTTCGGCCACCGCGGCCGGCCACTGACCTCTCCTGACAGAACCATTCTGATGTCACGGCTTCTCTCCTGACAACGCGGTATTCCCCGCCTCCTTCTATTGGCGGGTCAGCCTCTCGGGACATCTCAGTTGTGCACTGCATAGCTGTAACTCAGTGCTTTTGATTAGATAACGTACTAGGACAAAAAGGTCTCGGGTAAACTGATGCGTCAGCTTGAGATAAAATCTCTAAATTTTAATGACTGCCTCCATCATTGTCGAAGGGGCTAAGTTTGACTTCACTCTAGACTAAGTCTAGTTTTTAAATGTGTCATCTCGAGCTGGGCTGGGATGTGAATGTTTTACCGATTAACATTCCCACATCTGTGAAAAGTTACTTCGTCAGAGAAAACGACATTTTCTAGACAGTGGAGGTGTTGTCCGATCCGGTCTATCATCTCAGTTGCAAATTCGTGGTGAAACTGCAAGTCGTTTCGCTTTGTAACAGTGCAAGGATGTCGTTATGCAGCACTTTGTGAGTTGATGAGCGAAGCATGCTTAGCTCTCGTGATGCTCAGTGAACTGAGTTTGGAGGGCTTCTTTGCGAAGTTTCTCTGATTTCCTTCACCGTTTCGTTAGACGTGCATATTTTTTGCCAGAACTTGGCTGCTTGTCCATGCTCTTATTGGCTAGGAACTCGTCGCATAAAACCTGAATCACCTTAACGTCTGGTGGATTCCTCTGAACCTGATGTTTGGAATTTGAGTTACTTTTCATAATGTGCAAACCACGAGCATCTGTGACACAGACCTTTTTAAATTGCATTTGTAAATCTTATGTGTTCATGTGGACACCCTGTACACCACATTCAGTTTTTATTACAAATTAAGTTTGCCTGTCAGCAATACCCCAATTCCTGACATATTCATTAGTTGTGACATTTTTTTGTTTTATTTTCGTTGTGCTAGCGGCACGGCTCATAACAAGACCAATAAAGTGCCTTGTTTTCTAATATACCACATTTAGTTGATTTTTTTCATCGTTTCTGATTTCTCTACATTTTTCTCCATGTCACAACTTTTCCCCGCTGGTTTATATTGTTTTACTGTTTCCTCGCATTTTCGAGTCGTTTATCGGCATCAACAGGAGGTCAACGGTACTGACTGCTGCTAAAGTGTTGCCTTTCGATCTGGGACCTTCATTCTAGAGTAAATTAAAAAAAAATTAAATAGATGACAAAGGTATCTTGTTGTTCACAGCTGCCAGTCTTCAAACACATACACGGGACTTCATACACCAAATTAATGACTTTACAAACTGTTGCTTGTGTTGGCATTTACGTAATCACTCATCTGAAAATGCGATGATTCGCGTAAAAATAAAAGAAATTCCATCCTTCAGCTCGGGCATTATTCTACTTCCTTTTTCTTTTTTTAAAGAAAGTAGGAAAACTTGTGAGGCGATAGCACTGAGATCGGAAAGATAAGGACCAGTTATATTCGTTTCAGTTAAATAAACTACAAGAAAAAGTCTAACGGTTTATCACAATGCAGAAAAAAATCGACACTATGATGAAATTACAGAGAAGAATTCGACCCGATGTCACAAACGAGTGTTTGGAGAGACCAAGTCACCAGATACCGTCAGCGTGATTTGAGACGAAATTTTCATGGTCTACTACCACCGTTAGGTAGATGGGAGATGATATTTTTATTTCAGGGAGTCTCTAAATATACTGAATCAGGTAAGGTGTACCTGCTCTCTTCACATTGTTCCTTTAAGTCAAACATTCGCGAGTGGAACAGGGTTGGAGGGATCAGATAGTGGTACCGAAAGTACCCTCCACCACACACCATTAGGCGGCTTGTGGAGTATGAAGTAGATGTAGATGCCGTGTGGTAATGGTTGACGGAAAGTTTGAAAGGTTTCATTTAAATCCACTTCACTCGGCACTGTACCTTTGTCAGTTATGTGTATGACATCTTAAAGAGTAACTACCTCGGCTGAAGAGTCCGTTACGAGCGACTGTGCAGTCCATACTTTTTATGTTGTTGTTGCTGATAAGAGAGCGCACACAGCCTTCAACTATCCGCTAGTGTCAAAGAAAATACGAATCTCAGCGTCACCATTCAACTCACTTATCAACATGAATTGTGTCACTCTACTTCACTCCATGAACCTTGAAACAAAAGAAGATTAGATTTTAAAGTATAGAATGAGGATTTGCTTACAGAAGAGGTACAGGTTCCGAAACGACCGGAAAGATGAAGGAAACCTGCAGTATAACTACTGCAATTACTGAGCCGGCCGCGGTGGTCTAGCGGTTCTAGGCGCTCAGTCCGGATCCGCGCGACTGTTACGGTCGCAGGTTCGAATCCTGCCTCGGGCATGGATGTGTGTGATGTCCTTAGGTTAGTTAGGTTTAAGTAGTTCTAAGTTCTAGGGGACTGATGACCACAGATGTTAAGTCCCATAGTGCTCAGAGCCATTTGAACCATTTTGCAATTATTGACAGATTAGATAATACGCGCTCTCGAAATTTAATAAAGTTGCTGGTTCCCTGTCAACAAAATGCTGAAACATTAAAATAATAGTTATTTGTTTCCTTACCTTCTTCAGCACAATTTCCAACAAATTACGATTCAAAGAAACAAATGGTTTTATTATATGTGCGATGTCTGTAACGTAGGATGCCCGACAGAATAGGCAGCGGCCGTATCTAAATATACATGGTTTAACAGAAACACATACCTACGCAGCAGTTGATCACTGAATTAAACTGAACATTCAAAAGTGAATATTTGTGTCACTCTGAGATCCATAAGTCTCTTAAACCTTGTAAAGAAATGGTCATTTGAAAATGGGGATGGAGCGAGGGGGGGGGGGGGGGCGATGAATGATAAGGGCACTTCGTTAAACGTAGATTGTAATTTTCTAGAATTTTCGCCGTTTTACTGACTCTTATTTTTCGTGTTATTTTATTCTCAGAAAGTTGTCTGAAAAATTTCGAACTCGAAATATTTTAGAATATCAATGCTTTCAGCAAAAGACAGTTTGGGCAGAGGAACAGAGGGAGGTGTCATGATTCATGACTCCCTCCTAACCCCCCCCCCCCCCCCCCCATACTTGCTTCAAGACACAACACATACGTTGATGATCGAAAACATTATGACCACCTTTTAAAAGCTTGTTTGTCCGTCTTTGGAACGTAATACATTACTGATTGTGGGTGTCAGGGATTCGCCAGTTTGTTGCTACGTTTATGGAGGTATGTTGCATTAGATGTCCACGCACAGTTCATGTAATTGGCGTAAATAACGAGCCGCTGATTTGCGCACGCACTGATGGCACCCGATTAGCGACCCTGGTGGCTTCCGCAGGGTTTATATCAGGCGAATTTGGTCGCCTAGGCACCAGCGTGAGTTCACTATGATGTTCCTCAAACCACTGAAGAATGGTTCTGGCTCCGAGACATGGGCAATTATGCCGGTGAAATATGACATCACCGTCGGGGAAGACACCAAGTATGAAGGGATGCAGGTGATTCGCAGCTGTCAGCGTGTCTTCGATTACCACCAGAGGTCCCATGCAAGCGCAGGATAATGTCAACCATAGCATAATAATGCTCCGACCAGCCTGCGTCTACGGCGCGCTCCACGCTTCGAACCGCCGTTCACCTCTATGACGGCGTTTTTGGAAGCGACCATCGACCTAGTGTAACAAAAATGTGATTCATCCGAAGAGCCGACACGTTTCCATTGATCGTCCGTCGAATTCCGATAGTCCCGTGACCACTGCAATCGTAACTGACGATGTCGTCGCGTCAAAATGTGAACACCTAGGGGTGGTCCGCTGCTGTCCTGCTTTACGGAGCAGACAAGCCTCCGAACTAGAAAATAGTTCAGTTGTGTGAGCGTGATTGAGAATGGCAGTAATTTCACCGAAAACCCATGAAACGGATTACGGTGTTCAAATCTGATCTAACAGGAGCTCTACGAAGCATCATCGTCCGTGTTAGATACCTACGAGAGTTCCTTTGTCAGTCAGGCGACTTGGGCCTTTCAGCTCAATGCTGGGACAGTTCCAGGGCGACACGAAGTGGTTCGGGAGCCGCTGCTCGCCTGCCGGCGGAGTATCCGCAGGGATGGGGCGGTGTTTACACCTGGTGTCCGGTGTTTGTAGGCCGGCTGCGGCGCGGCAGTTTTCCCAGGAATGCGGAGAGCCGCCGCTGTTTGCTTAGGGCGGCCGAGGCACCTGCCGCTCCGCCGCTGATGCTGCTCCACGCACGCTGCCACCCGCTTCCGCTCCGCTGTTGTTCTTCACATCTGTACTTCTTCATCAGTTATTGTTACTGTCTCATTTTCTAACAGCAACAGCATGTTATTTCTAGATTTATTTAGCCTGGTCTGATTAGGACACCAAGCCCTACCTCACATCGGATCAGGGTTTCACATATACGGTACCTTTTCTACATCACAGCTACCTAAGAAATAACAATAATTTTAATATTACGAACAGTATTAAAATGATTCGAGTACCCAGAGAGTCAGTGTAAGTTAAATAATACTGACTAATAACCAAATTAAACAAAACTCAACCCGAACAGCTCATGAAGACCCAATGGTACCGACCGGCCGCATTGTCATCCTCAGCCCACAGGCATCACTGGATGCGGATATGGAGGGGAATGTGGTCAGCGCACCTCTCTCCCGGCCGTATGTCAGTTTACGAGACCGAATACTGACTAAGAGCTAGCAAAATGTATGATTTTTATAATAGGCCTACAGCGGACCGTTTGCAACAAGACTGAACTTGACCTGGTTTCGACAGCAGCTGTAGGTGTCTTCATCAGGAAATCCAAAACAACACTAAAGAGTTTGCAAAACAATTAACATGGAGGAAAAGCAAGAATAGATGATTATTACACGGAATAAATTTCTTTCCTCACAAGCGTCTTATAACCAAACTGCGTGACTATGGAATATCTCCTCAGCTGTGCGACTGGACTCGTGTTTTGCCGTCAGAAAGGTCACAGTTAGTAGTAATAGACGAAAAGCCATCGAGTAAAGCAGAAGTAATATCCGACGTTCCCCAAGGAAGTGTTATAGGCCCTCTATTGTTCCTGATCTACAATTATAGTAACGACGTAGGAGGCAATCTGAGTAGCCTTCTTAGATTGTATGCCAATGATACTGTCATTTACTGTCTCGTAAAGTCATCAGATGACCAAAACGAATTGCAAAATGATTTAGATAAAATATCTGTATGGTGCGAAAAGTGGCAATTGACCCTGAATAAAGAAAAGTGTGAAGTTATTCACATTAGTACTAAAAGGAATCCGTTAAATTTCGATTACGCGGTAAGTCACACAAATCTGAAGGCTGTAAATTCAACTAAATACTTAGGGATCACAATTACAAATAACCTAAATTAGAACGATCACGTAGATAATGTTGTGGGCAGAGCAAACAAAAGACTGCGATTCATTGGCAGAACACTTAGAAGGTGCAACAGGTCTAATAAAGAGACTGTTTACACGACGCTTGTCCACCCTATTCTGGAGTATTGCTGTGAGGTGTGGGATCCGCATCAGATGGGACTGACGTACGACATCGAAAAAGTTCAAAGAAGGACAGCTCGTTTTGTATTATAGCGAAATAGGGCCGATAGTGCCACAGACATGATACTTGAACTGGAGTGGTAATCATTAAAACAAAGGTGTTTTTCGTTGCGATGGGTTCTTCTCGTGAAATTTCAATCACCGGTTTTCTTCTCCGATTGCGAAAACATTCTGTTGGCACCCATCTACATAGGGATAAATGAGCATCACGATAAAATAAGAGAAATCAGGGCTCGCACAGAAATATTTATGTGCTCCTTTTTCCCGCGCGCCGTCCGAGAGTCGAACGGTAGAGAGACATCTTAAAGGTGGTTCATTGAATCTTCTGCCAGGCACTTTATTGTGAATAGCAGAGTAATCATGCAGGCCTAGATGTAGATGTAGATGTATAAAGCTACTATATTTACTTGTAGTGACAGGGGAACAGATTTACAAGTAAAATGCTCTCGTCATATAAAATAACTCCATAGAATCACATTTAAAACGATGCTGTCATTTACTGTCTTGCAAAGTCATCAGATGACCCAAGTGAATTGCAAAATGATTTAGATAAAATATTTATGAACTGACATACCATTAAAGGTACGTGACATATCACACTGTACGCCGCTAAGGGCTGTAACAGGAAACAGGCAGTGAAAGTGGCATCAGATTAAGAGGCTTACAGGCCCAAGTTGCCACAATGTGGACAAGAAACAAGTCGCGCCGTCTATTAACAGTCGAAGAAATCAGCTACTTACATTAACGAAAATATTTTAAAGATCATATAATTGTTCATCTCGCAAGTCAACAGCCAGTATTACGCAAAATAAAAAAAATATACAGGACAGTGCAATAGCGAATATTCTATTAACTTTGTGTGAAAACGATTAAAAATTTAGTAAACAAAAAGGAGAGTAACTTTTAAGCGTTTCTAAGTAAGGGCTTTACACCTTTATTTTTTTTTTTTTTTTTTTATTATGCAGCTGCAACTGTTCATTCAGATTGAAATCGTCGTTAAGAGAAGGGTGTTTGAAACTTTATAGCTCTTCACGAATGTTGTGTCTGAAGTCCTGCTTTTCTCTGTGTAGTATACTGACGCCATGAACTTCTTCAGGCTTCTGTCGTGTAATCAATAAATTATCATCAAAGGACGAGATGTATATATGTGTACCTATTTCCTTTATATGTAACAGCAATTTCTCATCCTGTCTGTCCGACGTAGTAACCTGGATATGTATCACAGCTACTTTTTTAATGGAGAATGCAATGGTTTCAAATTATGACTAACTCTGTTTCTCGTTTTTATTTATTTCATTGTAACTCGTTTCCGCACAGCTTTCCCGCGAAAGACCTTGCAGGGCAATCTCGCTGTAATCAGTGACTCGAGCTATAAGTGTTTGTGCAAGTTTCTTTTTAGGGTCAAGAGGGAAGAGCTTTCTATACTTTTGTAGGGCATGGAAAGTTGCTGATGCCTTCCTGCACATTGCAGTTACGTACCCAGTGTAATTTACATTTTCATCTACGAGGGATGACCAGAAAGTAAGTTCCGATTAATCGCGAAATGGAAACCACAGTGAAAATCAGAAATGCTTTATTTGTAACAGTTAGCTGCACCTTCCAGCTGCTTCTCTAGTTAGTCGCCGTTCTGACTTTGTCACCTGTCGTAGCGCTGTACCAACTTTCCAATAACCTCATCATAGAAGGCAGCCGCCAGTCCTTTCCGCCAATTCTCTACGCTAGCCTACAGCTCGCTGTCTGTGCCAAAGTATTGTCTTCATAGCCAGCGGTTCATGTGAGCAGAGATGAAACTCAGAGGGAAACAATTACTTGCTGTATTGTGGGCAATCAAACATTTCCAATTGAAGACGATGTAGGAGGATCTTCATTGCCCCTGCATTATGCGGCTGAGATTTGTCTTGAAGAAGAAACCGCACGACATTTATGTAATGTTGGCTGCATAGCTACAGCTGAAATTTCTCACCAGGCCCTCGTACTTGGCGGGAGACACTATTTTCTAGACATCTTTACGCTCTCACTGTGAGCTCAGAAATGAGAAGAGCGACGTGATGCTATCTAGGGTCATACTAGAAAGACGCTGCCCAACAGATCAGTGCAAAGCTTTATCGGAGTTTCATGGTCGTTTCCATTTCGCGACCGATCGGAACTTACTTTCTGGACACCTCTCGTATTATTACTCCTCGGCTCTTTGCTGAGGGAGCGCAGTTGATATTGGTCGCATTTAGGATTAAGGATGGTTAAGATTCCCGATATTTCGGGCTAATGAACCTAGACTGAGCCACCTGTACCAATTGAGTTTTGAAAGGGTCGAGATTTAACCCTATATTCTGTGCCCATTTTGATAGTACACACACGTCGTCATTGACATTCTCGATAACTGTCTTCAATTTTATTGGTTTTGCATTTCGATACAGCTGGAGCTCATCAGCAAACAAGTGGTATTTGCAGTAGGACAAAGTTGATGACACATCATTGAGATACAATGGAAAGATTACAAGACCTAATACCGAAACCAGGGGGACGCCTGATACTAAGTACCTCCATTGTGGCTTTATGGTCCCAGACATAGGGCAGCGCTGGCGAGAAATCAGGTATGAGCGAAACCATCACACTGCAGTTGGCGAGAAATTCGAAATTAGAAAAGGGGCGTCGAGAGTTGGATAAATGCTGCTTTCTGTCTTTTCCATAGATTACAGCCTTCAGCCACGCTCAAGTTACTCGTACATGTTTCTTAACGTCGTCTATCCACCTTCGGTTGGGTCGTCGTTTCGGTCTTTTCTTCTTCCCTGGGAACCAGCATAGAAATTCCTTGGCCCATAGGTCTGCCTCTACATGCGAGTATGTGACAGTTGTAAGGAGCAACATTTCCGCGGAGCTGAAACGTGCTGACATTTCTGCGGAGGCCAAGACACTTCAGGTAGTTTCTTGCTTTCACGTTCATTGGCTTCAAAAGCTCACAAGTAAACTCTCACACTCCAACCCAACCTAGATCTTTGCTTTTCACATTAGTGAAGAGCTCCAGTTTCCGCTCCAATGTCTATCCGCTGAAGTCTCACTCCTACTAGGCACAAGTGTTCCAACCTCACATGTCCCACTTACATTTCATTTCTCGTTATAGCTTCCACTACATTCTTCCACTACAGTCTGTTACCTGACCTAGTCTTATCTTTTCTTATCTATTCTAATAATCCCAAACAAACAACTCCCCGTTTTTCGCTGACACAGGCGTAACAAGGATAAAATGCTCCCTGGAGTTGAATTTAAATAAAGGGGAAAAACTGGGAAAAATTAAAATTGGAAGGAAATATGGAAAAACAGAAATTACGACATTCCTTATGTACGGTCCTTCGTAATGAGTAAGACGGAAGAGAACATTGTGGAGTTACTTAGAAGAAAAACACTTGAAGGGAAATGTGCAATTAGAAATTGTGTGGATCGTTTTCATTAGGAACAAAGCATACAACGAATATGGACTAAACGTACATGCACCATAACAAAGATTTGAAATGGACACTTACTGGAAGTCGATGTTCAAGAAAGTTGATGTATTTTTTATTTATTTATAACTGATTTACATATAGGTCTGCTACCTAGAAACTAAGGCAGACAATAAATTTTTACTGTGTATAATATACACTAGCCTACAATTTCACTTGCTGTTTGAAAGAGATGACAGTTTTGAGTTAATCATTAGTTACTAAGACAACACCACTTACTAACTAAATGTGTTGACGTACTAACAGCAGGCACATACGTATACCGCTAGGGAACAAAGCCTACCGAAGAAGGCTGTTGGAAACACCGGATGCACCCAACACATGGAAGATGAGAGTCTCTAGGGACAAACACCTGTTTCAAATATTGATATATCAGAGAAAATATTGTCAATGTCTTTTTTCCTGAAGTATTAAAAACAAAACAGAACGTATTACATTCATGTTGACCCACGTGAGCGAATATCATAGTGTCGCAGTGTACAACGTATCTGGAGGTATGTGACCGTTGTCAATTTTCTAGATGATTGTTAGGTCCTGCAGAAAGTGTCAACACTTCTGTCCCTAAGCTGGTCGTAGGTTTTGTTCCAAAAATGAACCTCATAGAGACAGAAGTGAAGACACTTTCTGCAGGACCTGACCATCTTTTTGCAGGACAACGTTCAAGCACGTACAGTGCAAGCTGTTACTGATTTGTGTAACTGATGGCCGGCCGCAGTAGCCGAGTGGTTCTAGGCGCTACAGTCTGGATCCGCGCGACCGCTACGGTCGCAGGCTCGAATCCTGCCTCGGGCATGGATGTGTGTGATGTCCTTAGAGTAGTTAGGTTCAAGTAGTTCTAAGTTCTAGGGGACTGATGCCCTCAGATGTTAAGTCCCATAGTGCTCAGAGCCATTTGAAACATTTGACTGATGGGGCTGCTAAGTGCTATACCACCTACTGCAGTCCCCTGACTTAAGACCTTGTAAGTTCAACTCGATTTCTAAACTGAAGGAAACACTTCACTGAATTCGCGTCAGAACTGCTACAAATTCGTCGGGCAATAGACAGCGCCGCTCGAACTGTCAACACAACTGGCACTGCTAAGAGTATCCTACGACTTCCACATCGCTGGCAACGGGTTATACACAATGCTGGTGACTACTTTGAAGGTCAGTAAAACTTTGAAACACGTATCTATTTCGTACGAGCTGTAAATCAATGATTGCCACTATTAAAGTTCCAACCCTCGCAGTTAAATGCTCGTCAGAAGTGTGAGTAAGTGGTCATGAACTTGTGACACCCACAATGCAGTTTCGCCCCATGTGGTACAGTGCGGTCACTCTTTAGATGGAAGCTACCTGTACAGCAGCCACGTACCGAGGCACTCGCGGTACAACAGCGGCGGCGAGTGCTCGGCCGGGGTCCCCGTGAACAGGTCAGGCAGCAGTGCAGATAACGCCGGAGCTCGGCACGCCTCATTAGCCAGCTAAAATGAGCCTGCGGTAATGGCCCCAGCCTTCAAGAGTTTTATCAGCGGCATTCCTGCCAACCGGCGTTCGCAGCAGTTAAACTGTCGAAGTCTTCCCACGGCGCTGATATACGAACGCGACTCGTAGGTCGCGCGTTCCCTCTGACCTGGCGACGCGACGTTTCGCAACTAGTATCCTACCGGTGCTCGACCCCTGTCTTTTGAAACGCTACAGTAGCGTCAGTCGCGACTCTGTATTAGGCGTGAGATTCTATTGTTACCGCAGAGTGTAGAAAACATTCACACACTGTTTTCGCATTTCACCTTTGTCAATACCTCGCCACGCAGGTCTTTGTTTCTCAGCACTCCTACTTCGAATGTATCTTCAGTATACACTGAAGAGCCAACGAAACTTGTACACCTGCCTAATATCGCGTAGATCCCCCAGGAGCACGCACAAGTGCCGCAACCCGATGTGGCAAGGACTCGACTATTGTCTAAAATAGTGCTGGAGGGAATTGACCCCATGAAGCCTTCAGGGCTGTCTATAAATCCGTAATATTACGAGGGGGTGGAGATCTCTTCTGAAGAACACGTTGCAAGGCATCCCAGATATGATCAGTAATGTTCATATCTGGGGAGTTTGGTGGCCAGCGGAAGTTTTGAACTCAGAACAGTGTTCCTGGAGCCACTCTGCAGCAATTATAAAGGTGTTGTGTCGCATTATCCTGCTGGAATTGCTGGAGTCCGTCGGAATGCACGATGGATACGCATAGATACAGGTGATCAGAAATGATGCTTACATACGTGTCACCTGCCAGAATCGTATCTAGAGGTATCAGGGGTCCCATGTAACTCCAACTGCACACGCCCCACCACATTACAGTACCTCCACCAGCTTGAACAATACCCTGCTGACATGCAGGGTCCATGGATTCATGAGGTTGTCTCCATACCCGTACATGTACATCCTATCGATACAATTTGAAATGAGACTCGTACGACCAGGCAACATGTTTCCAGTCATCAACAGTCCAATGTCGGTGTTGACAGGCCCAGGCGAGGCGTAAAGTTTTGTGTTGTGCTGTCTACATCTACATCTACATCTATACTCCGCGAGCCACCTTACGGTGTGTGGCGGAGGGTACTTATTGTACCACTATCTGATCCCCCCTTCCCTGTTCCATTCACGAATTGTGCGTGGGAAGAACGACTGCTTGTAAGTCTCCGTATTTGCTCTAATATCTCGGATCTTTTCGTTGTGATCATTACGCGAGATATATGTGGGCGGTAGTAATATGTTGCCCATCTCTTCCCGGAATGTGCTCTCTCGTAATTTCGATAATAAACCTCTCCGTATTGCGTAACGCCTTTCTTGAAGTGTCCGCCACTGGAGCTTGTTCAGCATCTCCGTAACGCTCTCGCGCTGACTAAATGTCCCCATGACGAATCGCGCTGCTTTTCGCTGGATCATGTCTATCTCTTCTATTAATCCAACCTGGTAAGGGTCCCATACTGATGAGCAATACTCAAGAATCGGACGAACAAGCGTTTTGTAAGCTACTTCTTTCGTCGATGAGTCACATTTTCTTAGAATTCTTCCTATGAATCTCAACCTGGCGCCTGCTTTTCCCACTATTTGTTTTATGTGATCATTCCACTTCAGATCGCTCCGGATAGTAACTCCTAAGTATTTTACGGTCGTTACCGCTTCCAATGATTTACCACCTATGGCATAATCGTACTGGAATGGATTTCTGCCCCTATGTATGCGCATTATATTACATTTATCTACGTTTAGGGAAAGCTGCCAGCTGTCGCACCATGCATTAATCCTCTGCAGGTCCTCCTGGAGTACGTACGAGTCTTCTGATGTTGCTACTTTCTTGTAGACAACCGTGTCATCTGCAAATAGCCTCACGGAGCTACCGATGTTGTCAACTAAGTCATTTATGTATATTGTAAACAATAAAGGTCCTATCACGCTTCCCTGCGGTACTCCCGAAATTACCTCTACATCTGCAGATTTTGAACCGTTAAGAATGACATGTTGTGTTCTTTCTTCTAGGAAATCCTGAATCCAATCACAAACCTGGTCCGATATTCCGTAAGCTCGTATTTTTTTCACTAAACGTAAGTGCGGAACCGTATCAAATGCCTTCCTGAAGTCCAGGAATACGGCATTAATCTGCTCGCCAGTGTCTACGGCACTGTGAATTTCTTGGGTAAATAGGGCGAGCTGAGTTTCACATGATCTCTGTTTGCGGAATCCATGTTGGTTATGATGAAGGAGATTTGTATTATCTAAGAACGTCATAATACGAGAACACAAAACATGTTCCATTATTCTACAACAGATTGACGTAAGCGAAATAGGCCTATAATTATTCGCATCTGATTTATGACCCTTCTTGAAAATGGGAACGACCTGCGCTTTCTTCCAGTCGCTAGGTACTTTACGTTCTTCCAGCGATCTACGATAAATTGCTGATAGAAAGGGGGCAAGTTCTTTAGCATAATCACTGTAGAATCTTAAGGGTATCTCGTCTGGTCCGGATGCTTTTCCGCTACTAAGTGATAGCAGTTGTTTTTCAATTCCGATATCGTTTATTTCAATATTTTCCATTTTGGCGTCCGTGCGACGGCTGAAGTCAGGGACCGTGTTACGATTTTCCGCAGTGAAACAGTTTCGAAACACTGAATTCAGTATTTCTGCCTTTCTTCGGTCGTCCTCTGTTTCGGTGCCATCGTGGTCAACGAGTGACTGAATAGGGGATTTAGATCCGCTTACCGATTTTACATATGACCAAAACTTTTTAGGGTTCTTGTTTAGATTGTTTGCCAATGTTTTATGTTCGAATTCGTTGAATGCTTCTCTCATTGCTCTCTTTACGCTCTTTTTCGCTTCGTTCAGCTTTTCCTTATCAGCTATGATTCGACTACTCTTAAACCTATGATGAAGCTTTCTTTGTTTCCGTAGTACCTTTCGTACATGATTGTTATACCACGGTGGATCTTTCCCCTTGCTTTGGACCTTAGTCGGTACGAACTTATCTAAGGCGTACTGGACGATGTTTCTGAATTTTTTCCATTTTTGTTCCACATCCTCTTCCTCAGAAATGAACGTTTGATGGTGGTCACTCAGATATTCTGCGATTTGTGCCCTATCACTCTTGTTAAGCAAATATATTTTCCTTCCTTTCTTGGCATTTCTTATTACACTTGTAGTCATTGATGCAACCACTGACTTATGATCACTGATACCCTCTTCTACATTCACGGAGTCGAAAAGTTCCGGTCTATTTGTTGCTATGAGGTCTAAAACGTTAGCTTCACGAGTTGGTTCTCTAACTATCTGCTCGAAGTAATTCTCGGACAAGGCAGTCAGGATAATGTCACAAGAGTCTCTGTCCCTGGCTCCAGTTCTGATTGTGTGACTATCCCATTCTATACCTGGTAGATTGAAGTCTCCCCCTATTACAATAGTATGATCACGAAACTTCTTCACGACGTTCTGCAGGTTCTCTCTGAGGCGCTCAACTACTACGGTTGCTGATGCAGGTGGTCTATAGAAGCATCCGACTATCATATCTGACACACCTTTGATACTTAACTTAACCCAGATTATTTCACATTCGCATTCGCTAATAACTTCACTGGATATTATTGAATTCTTTACTGCTATAAATACTCCTCCACCATTGGCGTTTATCCTATCCTTGCGGTATATATTCCATTCTGTGTCTAGGATTTCGTTACTGTTCACTTCCGGTTTTAACCAACTTTCCGTTCCTAATACTATATGCGCACTATTTCCTTCAATAAGAGATACTAATTCAGGAACCTTGCCCTGGATACTCCTGCAGTTTACCAATATTACGTTAACTTTTCCTGTTTTTGGTCTCTGAGGACGGACGTTCTTTATCAACGATGATAATGTCCTCTCTCGTAAGCCGTCAGGTATTTTATCGTTTCGCCCAAGCGGGGGGGGGGGGGGGGGTCCCTCTAACCTAAAAAACCCCCGTGTGCACGCCACACGTACTCTGCTACCCTAGCGCCTGACCTGTCTAGGGGGGCCCTACAGTTCTCCACCCAATAACGGAGGTCGATGAGTTTGCAACCATTATAGTCGCAGAGTCGTCTGAGCCTCTGGTTTAGACCCTCCACACGGCTCCAAACCAGAGGACCGCGATCGACTCTGGGCACTATGCTGCAGATATTAAGCTCAGCTTGCACTCCGCGTGCGATGCTGGTTGTCTTCACCAAATCAGCCAGCCGCCGGAAGGAACCAAGGATGGCCTCAGAACCCAAGCGGCAGGCGTCATTCGTTCCGACATGTGCTACTATCTGCAGCCGGTCACACCCAGTGCGTTCAATAGCTGCCGGAAGGGCCTCCTCCACATTACGGACGAGACCCCCCGGCAAGCACACCGAGTGCACACTGGCATTCTTCCCCGACCTACCCGCTATTTTCCTAAGGGGCTCCATAACCCGCCTAACGTTGGAGCTCCCTATAACTAATAGGCCCGCCCTCTGTGACTGTCGGGACCTTGCCGGAGAATCGGCCACTGGCCCAACAGGCGAGGCATCCTGTGGTGGCTCGGAAACGATGTCATCACCACATCAAGGTTACCGAATGGACCTTCGTCTCCGAAGGCCCATATCGACGATGTTCCGTTGAATGGTTCGCACGTTGATTCTTGTTGATGACTCACCACTGATATCTGCAGCACTTCTGTCACGTTGAACGATTCTCTTCAGTTCTTGTTGGTCCCGTTCTTGCAAGATCTTTTTCCGAGCGCAGCCATGTCGGAGATTTGATGTTTTACCGGATTCCTGATACTCACGGTACACTCGTGAAATGGTCGTACTGGAAAATCCCCACTTCATCGCTACCTCGGAGGTGCTGCGTCCCAACGCTAGTGCGCCGACTGTAACACAACGTTCGAACTCACTTAAATCTTGATAATCTGCCATTGCAACAGCAGTAACCGATGAAACAACTGCGCCAGACACTTATTGTCTTACACAGGTACTGCCGACAGCATTACCGTGTTATGCCTGTTTACATATCTCTGTATTTGAATACACATGCCTATGCAAGTTTCTTTGGCGCTTCAGTGTACAGGAAAAAATATTATCGACAGTAACATTCTTTCTATCCTGTTGGACATCCGCCACAAGACACTTGTGAAAACACTCGGAGCAACGGTAGTAAATAAATCTGAGAAACTCCGCCTGAGGCTCGGCTGCAAAGAAATACAGCAGAAAATTGTAGTCAATGGCTCATGAGTATGTCACACTGTAGTACAATATTTCTTTTGTACTTTTAACGTTATTCATTTCTCATAAATGTGAATGTTTTCACTGTTTCTGAATGTACCATCAATTGCAAAATTCTGCCATTTTCTTATAAACTGCCGAGACAACGTTTATAAATTTTATAACGAAGGCAGCTGGCAACATCAGGGACGTTGCATTATATAATGTCATTGTCTGAACGGGCGTAGGATCTGTGGCTTACGAGAGCGGAATGAGATAGTCGGGAGTTAGTTGTGAAAGAGATGGCACGCTACGTAGCTGCGAGAAAATGCGCGCCTCAAGGAGGTATTTTTATGTCTACGGCGCTGTGGTAATGTGCGTTGCAAGGCCTTGTGGATATGATTGGCACGCAAGTTTGCGTGGCATAGTACAAGGTAAGTTAATGAAGAGCCTTCAAGAACATCACTGTTGGGAGAGTACGGTGTGACTACAGCATATTTGCGCCTCAGCCAATGGAGCTGTTGTTGCCAATCTATTACGTCGCACTAGCAGCTTCACATCAAGTAAAACTGTAGCGTTTCAGACAGTAAGAACTGTAAAAAACTTGTCATTGTTGTAAAACGTTATTTAGACAATATATACATTTTTTTTCTTCTGCCTTTGTCCCGCATCAGCGCAGAGCCGGCATATTTGTTGATGCTTTTGGCATGGTCTGCATGATATGATATTACCGATAAGAAGACAACATCAGGAATTTTTATTTTAGTTCTTGTATTTACGTGTTTCATTGCACCTCGCCTTATTCTATACAAAAGTTATGTACAACATAAAACAATACTGATATCGAAATGTGTAATCTATGCCTTTAGGACATTGCGAGAGAAATTATATGGAAACTGTTTACTTTTAGTTAAATCGAAAGCATTAATTCGTGTTTGAGATAAGCTGAAAAGTTTCGTCTTTCAAGTACATTTCGACCTAAGCCACTTGAAAATGTTCAAAATGTTCGAATGTGCGTAAATTCCCAGGGGACCACGCTGCTGAGGTCATCGGTCCCTAGACTTACACACTACTTAAACTAACTTATGCTAAGAACAACACACACACCCATGCCCGAGGGAAGACTCGAACCTCCGGCGGAAGGGGCCGCGCAATTCGTGACTTGGCGCTTCAAATCGCGCGGCTCAACCACCTGAATAGAGGAATATGAATAAAGTTCAGAGTTCAATAAGTCGTGTCACACATTTTTCTCGCAGCCAATTTCAGATGAAAACATGCGGAATGGTGGTGGCGCACCGTGGATATACCCGCTTCAGCCGCTATAGTTTCATGAAGTTCCGAATGGTGGCGGCGCTATCGTAGCCTTCAGAATTACGTCTGTTGCGAAGTTGCGTTCGAACCATAGAGCTGTCATTGAGTTTCTTTTGGCCGAAAACCAGAGCGTAACAGGTGTTCATAAGCCTTGCACAGTATCTACGGAGACCTGGCGGCGAACAAAAGCACGGTGAGTCGTTGGGCGAGGAGTCTGTCATCATCGCAGCAAGGTTGCGCAAACGTGTTCCATCTCCCGCGTGCCGGCCGGCCGCACACCGCTGTGACTCCTGCACTGTTGGAACATCGGCGCGTTAGTCGCCGCAAAAATGCAGACGAACTTCTCCTTCTATGTGACAATGCAGCACCTCACACAAGTCTACGTACCTGAGAGGAGCTCACAAAACTTCATTCATCATCTGCCCTACAGCCTGGATCTCTCACCTTCCGACTTCCATATGATTGGCTGAATAAAGGATGCACTCCGTGGGAAGCAGTACGTGGATGATTGGAAGGGTATTAATGCAGCAAGACATTGTCTCCGCAGTCGACCTGTAGAGTGGTACCACGCGGCCACACAGGTCCTTTCAATAATGTGGCGTAAGGCCCTAGCATTGAACGGAGGTTGTCTTGGAAAATATTGTTTTGTAGCAAAAACAGTGGGGTTAATATGGCGTACTGGAATCCCGAATAAAACCGAGCTGCTTTCAGGAAAAAGAAGTGCTGCGTTACTTATTGAACACCCCACGTAAATACACACAAATTAACATTCCACACACTGCGTTGTGCACATATGTAAAATATCTTTCTCTTCGATCACTTTTTGTACGCTGGTAAATACTTGGTAAAACGACGATCCATTCATATACTCAGTCCAAAATTTTGTACCAGAGCCCGATTTCCAAGCCACACTTAAAGTTTTAAATTCACTGAATTTCTTTAAGATGTCACGTCATGGTTTAAAATAACTATTTTTCGCAATTTTATAGCGTTTATCGTTATTATAGTAAGTTATTTGACATTCACGGTTAGCTATAGGTTGTCGGTTAGCTATAGGTTGATTCTGGATTTTTACATGCAATTCCTATATTCAGCCTGGCACACCCACATTATACTTGCATGTTTTCTAGAATCATCTACCGACTTCCCTTTACGTTTATTTCTTAGTCCCTTGAAATCTAGCAAAATATTTACTTGGTCAATCTACCATCCTTTTAGCCACAAACATTTTATTATAGTCACGATTATGTCTTCGCACCAGTTGTTACTCGATATATTTATTTGTCCTTCTCATAGACCGTGCTATCGACGGGACGTTAAAGTCTAATGTTCTTTCCTTCCTTCTTTCCTTCCTTATATTTTTTCCTGTGTCTTCTACTAGTTCTCAGCTTGCATCTGAGCTTGCCGAGCACCCTTCATTCTTAAAATACTTTTCCTACTGATAGCTATAAGTCGAAGTTAGTGCTGCATGATGAACTTCCCGTCGCAGACGTTTTGGAATATTCATTTCTAAAAGTCCATATTGTTGACCGAAAGCAGGGAACATTTACTTTTCTGATTATTTCTGTCTCTGTCCATTATGCAGCAATCTTAGCCGGTTCTGTGACTCATTATTTCCATTATACCAAATTTTCGGGTTTACATCCCACTGTGCTGTATTAAGTTGGTCCATCTGATGTTTAAATTAATCTGCATTGCTGGCAAAGAGTACTGTATAATCAGAAAAAGGAACAGGGTTCACAGTAGTTCTTTTAACACGTATAAATTCTTCATTTTCCATGTTAACAGTACTGAATTTTTTTAAAAAAATTATTCCGAATTGTTTGGATGTTACTGAATGTACTTGCATATCTCCTCTCTCAGTTCTGAATTTCTCACGACGAATAGGTCGAAAAAAAGTAAGTGATGGACACATCTTCCGAAGACCTCTAGTGGCAAAGTTATGGTATGTGCGAGACTAGCGCCGCTAAAGAAAAATATGTTGCAATGTATTTTATCAGTCTTCAAACATTTTAAACTAAATGCCATGACATACTGTACGTCACATACTTCCTAGGTAAATACGATTACGTCACATAAAAATTCATGTTTTCCACCAAGTGAAAGAAAAGAACTCCTAAAGTGTAAGCGAATAACTTGGCTCGTTTGTGATATGGTGTGAATCTAAGACCTAGGACGTAAGACTGGATAAATTTGCTCATCATTTCAAGTGTTCTTTCAAACTTAATTCTATACGTCAAGCACAGGTAAGTTTACAGTATTTGTAGTCGGTATTTCTTGAACTTCAGAGCGAAGAAGCTTTGAGAATTTACCTTGTGCTTTCCGAGAGGAGGCAACAGGGGTCCTCTCGTTAATAGAAAATGAAATTCGGCACACATCCGGTCTTTAATAACGGCCTGAGCGCCGTACTTAGGCAGTGTAAATTATTCGGCATGCAAGGCCCTCGGGTAGGAAGCGGAGGCCCTAAAACAAAGCCGTGGACAGGCGAGCACAAAAGCTATGGCGCCGGGTTTCAATTGCTGGGCTAGAGGAAGCCTAATTGCGTGATGTATGTGCGTAGCGGACCGGCCGGCCGACACGCACGTCGTCAGTTCAGTTTCTTCCCTACCACTGTGCTCTTGGGAGGGCAGCTCAAACCGTCACAACTTCGTAGCAAATCTCATAATAGTCACCATACAGCTCTTCGTATCAATAAATTCTTTTTTCTGGTTCTCTTCTGTGAGTATACACGAACAGATGCCATTTCAGCTCCCGTTCCTCCTCCGGTCTCCCTGCATTTCTGTTGCCTTTTGGCATATAGATAATGGTCCTTGATGGTGTTGATGATGATGATGATTATGATTATGATTATGATGGCGATGATGGACGTCATGTTTATCAGTGCCCTCACTGCAAGGAACAGATACTGTGGTTTGAACGCTGTCTGTTCTTACAAGGGAAATCCTGAGATGCTTTTTCAGGAACATATTTTTGAAGATTTCTTAATAATGTTTGGCTACGTCTACTCAGATTCTTCGTTTGTATTTATTAAGGGAAATGGGCGTTGATATGGAAGACATAGTGGATCTAGTATTAAAGTAAGAGATTAACAGAACTTTGGAAGAGTTGTGATCAAATAAGGCAGAGGAGACAGCTTCGATAGTGTCCAAGGTGGTGTAGATTCGTCCTGGAGTTAGTCTTGATCGCCCCAGCTCTTTCCGTAAGCACCGCTTGACGGTGACCACCATCCTCTCCCAGGATCGTCCCCACCAAGGTGCCCATGGTACAATGAACTTCTAAGTGTTTCCCTTTCTGGCGAGGAAGCGATCGATAGATCTCCGAGGTTCTGAGTAAATTCCATAGCTCTGACAATTCTGTGTTAGTGACGTGAAAAGGCTTCTTGTTGTCGGTGTAAACGGTTAGCGGGAATCCATGTCTACTAGAAAATCTCTGTAAAGGCATTGAAAATGTGTCGGTATTCGTACTGGAACAGGCTTGTAAAAGTACTGCACATGCTCATGCCTGTCTTGATCTATAGAGGACCTAGAGAGTCTACGCCAGTAACTAAAAAGGCATGGTGATCTCATTCAATCTGTTGGTGTGTGTGTGTGTGTGTGTGTGTGTGTGTGTGTGTGTGTGTGTGTGTGTGTATGGGGGATGGGGAGGTTCAATATGTTGTCATCTGCAAGTCTTCATGATCTTGAATGGCAAACATGTATTCAGGACCTTTTTGATGGTCTGATCACCTTTAAATATCCAATAAATATCCAAAATCCTTATCGAATCTTGGATAACACTATTCGAACACCAAGGGGATGAAAGCCGATATGTATTTAAAGAATGAGGACTCACTTGAAGCGACGTGATCCATCAAGCAGTACCGGGTGTCACTGCTCATTGGTTATGTCTGCAAATTGTAAACTACCTCCCAGACGTAGAAGTTCATCTTCAGTGAATGGATGAAATCATCCAGTTTTAGAGTCTTGTGGCATCGGGTTAACGTTCTGAACTGCGTGGATTGCCCTCGTGAAATACTGACGTAGAACTATTTTGTTGCAGCAAGTGTGTGTGTTTGCTGAGATCGACTACTATCAACTCTCCAGTAAGTCTATCCCTGTGACGAGTCTTATGTGTGAAGCAAAATATCCAGCTTGTTGTACGAATTAGTCTCCAGTAAAAACTGAATTAGGAAATTTCATGGATGTGTAGTAATTGCCATCATATGTTTTATATTCCTTTTCTCTTTCGGGAGGTCATTACGCACAGTTGGAGTATCGGATATCCACTATTCTCCGGGGCGTTGCTCCTTCTCACCAAACATGCGCAGACTGGATTTGATTGCGAAGAAGTCACAGCGTTAGGTGACGCGCTGGGTTATGATGTCCAGGGCAGTACCTCCACTGACTAGGTGATATATATGTATAACTATCCGTCAGTCAGTCACAGATGGAAGTATTTCATCATTTAGCATCACTGCATACCCAGCTTAAGGTCACTATAGCGTTCGTCTGCGACACTGCGTGAGTAACGTCCTACCCTGCAGCTGCGCAGAAATATCTTAATAATCGTGGTCTCACGAGTGCACCTAAGAGTTCTAGACATGGCTGTGTCATCTTTTTAACAGGTGCAAGCGTGTTCTTGCTAGAGGCTATGTGAATCATTGTGTTGCCGTGTAGAACACTCCGTACGTACTGAGTTGCCTTATAGGCTCGTTCCGAAGCATCGCAAAACACGTGAATCTGAACATCATGGTGTTTAGTAGTTGATATCCTCGCGAGATACGAACGCAAGACACTGAATGTTAAGAGGACACGCAAGTATGTCATCGTGTTGCCAGATCGTTGGGTAGCAGTTCATTCCAGTCAATTCCACTGCACCACGTTTCGTGGAATAACAGTTTGACCATGATTGGTAGAGGGGAGAATAAAACCTGTGGGTCGCAAAATTTAGCTACAGTACGTCCATCAAGCAGTTTTTCTGTGACACCATTCGTGGTTATGTAGACGCTACCAGTTGCCGTGTTCCAATATTTTGAAACTTAGTACCTACGGAAACGATTTTCACTGTATTGTTAGTATTATTACAGTACATCTAACTTATATTGCTCCCCTATTTGCTACTGAGAATGAGGTGTGAGTCTTTCACTTCTTTTCAGAAACTGAGCAGCAGTCAAAACAGTGGATGGAATACGGTGTCCCTGTACCAAGAAAATGGAAATTGATTTCATGTGTAAGTAAAGGAGGTAAGTTTCTCCATATTGATTTTTCTGTCTTTACTCCACCGCAAAGAGTCACAAAAATAACGTATGAATGGCAGTCTGCTTGAACCAACTGGGTTAAAAATAAGAAGAAGAGTGCTGGACTGAAGACGAAAAAATCGGAAGCTAATATACTAGTTCACAGAACTGTTTCGCCATTAAGTAAACTGAAGGATGTGAACTATTTAGGGTATCCTCCATGTTCATAAGATTTGCACCTTCTGTCTTCCTTCTGTTTCCATTCCTAAGTCAATGAATGTGACTAAATCCAATTGTGTGCGATGAAGATGTTTTGACGACAGTAGATGCGTACTTTGTAAACTTTGAGAATGGAATATACTGATTATGAGAAACGACTGACATAATGCGTTGTTGTAAACCAAACCATGTAAAAAAATATATGGGCATCTAATCAGAATTTAGTTTCAGTAAATAAATTTAATGAAATCCAAGATTGGGGATCTAGCTCAATTGTGCTTCAAACACCATAGTCCCTTCCCCCCCCCCCCCCCCTCCATTTTCTCTCCAGTAAACCAGAATATCGTATTTAAGTGATGTGTGAAGATGACATCAAGTTACATTATTTCTGCGAAAGTCAAAGACAAGTGTGTATATAATCATACCTCTGGTGCAATATTAAAAAGACTTCAGTCCCAAAGATGTGCGTTATATACGCAAAATGGCACAATATACGGTACATCACAATTATTTTTTAAAGAGTGTGCATGCAGGGGTGAGAATTTCTGGAAGGGGAATTCCTGCTGGACTTCTTTTGAACTCTTAAGCAAGCCTCAGTCTCAGGGCGTTTTCTCAAGCGATTTCCACACTAATACAAACAAATATTAATGTTTTAAACCTGATTCGCAAAAATTATCTTTAACGCAGAAAGTGTTCTCAGCTACTAGATTCTTACAGTCAGGGAGCTGAGTGTGGTAAGCCAGAAAACCTGTGGGAACAGCTCTCAATTCGCTTCTGCGGTTGGAAAACAATTCTCCACTTGCTTTGGTTTGTTTGTTCCTCATGCTTGGTGTTTATGGGAAGCCGGAGTTTCTGGCAATGATACTGGACAATTTGTGATCCAGCACACGAGATAAGAAATCTCTACTGACTCAGCAGGGAGACGAGGGTATAAAATATGACCTTCCAGTTCGCTGAAGGCATTTATGTTTTCTCATTCCTACTGTCAATATCATGATTGGTTGGGAGCTTCATCTTGATACAATCGTTTTCTCTCTCTCTCCCTCGGATTTCATGTGTGTAGAGAGACAATGACAGTATGAAAATGGTGAACCATGTTGCATCATGAGTATCGTGAATGAAAGATAAGCTATTAGTGTATTTGATGAAAAATAATGTTGTACACCTTGTCATTCACGATGTCAGTGAAGCTGTCTTCTGTATTTAAGAGGTGTAGTGTCAGATATCTTGTCAATTATGTTTGGACGTCGAGTAAGAAACAGTGTTGACACAGATAACACCTATTTTTCTCATGCTATTAGATACATGGCATCATGATATGCTGTGCTTTGTATTACGTAGTTGTTTCAGAATGAAGCCTTGCATACGAGGATAAAAGAATTGTCCATTTTATTTGTATTTCAGACGGATATAAAATATAATTGTAAGGAAGACAGAGTGAGCTAAATTGACTGTATAGTATATGTGAAAGGCGAAACCGATTACTGCTGCCAGCTGAAACATTTAAAATGTATCGTAGTGCACTGCAGTACAGATTAAAGAGTGGAAATGTGTCTGACCTGAAGGTAAGCACTGCACTACTTTGTATCACGTAGTTGATGAATAAGATCATGTGTTAATCACCCTGTAAATTAATCTTATCTATTTCTTATGTCTCATATGGATAGAAAATGGATGCCAAAGTTTTTAGAAAGGTGAAATCAACTGTTGAAATTCATTATGCACACATCAAAAAAAGTTTTCCATCACCCCGGTTCCCAGAACTCCAGAAGATAGACGTTGACTGTGGATACTGTATCACAGACACAGTCCCATTGACTCTTCAGAGATGTCACTAAACCCGCCCAGAGATGTAAATAACGATGCATGAGCAGCGCCTATTAGACGGAGGGGGTCCGACAGCCGAACAGTTCCAGTTATTCCACCAGGATGGAGGTACACGGCTCGTGTTGTCTGTGGTTCATCAAGCCTACACGGTCAATACCGGGGTTCGATCGCGTCCGCATTGTTATTTTGTGCCAGGAAGGGCTCTCAAAAAGGGAAGTGTCCAGCCGTCCCGGAGTGAACCAAAGCGATGTTGTTCGGACATGGAGGAGATACAAAGAGACAGGAACTGTCCATTGCATGCCTAGCTCAGGCTGCCCAAGGGATACTAACGCATTGGATGACCGCTACCTACGGATTATGGCTCGGAGGAACCCTGACAGCAAAGCCACCATGTTGAATAACGCTTTTCGTGCAGCCAGGGGACGCAGTGTTACGACTCAAACTGTGCACAATAGGCTGCATGATGCGCAACTTCAATCCCGACGTCCATGGCGAGGTCCATCTTTGCAACCGCGTGGTACAGATGGGTCCAACGACATGTGGAATGAACCGCTCAGTATTGGCATCACAATCTCTTAACCCATGAGTGTCGCATATGCCTTGAACCAGAAAATCGACGGAGACATGTTTAAAGACAACGCGGTCAGGCTGAACGCCAGAGCAAGGTGGAGGGCCCCTGCTGTTTTGGGGTGGCATTATGTGGGGCCGACGTACTCCGCTGGTGGTCATGGATGCGCCGTAACGGCTGTACGATACGTGAATGCCATCCTCCGACCGATAGTGCAACCATATCGGAAGCATACTGGCGAGGCATTCGTCTTCATGGACGACAATTCGCCTCCCCCCCCCCCCACTTCCCAACCCCCCCCCCCTCCCCAATCGTGCACATCTTGTGAATGACGTCCTTCAGAATAACGACATCGCTCGACTAGAGTCACCAGCATGTTCTCCAGACATGAAAATTGTCGAACATGCCTGGGATGGATTGAAAAGGGCTATTTATGGACGACGTGACCCACCAACTACTCTGAGGGATCTACGCCGAATATCCGTTGAGTGGTGGGACAATCTGGACCAACAGTGCCTTGATAAAATTGTGGATAGTATGCCACGACGAATACAGGCATGCATCAGTGCAAGAGGACGTGCTACTGGGTATTAGAGGTACTGGTGCGTACAGCAATATGGACTACTACCTCTGAAGGTCTCGCTGTATGGTGGTACAACATGCACTGTGTGGTTTCATGAGCAATAAAAAGGGCCGAAATGATGTTTATGTTGGCCTCTATTCCAATTTTCTGTGCAGGTTCCGGAACTTCCAGAACCGAGGTAATGCAAAACCTTTATTGGTGTATGAACGTGGCATTCATTCTTTCGCACATTCACATTGGTGATCTTGCAGCTCTCGAAGAACGAAATTACAATGAAATCCAGACTTTTATCTGCATACAGGCGTTAATAAACATTCACGGGGACAGTTGAGAACGTGTTCCCCGACCAGGTCTCGAACTCGGAACCTCTTGCTTACATGGCAAACGCTTTATCCATTTTTTTTTTTAATGAACCGCTGCAGGAGCAGGACGACGGGTAGGGCAGGGGTCGACACCCGAAGCCTGGCCATCCCGCCGCCACGCCCAAGCAACGTGTTCGAGTTCGAGGATCGAAGGATCAGGAAGAGGATGTAGTGGGTTTGTCGATGTTGTTTTATTTATTTATTTCTTTAATTTTTATAACATTTTGTATTGTATTTATAGATTTACTTTTGTTTCATTACAAAGAAAGATTCTACAACTGCCGTAGCCGAGCGTCCGAGTCGTCTTCTCGTCTGTTGGGAGGGGTTCCCCCCTATTCCGTCCGTAGAGGATCAATATGCTCCAGGATTCTTCTTCATTTTCAGCGTCTCATACCCGGAACGCAAATAATGAACCTAAATAATTTGCGAAACGAGTTCTGTACTTCGGGTGGCGGCCGAAAGCTGCATGTGTCGTCATCAATAGGGACCAAAAGTCGAGTGTGCCTTTGGAAGCATCGCAAAATATGTAGTAAACGGCCATGCCTTTTAGCCAGTTAACGGCGTTCGTTCTGGTTGATGGAAAGTATACGCCGTCGGGGCGCAATACGTCATCAGGGGAGATAGTCTCCGTCAATCGCCGCATTAGTAATGCCAGCATGCGCTGCGTCAGTAGCCAGCACTCGCTGGTCGCGACACACGTCACACGGTGTGCATCCGAGTCAGCGACTGAGCATGTCGGACACAAAGGGTCGTCCGTCAGATGTATGGAATGTAGCCTCTGACGAGCAGCGAACTTCCCATTCACAACCACGTACCACAATGAACGCACCGTCGTAGGTAGAAAAGGCGTGTGTACCGCTCGCCACACCGTGTTCCAGGCAACTTCAGGATGTCTGTGGGTGACCGTATTTACAGGTTGCTGCTGTTGATAGAGGTGATAATAGTCTTTTGTGCTGGGCTTCCGTGTCGTCGGAAGTTCTGACCGTAAGTAGCTGAAGTCAATCAAGAGCTCTCTGATGTGGGTGAGTGCCGATGAAATGTGTCCTACAGAAACCGGGGGATGCAGAGCGTGTGATGCCACTTCCGCTGTCAGGGTGCCCGTCAGAGTGGCGTGGGCAGAGGTCTACTTGCGACGCATAGTGTTGAGATAAAGCGATCGCGCACGGTTATATACATGAATTAAACCGATACCGCCCGCCCGCTGCGGCTTGGGTGGCGTATCGGACTTTAAAAACCAGGCCGGTGCTTACGAAATGTCCATGTGCTGCTTGAAATCTGTCGGCCACCGTAGCCGTCAAGGGAAGGATATGCGCAAAATAGTTCAGTTTTGAGACAAGATAGGTGTTGACATAACGTGTTCTGAGGAGCAAATCCAAGCGACGCAGTTTGTTGTCCTGCAGCAGAGCACGTGTCTGGTGTAGGAGCCGGCGGTACGTAGCCGCCGCCGTGCGGCGGACATTGCTATATGATTGCACTCCTAAACACTTGAGTACGGGTACCTTGTCAAAGGGCACCGCCGTTGTGTGGGAAAGCCCCCCTCCGACATCCATGTATTTTTTCTTCTTCACGTTGATGACGCTCCCAGCGACCGCCCAGTACTGGCGTAGCCACTGTAGCGCCGTATGCATTTCATCCTCTGATCTGGCCAGGAACACCACGTCATCGGCGAATGCACCACAACAAAAGGTCACGTCCCGCAAGTAGATACCAGTTAATCGCTGCCGTAGACCATGTAAAGCTGGTTCAAGCGCTGCAGCAAATAATATACCCGGCAGGGGGCACCCTTGTCGCACTGACCGTCCAACAACAGTGTTACCGGACTGATAACCGTTGACCATCATGCGGGAGCGCGCTCCGTGGACCAATCGAAGGACCACCTGTGCAGACTCCGGAGAGAGGCCCATGTGTTGCAAAACTGCGCGTAAGAAGCCGTGGTCGACGCGGTCGAATGCGTGGTCAAAATCTACGGCGACAAGGGCGCCTCGTATTTTGCAGGCCGCCGTCAAATCAATTACGTCGCGGTATACTCCTAACGCCGTATGAATGTTGCTGACACCACCTAAACATGTCTGATCGGTGTGGATGGCTTTCCCTATAGCGGTGTGGAGACGCGCGCGGAGGATACGGGCGAAGATCTTGTAGTCGTTGTTGAGGAGTGTGAGTGGGCGAAAATCCTGCCACCTACAACCACCATTCGGTTTCGGTACTGGGATCAAGATGCCTTCTGTGAATTCTGTGGGGACAGTGAAATCAGGGCGGATCAGGTCTTGAAACATTTGGAGCCACTTGTCACCCATAAGGTGGTAAAAAGTGCGGTAGAATTCCAGGGGTAAACCGTCCGGTCCAGGCGACTTGTTCGGTGCTCCACGTGCCAAGGCCGATGTCAGCTCGTCGGGTGTAATGAGCAACAGCAGACTATCATCGGGTGCCACGTCCCGAGGGGCGGGAAAATCGTGCAACAGCTCGTCATAATCACGTACATTTCGCGGATCTTCCATGTACAAGGTCCCATAGTGTCTGGCGAACGTGTGCGCGATGTCCGTTTGTGTCACTGCGCGGCCGCCCTCCTCCGTGTTTACCGCCGTAATGAGCTGACGTTTGCGGTGGCGCCTCTCGCGCACAATGTGATACACTGACGCTGTTTCGATGGGGATACAGTCTTGCACTCGGGCACGGATGCGGACTCCTTCTAGCTGCTCTGTCCTGATGCGAAGTAGACGAGCTTTGATGCGTTGTACGGACATCTGACGTTCGGGAGACGGCGGTTGCGTCGCCAGCTCACGTAACGCTGTATAGTAAAATTCCGATGTTGCCCTTTGCCAGTTCGATCTGTCACGCCCGTAGGCCGTCAAGGTCTTTCGGAGTGCAGGTTTGACACATCCCATCCACCACAGCAACGTGGAAGCATACATGGGCAGGCGCCTGATACATTGACGCCACGTGTCAGTGACTGCTCGCCGACACGCTTCTTCGCGAAGGAGGGAGACGTTCAGCGTCCACGGGCCCCTGCTGCGTCTTGTGAGTTGTCGGGGCAAGGTGACAGTGCAGATGTACGCGAGATGGTCCGTGAAGGCCGTCGGCCAGAGTTCTGCATCACGGGTTGCTGTGCAGAGGGCACGCGAGACGTATATCCGGTCCAGACGACTGGCAGAATGGCTGGTAAAGTGCGTATATCCACTCTGGGTCCCACGATGTAAGAGCCATGTGTCGTGGAGCGCGAGGTCACGTATCAATGCTTGTAGAGCCGGGCATGGGACATAATGCGGTATCTGGTCCTCGGGCCGCAGAACACTGTTAAAATCGCCGCCCACTCTGTAATGGTCCATATTTCCTTGCAAAAGTGGGGCTACCTCCTCCGAATAGAAGACATGCCTGTCACCATGGTGCGAATTACCGGAGGGAGTGTAGACGTTAATGAGGCGGACTGCGCCAAGTGTGAGTGCGATGCCTCGCCCGTTCGGCAAGTACGTCGCGTCCGTCGCGTCTATGCCATCTCGGAGAAGGATGGCCGTTCCTCCTGCGCCATCACCTACGGGTAAGCTGTACGTGGTGTAGCCATATAGGTCTAAACGCAGCTCGGAACGGACCTCCTGGAGAAGGGCAATGTCCAAGTCTGCCGCTCTGATCATGTCGTGTAACATGCGGGTCTTGACAGTGGAGTGGACACCATTTACATTGACTGTTCCCACACGGTATGACTGAGACATATCAAGTGGCGGAGGCAGTGTGCCGGTGCAAGTCCACAGTGATCTCACACACCACACACCACACAGCCATCCATTTGCATGCTGTGCATTACTGTGCCGTATGAGTCCCTGACTGGCAGAGCCCTCCGGGCTCAATGTCAGCCATGGGCTCTGGTAGAGATATCGATGTTTGCTGTGCATCATCTGCCTCCATATCGTCTGCCCAATCACCAAGAGACGGTTGTGATGTCATTGGGAGCTGGTCGCTTTCACAGGAGCCCACATTTTGGGAGTCGACGCAATGCGCCTCGTTTTCTGGGCCACCAGATTTAGGAGAGTGTTCCTTGTCTTCAGGCACCTTCTGGTGGATGATGCCACTGGAGTCCGTTGCAATTGTGGGCGAGTCAACGAAGTCGATGTCTTCCACCGGCTTCACATCCCTGCCCTGTTCGTCAGCTGACAATCGCCTCTTCTTGTGTCGCTTGGGTGATTTTTGCTTTCGGGTCCGAGATTCGACATCCACTGGAGGGCGGGGCTCGACACACTATCGGTCGCTAGGAACCCCTGTGTCTGATCCCGACAGTGACGATGGCTGGGTGCCCACGACGCTGTGGTGGGCAGAGGCTTTAGGAACCTCTGCACCGTTGGGCTGCGGCGTCGTCGACGGCGCTGACTCTCCAACGAAGTTGGTAGCTGCTTGAGGAGGCAGCAGGTTTTGATCATCCATCACATCATGTCGTGCCGCCTCCACATATGTTAGCTGGAGAGAGGTCATAGTGGACCGTTGGGGAAGTTTATTGCGGGGCACCTGAACGAGGCAGCGCTGCAGACACTCAGTTCTAAAATGGCCCTCCTGGCCGCAGCCCGAGCAGGTCCTCAGTTGTCCATCATATATAACAATTGCGCGGCAGCCACCAACGAAAACATATCATGGAACGTGCTTCTTAAGTTGTATGAGCACTTGTGGTACCCCGTTAACGACAGGGTACGTATCGAATGTGTTCCATTTCTCCTCTGTGTGGCTCAGAACTGTGCCGTATGGCCGCAGCGCATCAACGACTAGGTTGGCAGGAACTTCGAACGGTAGTTCAAAGATGCACACGGTGCGCACTCCCAGACCAGCATGGTCAACTCCTACCACGCTCACATTACCGTCTGCGTGACAGAAGCGAAAGCCGTTTGCAGATCGTTGGAGTAATCTGTCGCAGGCCGCTTCGTCAATCAGTTTGAGGTACACTGTGCCGGTTACAATAGACAGATGAATTCCTATCAGTTCTTGTGGTTCTATGTGCGTGATGTCTCGTAGAAACCGTTCAATTTCATGGGCCTTCGGTCTCGTGTACGATGCGTTGAACGTTAGTTTGATTGTAGCTTTTCGTGATGAGAACGCCATGTCGGGTCGGTACAGGTACTATACGACAATACAACGACGCGACCGCGCGCTAGCGGGTAAAAAACAACACCTGCGGAGCACTGCCCGGCGCGCCGAGCCCGTCCGCACGGTAACTCGGCTGAAAGCCGACTGCATCACAATCTCTTCACCGATGAGTGTCGCATATGCCTTGAACCAGACAATCGACGGAGACATGTTTAAAGACAACGCGGTCAGGCTGAACGCCAGAGCAAGGTGGAGGGCCCCTGCTGTTTTGGGGTGGCATTATGTGGGGCCGACGTACTCCGCTGGTGGTCATGGATGCGCCGTAACGGCTGTACGATACGTGAATGCCATCCTCCGACCGATAGTGCAACCATATCGGAAGCATACTGGCGAGGCATTCGTCTTCATGGACGACAATTCGCCTCCCCCCCCCCCCCCCACTTCCCAACCCCCCCCTCCCCAATCGTGCACATCTTGTGAATGACGTCCTTCAGAATAACGACATCGCTCGACTAGAGTCACCAGCATGTTCTCCAGACATGAAAATTGTCGAACATGCCTGGGATGGATTGAAAAGGGCTATTTATGGACGACGTGACCCACCAACTACTCTGAGGGATCTACGCCGAATATCCGTTGAGTGGCGGGACAATCTGGACCAACAGTGCCTTGATAAAATTGTGGATAGTATGCCACGACGAATACAGGCAGGCATCAATGCAAGAGGACGTGCTACTGGTTATTAGAGGTACTGGTGCGTACAGCAATCTGGACCACTACCTCTGAAGGTCTCGCTGTATGGTGGTACAACATGCACTGTGTGGTTTCATGAGCAATAAAAAGGGTCGAAATGATGTTTATGTTGGCCTCTATTCCAATTTTCTGTGCAGGTTCCAGAACTTTCAGAACCGAGGTAATGCAAAACCTTTTTTGGTGTATGAACGTGGCATTCATTCTTTCGCACATTCACATTGGTGATCTTGCAGCTCTCGAAGAATGAAATTACAATGAAATCCAGACTTTTATCTGCATACAGGCGTTAATAAACATTCACAGGGACAGTTGAGAACGTGTTCCCCGACCAGGTCTCGAACTCGGGACCTCTTGCTTATATGGCAATCGCTTTATCCATCTGAGCCATCGCGTACGCAGAGGATAGGGCGACTGCAGAGCATTAACTCTGGCACGCTCCCCGTGAGACCCACATCTCCAGCTTGCTGTCCACACACTACATTTGCTGTGATTCTACCCTCTATACTCATTACTCGAGGCAGTCTATCTACCAATTCCCGTAAGAGTTCGGGCAATGTGAGTGCATTCGCATCGAAGAAGATCATTGGCCGGGAAGCCTTATTTACAACGTTATCATGGACCGGATCGACAACAACACAGGCGGAATTATTTACTCCGACGCACCAGGCGGTACCAGGAAAACGTTTCTAATAAATCTGTTGTTGGCGGAAATACGTGCTGAACAACAAACCACACCTGCACTGGCGTCATACAGCCACACTTATGGTTGGTGGACGAACTGCCCATTCCGCCCTACAACTACCACTGAATATAACCGAAGAACAATTACCGGCGTGTAAATACTCAAGAGCACCTGGACGGAGTGAACCTCGAAAGCAAGCTAAAATTATCTTTTGGGACGAATGCTCAATGGTATATAAAAAATCACTCGAAGCCATGGACAGAACATTACAAGACTTACGAGGAATCTCTGAAGTGGTGGAAGGAGCTCTACTCAAACTCTCAGGAGATTTTCGGCAAACACTTCTAGTTATCCCCAAATCAACAACAACAGATCAATGCATGCATAAAACAACCACATTTCTGGCCACACATACAAATACTGCGACTAACAAAAAATATGAGAGTTCAACATATATATCTACAGGGATACTTTGCAAATCACCCCTATGTGTCTGGCAGAGGGTTCATCGAACCACTCTCACAATAATTCTCTACTATTCCAATCTCAAACTGCAAATGGGAAAAATGAACACCTATATCTTTTATGCGAGCTCTGATTTCTATTATTTTATTATGGTAATCATTTCTCCCTATGTAGGTCGGCGTCAACAAAATATTTTTGCATTCTGAGAGGAAAGTTGGTGGTTGAAATTTCGTGAGATGATTTCGCCGCAACGAAAACCGCCTTTGTTTTAATGATGTCCATCCCAAATCCTGTGCCATGTAATTGATACTCTCTCCCCTATTTCGCGATAGTACAAAACGTGCTCCTTGTCTTTTAACTCCGTGCTTCTCGAAGTATTCCGTTAATCCTATCCGATAAGGATCGAGACCGTGTAGCAGTGCTCCAAAATAGGACGCAAAAGCGTAGTGTAGGCTGTCTCTTTAATAGATCTGTAGCATTTTCTAAGTCTTCTGCCAATAAAACGCAGTGTTTGGTTTGCCTTCCCCACAACATTTTCTATGTGTTTTCTCCAATTTAAGTTGTTCGTAATTTAATTCTTAAGTATTTAGTTGAATTCAGGGCCTTTAGATTTGACTGATTTATCCTGTAACCGAAGTTTAACGGATTCCTTTTAGCACTCAGACTATCGAAGGACGAAACGACAGCACATTTTGCTCAACAGCTTTTACAGATAGGCGAAGGCACATATCCTAGTGACCAGACGACCGGCCTCATTAAACTCAACAGTGATTTCTACAACACAGCCACTGCTGAAAACGAACACATCGACCGAATTTATTCAAACGTTGTTCACAATTGTACCAGTCCAGACTGGCTGTTTAAAAGGGCAATGTAGTAACTAAAAATAACACTGTCGACGATATCAACTTTAATATCCAAAAGAAAATTCCCGGTGGATAGAGAATATACAAATCGATTGACATGATGGTACACGTTGAATAAAGTGTGAATTTCACTACAGAATTTCTAAACTATTTGCAAGTAACAGGAATGCAATTACACTGCCTTCGATAAAAATTGAATCTCCGTCATACTACCCAGAAATCTCAACACATCAAAAGTATGCAAAGGAAAATGGATGATCGTCAAACAGCTATCGAATAAAATCATCAAAGCCGAACTTATGACTGGAAAGTACAAAGGACAATCACTATTTATCCCGAGAATGTCAACCATCTCTACTGAACTGCCAATCCAATTTAAAAGACTGCAATTTCCAGTCAAATCAGCCTACAATTTTAAAATTAATAAAGCGCGAGGACAAATTTTAAAATATTGCGGCTCAATCTCAATGATTCATTCTTCTCTCACGGTCAACTATACATAGCGTGCTCTCGAGTAGGAAATTCGAAAAATTTTTACATATATACCCTGTATAAAAAAATGAAAAAGTTGTTCAAATGGCTCTGAGCACTATGCGACTTAACTTCTGAGGTCATCGGTCGCCTAGAACTTAGAACTAATTAAACCTAACTAACCTAAGGACATCACACACATCCATCCCCTAGGCAGGATTCGAACCTGCGACCGCAGCGGTCGCTCGGTTCCAGACTGTAGCGCCTAGAACCGCACGGCCACTCCGGCCGGCAACAAAATGAAAAAACGTTGTTTATAAACACATATTGTAAACAGAATGTTTGCAGTAAAATATTTTTACTCTTATGCTTTAAAGTTTATCCTTTTATTTCAACTACCACACAAACTCATATCAACTCCCTGAGCGAAGCCAGGAACCCCAGCTAGTTTCAGAATACCTTGCAGAAGACTGCAGGTCAGATTAAGGAGTGCAAAGTAATCGGCTCCAAGCTTAGGAAGTAAATGTGAAATTCCTACTCCTAATGAAGAAGTAACAATGTGAAACTTCCTGGCAGATTGAAACTGTGTGCCGGACCGAGACTCGAACTCGGGACCTTTGCCTTTCGCAGGTAAGTGTTCTGCCCGCGAAAGGCAAAGGTTCCGAGTTCGAGTCTCGGTCCGGCATACAGTTTTAATCTGCCAGAAAGTTTCATATCAGCGCACACTCCGCTGCAGAGTGAAAATCTCATTCTGGAAGTAACAATGTGTTTTTTGACTACGGGACTGTCCACAAAATGCTTTTCAGTGTCACTGAGGTTTTATTACAGCTATTAAAACTTGGTTAACAGTGTTCTTATTCATAAAACAATGAAATAATATCACTGAACAGGAACTTCGGTTATTGTCTAAAAGTTTAGAATTTCTAACGAAAATATTAAAGTGAAAGACTGAGATATTGCAGATGGAGCCCTTCCGTTGTTTGAAAGACATTCTCAAAACAGTATATTTCACAGATTCAAAGGCAATCTACGTAGTTATCGATCTTAATTTTGAATTACTCATAGGGTGATGTGAACAAGCGGTGAGGACTCGTATTCGCTTCCGAAAAAGAACTGAAAATGTTCACAAGTTATAGAAACAGTACTATTCGAAGAATGTGGAGCGATGAAGGAAAAACACACTTTATGTGACGGTCTAAAAGAGATAATGACGCAATCTTAGCAACCTTATCCCTCCCAAGGTCGCGGCGAGTGCTGAAAGGGTTTGTATTGCCATCGCTTCTAACACATGCTACATACCGCCTTATTTTATCACGTGCTAGGAATTACGCGTCATGTATCATGCGTTAGGACTTTGAGGAATGTTTGTGTTTGTGTGTGTGTGTGTGTGTGTGTGTGTGTGTGTGTGAGAGAGAGAGAGAGAGAGAGAGAGATAGAGACAGAGAGAGAGTGAGAGAGGAAGAGAGGATGTTTGCTTTGCATGAGAGAGATCACGTGTGTAATTAAGGAATTCAGTATCTTTGTATATATTGTACCAATTTCCTAGGAGAATTGATGGAAACCTAGGAGGGGCATAGTGGACACCTAGGAGAGAATGACGGACATCTAGCACCTAGTAGGGGAATGGTGGACACCTAGAGAAACGGTGGACACACTATGAAATAACTATCTTTGCCATCATCCATTTGTGTTTGTGTGTGTGTGTGTGTGTGACAGAGAGAAAGAGAGAGAGAGAGAGAGAGAGAGAGAGAGAGAGAGAGAGAGAGAGGCGTGTGTGGAGGGAGGGGGGGGGAGGGGGGGGGAGGGGGGGGCGAATGAGAGAGAATGATTACAAGACATGAGAGAGATCATATATGACGAAGGATTGCAGTACTTACAGTATAAAATACAGAGAGAAAATATTACGTTCCATGAGAGAGAACACATGTACGTTTGTGGAGTACAGTATTTTTGACGTATGAATTATATATAGAATTACCTTGTATTAGGGATCATAATTTTTAAGTACTTAAGTATGTGGCGTATAAAATACAGACACATGTGTGTCTGCCGCTTTACATCTTATGTCTTTGCTGGTCATCGGGGCTCATTTCGATGCGGAACTCATCACTGAATACAATTCCACTCCAGTGAATGAGGTTCCATGCCGAAGACGAGACTGTTGCCCTCAATACAGACCAGCAAGCAGGAGTAATGGTGTGCGGTGCTATTTCTTTCGCAGCAGGACCCTTTGGTAGTCATCGTGGCACGCTTACGCCACTGTTGTACTTCGATGATATTCTACACCCCGTTTTGTTTCCTTTCATAACAAGCCTATCTGGGCTTACACACGACGTGAGTTTCCACTGGTTTGTCTTCGTACTTGCCAAACCCTACCTTATACAGCAGCTTCACTGGAACTCTCCCCAACTGAAAACGTGTGGAGCATCATGGGCAGGGCCCAGCAATCATCTCAGGGTTTTTGACGATGTAACGCGTCAGTTGGACAGCATATGGCACGATATTCCCTAGGAGGACATCCAACTACTCTATCAATCAACGAAAAGTTGAATAACTGCTTGCATAAGCGCCAGAGGTGGGCGAACGCATTATTGAAGTGTTCAATTGGTGAAGCTCTTTCCCTTAAATAAATCATTCACTTTCCTGAAATTGTAATCGTTTGTTTGTCTTTACATGTACTTCACATTTACCGATTTCTATCCTATTCAGATAATTCCTTCGTGATGCGTCGTTTCTTGTCCTAGCGTGTTTAACCCAGCCGGTCGCTGTGGCCGAGCGGTTCTAGGCGCTTCAGTCCGGAATCGCGCTGCTGCTACGGTCGCAGATTCGAATCCTGCCTCGGGCATGGATGTCTATGATGTCCTTAAGTTAGTTAGGTTTAAGTAGTTCTAAGTCTAGGGGACTGATGACCTCAGATGTTACGTCCCATAGTGCTTAGAGCCATTTGAACCATTTTTTTGATTAACGCATATTTTTCACCTCGGAGTCATGTTAATACTACGCCAGAGGTATGTTTATGTAAACAGTTATCTTCGACTGTCACAGAAATAATTCAAGATGTTGTCGTTTTTACACATTATTTTAATACTACACTCTAACAGGCTGTAGACGAAATGGAGGAGGCACGGGTATATGAAGTACAATTGAGCTGGTTTCCCCATCTTGGAGCTTTCTTTTTTATTTATTGAATTTACATTTGACTGTGATTCGTCGGAAAGAGAAGACGGGATATGGGAGGGCTTTTAATTTCACACTAACGCAACTAAGGTATTTTCCTACTTTCAATTTTTTTGGCTGGTGCGTTCATTTACAATACTGTGGTGTCACTGGTTTGAGATAAAAGGGGTGGGGTGTGGGGAGGGAGGGGAGGGGAAGTGGGTGCGGCTTGTCGTTGGTAACGATAACGACATCAGTGATTAGAGTGGTGATGTCATTGATAAGACCGATGGTGTCAGTAGTTCAGTGACGTCCGTCACATGATATAAATACAGTGCTCCAGATTGTTGGTATTTGAACGAATTGCGCTCAAGTCGGCATGGCACTACCTACTACTTTCATCGTTGCAGTTAACATCTGGCAGCTTCCGCCCGTACATGTTACTGTCTATGTTGTGTACATAGTTCCGCGCAGTCAGCGCGTACACAACTTTCCCAATAGAGCGCGCCCCACAAAGCACAACAGCGCAGGCGCAGCGCTCGTCCGTCTCCGCACTACGAAATGGCGCTGTCTTAGAGACGGACCAAATTCTGCTTCCGCCGATCCGCGTACTAATATGTAACGCAGCCAATGAGATTGGTGCTAACGTAGAACCTTTTCTCCTCGCGGATCACACGCGCGAGGTATTATAACGAGTGTACAGACCTCCGATTACTCAGTCTGCATTAGTCTGTACCAGTCTGCATTAGTCTGTACCAGTCTATAGTCAAGTTTCAGTCTGCGCCTAATAAGATTATCATATTCCTGTACATAGCCATGAAGATAAATGAATAGACACTTTGTCAGGTATCAGAGATATGTGAGAATAAGATTAACGTACCAAGACCAAAGGAACTTCAGATTGTCAATTGTAAACAGCATCCAGAATCAAGTTAAGTAATTTCTATGCTTTTTATTATTTTAATAAATGTAGGTGAAAATTAATCAAGTTCTGTTTAAAGTTGGTCACCGTCAATCTGCTACTCTAAGCGTGCAAGTGACATTTCTATCGTCTGACCTAACAGCACACGCCACGATAAGACCACGAGAGATACTGCTGACACTCGCCTACTTCGTTAGAGCGACAAGTCAAATAATCTGATGGTATGCGTAGCGAAGGTCTTACAGTACGCACACCACAGTCTAATTATTGACAGTGTTTGGAAAACTTGTCATGGTCCCAGGACGACTGGTGTGGAACACTTATTTCAACATCACGTCGTCTACTCGGCTTCTATGGAACATACAACAGAGTCTGTTGCACCACAACAGTAATTAAACTTTCGCTGGTTCGTCTGCTAACGAATCAGTCCAAATGAAGTGATCATAGGACCACTAAATGGATAGAACATATGTTCTTTATCGAAATTTCTATGAGTCCTACTTGCTAAATCTAACAGCACTATTTCACTTACAACCACTCACCTTTGATCCGGTATTGGTTTGTCACTCGTAGCTTACACTTACCTATAACAAATCTACAATATAATCACGCGTTAACACACTTTTGAAAAATCCCTTTATCGGACGTGGAGCGTATACGCTGTTGAACAAAAATGAGGAACCAAGTGTTTTTTTTCCCACGTCATCAGTCTTCTAACTGGTTCGATGCGGCCCGCCACGAATTCCTCTCCTGTGCCAAACTCTTCATCTCAGAGGGGCACATCCAACCTACTTCCTCAATTACTTGCTGGATGTATTCCAGTCTCTGCCTTCCCCTTCTGTTTTTGTCCTCTACAGCTCCTTCTAGTGCCCTTCTCCTTGTCAGTGTATTCCACGTATTCCTTTCTTCTCCAATTCTGCGTCGAGCTTCCTCATTCCTTACCTTATCAGTCCACCTAATTTTCAACATTTGCTTGTAGTGCCGCATCTCAAATACTTCGATTCTCTTCTGTTCCAATTTTCCCACAGTCCATGTTTCACTACCATACAATGCTGTGCTCAAGACTATATTCTTAGAAATTTCTTCCCCAAATTAAGGCATATGTTTGATACTAGTAGACTTCTCTTGGCCAGTAATGCCCTTTTTGGCAGTGTTAGCCTGCTTTTGATATCCCCATTGCCCCGTCCGTCATTGGTTATTTTACTGCCTAGGACCGGAATTCCTTAACTTCATCTACTTCGTGACCATCAATCCTGATGTTAAGTTTCTCGCTGTTCTCATTTCTGCTCCTTCTCGTTACCTTCGTCTGTCTTCGATTTACTCTCAGTCCATATTCAGTATTCATTAGATTATTCATTCAATTTAGCATATCATGTTATTCTTCATCACTTACACTCAGGATAGTACTTTCGTCAGTGAATCGTATCATTGATATCTTTTCACCTTTAATTTTAATTCCACTCCTGAACCTTTCTTTTATTTCCATCACTGCTTCTTCGATGTACAGATTGAACAGCAGGCGCGTAAGAATGCATCACAGTCTTACAACTTCTTTTAATCCGAGCACTTCGTTCTTGATCGTTCACTCTTATTATTCCGTCTTGGCTGTTGTACATATTGTATATTACTCGTCTCCCTCTATAGCTTACCCCTGTTTTTTTCAGAATTTCGATCATCTTGCACCATTTTACAATGCTCAACGCTTTTCCAAGTCAACAAATCTTACGAACGTGTCTTGATTTTTTTTAGTCTTGCTTTCATTATCAACCGCAACGTCAGAATTGCCCCTTTGTTGACTTTACCTTTACTAAACCCAAACTGATCGTCATCTAACACATCCTCAATTTTCTTTTCCATTCTTCTGGATATTGTTCTTGTTAGCAACTTGGATGCATGAGCTGCTAAGCTGAGAGTGCGATAATTCTCGCACTCATCATATCTTGCAGTATTCGAAAGTCTGGTATTTTTCTGAAAGTCAGATGGTACGTCACTAGATTCATACATCCTACACACCAATGTGAACAGCCGTTTTGTTGCCGCTTCCACCAATGATCTTAGAAATTCTGTTGGAATGTTATGTACCCCTTTCGCCTTATTTGATCCTATACCCTCCAAAGCTCCCTTAAATTCAGATACTAATACTGTATCATCTGTCTCTTCTAAGCCGACTCCTGTTTCTTCTATCAAATGAGACATATCTTCCCTCTCCTAAAGGCCTTCAATGTACGCTTTCCACCTATCCGCTCTCTCCTCTGCATTTAACAGTGGAATCCCCGTTGCACTCTTAATGTTACCATCCTTGCTTTTAATTTCACCGAAGGTTCTTTTGACTTTTCTATGTACTGAGTCAGTCCTTCAGATAATCGTTTCTTTTCCGATTTCTTCACATTTTTCATGCAGCCATTTCGTCTTAGCTTCCCTGCATTTCCTATTTGTATCATTTCTCAGCGACTTGCATTTCTGTATTCCTGAATTTCCCTGAATATTCTTGTACTTCCTTTTTTCCATCGATCAATTGAAGTATTTCTTCTATTACCCATGGTTTCCTTGTCGTTACCTTCTTTGTACCTGTGTTTTTCTTTCCAACTTCTGCAGCCTTAGAGAACTTCAAGAGTGTCTCGTCATTCCTTAGTACTTCCGTATACCACTTCTTTGCATATTGATTGTTCCTGACTAATGTCTTAAACTTCAACCTACTCTTCATCACTTCTACATTGTGATCTGAGGCTATATCTGCTCCTGGGTACGCCTTACAATGCAGTATCTGATTTAGGAATCTGTGTCTGACCATGATGCAATCTAACTGAAATCTTTCAGTATCACCCGGTCTCACACCTCCTCCCCTTTTCATTCTTGAACAGAGAATACTACTTGCTGAAATTTATTACAAAACTCAATTACTCTTTCTCCTATCTTATTCTTGGTCTCAAGCCCATATTTTCCTGTCACCTTTTCTTCTATTCCTGTTTAGAGTGAGTAATCCAGCAGGCATATGAACTGATTTATGGAAACAAAGGAAAACCTGAAAAGTTTGGAAATGGGACTGAACTCATCCATTCAGTTAAAAAATAGAGCTTGTTGTATACATGCATGATGTTTGCATATTATACTGCTTGAGTTTGATATGAATTACTCAGTTTTATACATGAAAGCTTATAAAGAACCATCGACCATGAGGTCATTAGGGCAGAAGCAGTGGCTCCCTTTCAGGACTGGGGAGGAAATCAGACGTGGCTCTTTCGAGAAACAACCATCCCAGTATTGATCTGAAAATATTTATGGAAAGATAAGGAAATTAAAACAGGTTCACTCTGATATTAATAGTTGCGGACTGAGGAAAACATGAGTTAGCACAGCGTTAGTGTAGTAAATGATATAACTAAACTTGTGACTTGAGATTAACTCGCAATATAAACCTGTCATACTATTAGTTACTTTGTATCATAAACGTACTAATGCACTTAAAATTTTCGTTAGATGCTGGACAAATAAAAAATATTACCAGAACTTTGTTATGAAATACTCTAGAATAAATGACGAGGAATCCGCAAAATCAATTACAGAATAGCTGCAGTGGAATACATTTTCCCACAATAGCAACAACGCTGTATTTATTTTACATCACAATGTTCGAGAAAAACAAGGTTAAGGAAACATAGACCGATTGACATTTTCTCCTTAATGTAAAATATATTGTTACTTAGCCACGTATTTATATGGTTAGATGCGGCCATTTACTGGCTATTCCTTTATAAATTACTGCTATTCAGGAATTCATGTACCATATAGAATGAGTTGTTAAAGGGAAACGTCTTCGATCTTCATTTCAAAACACTTCCGATATCTGTCAGATTTTTTATTTCATTGGGCAGATCATCAAAGAGTTTGATAGCTGCATATTTCACTCCTTCTGGGCCAAAGTCATATTCATCAAACGGTAATGCAGATCACTTTTCCATTTAGTGTTTCACTTATGAACTCTTATAAGTGAATATATGTACTGTGGGCCTGTGGTTCGCATTCAGAGGTGCATAAAGAGATGCATACGAGATGTACATCTGTAAATCGCAGACACAATTCAGATTAGTTTCTTCTGAGCTGTGAGTTTTTTTCTGTTGTGAGCAGTTATCCAAGAATATTATCCCAAAAGACACCAGTGAACGAAAATATGGAAAATATGCTAATTTTCTGGCCTTAGCATCCCCAAATTTGAAATTTGGCAGTTCTTCTTATCATGAAAGAAGCCTAATATAAACGTTTTGTCAGGTCTACTATTTGGTTATTCCAGTTAAAGTTGCCATCATTATGCGCACTTAAGAACTTCGAACTTTCTACTATGTTCATTATTTCTTTTGGGAATAAAAGATCAGTCGGAGGTGGGATATTTTTGACATTGCAAAACAGTGTAAGTCTTTCTTTCATTTTAAGTTAAACCTACGTTATATGCGTAAAACCAGCCAGTAATCTTTCTAAAGACATAATGTACTTTTTTTTCTGTGACGATTCTTTGTTCAGTTTCATCTGCAAACAGGCAAATTCAGCTTTCTGATTCAAATAAAACGGTATATCATTAACACAACGCACGGGCAATAGTGGGTCAATGACTGAGTCCTGTTAGGCTCCCCACAGAGTTGGTGTGTCGTACCTGTCTGTACTACGCCTAGGACACCATTGTGCAATTTGCTTTTTAAATAAGAACTAAATCAGACATGTGCTGAATTATGCATTCTATTTAAACTTAATTTCTTCTTATAAAAAAATTGACACAAGCAAAACTCGTCAGTCGCACAGAAAAAGTCATTGGATTAGAATGAGACAAAGGAACAAGCTGCCTTTAGAAAGGGATGTAGTACAGTGGAACACTTGCTAATCGTGAAAGAAACTGAACAAAGGTATTCACAGATTTTCAGAAAGCTGCTGACTCGGTATTACGAGGGCCACGAAAATATTTCGCATAAATAGTGAAAGAACGTCACCTGCCTCCGTAGGCGAGGTCGCTGACGCACGCCTGTGTGATGGCGCTCGACTCGGATATTTGTGCCAGTTCCAATCCTTGTGGTAGATGAAATGTTCACTGCAAGTATTTCGCCAGCAAGGGGAGGAGAGGTGTTGGGGTAAAGTTCCTGACCGCTAGTCATTGCGCCATATCGTGGATTAAAGTCTAATCATCTCCACTGTGTCTGACGAAGTGAACGCATGCGACACTGTCGATGAGATCTGTCCGTCGGCTAGGGACGTGAAGTCTCGTGGCCTTATTCGCGCTATTAGCGAGGAGTAGTCTATGTGCCGGCACCGAGTTTCACCCCGTTCCTTTCATCCATCATCATCATCATCATCATCATTATTATCATCATATTCATCATACAACACCAACGTGACACAACGCTATACAAGCATCAGTTACACTCACCTACACACTATAATACAAACTCGTCACAACTGTCGCATTCCGCCATGGAAAGGGGTCAGATGCGTGCAGAAAAAGAATACTCCACGCGACTGAATCGCCTCCCCTTCATCCCCCACCCTCCCACCCATGGGTTGTCCCAGACAACAATGCCATAAAAAATTTGTGTTTAATGAAGGAATAAAATGTTACGCACTTTGTCTTCACCCAAAATTTACTTTATAATCTACACACTTTTGAATACTTTTGAACTAGTTCTATAAACATATTTCGCACTCTGATGATTGTACATGAGCTCTTTGAGGTGATAAGAGTTGCTGCATGTGTCATGCTAACCTTGCTAACGGATGGCATTTTGAACATTTCACGTAATAAAGAGCTTCATGCATTATCCTAGTACCTTGTGCTCCGCTAAGTTCTCCATTATCAGTCCATTGTGATTAGTTGAAGAAAATTAATTCTGACAAGAAAACAAAGCTTTTACGGACTTGTGTCCATGTAAGATATATTTTCCTTTTCCGTGTATTCTTCGCAGGCCACTGCGGTGTACGGCACCACTACTTTCATTTCCTCGCTTTCTTGTTCCGTGTACAACTGCTGCTTGGAAAGAACGAATTTCGGTAAGCATCCAATTGAGCTCTCATTTTCTCGTCGCGACCATTTCACGATACGTATGAGGCAGGAAGTAATTTGTGATCTTATCCTTCTCCGAACTGCCACTCTCGAAATTTTAACATCAGGCTTCTCCGTGTTGCACAACGTCCGTCGTACATCGTATGCCACTGTTGTTTGGATGAGTATTGCTCTCCTACTTGCTAACAACACCACGACGAAATGTGCAGCTCTTCTATAGATCTCCTCTACGCTTTGTATTAACCTGACGTATGAAGGTTCTCAGAATAGGGAGAAATACAAAAGACTCAGCGTAGTATTTGCTTCCCCTGCATTTTTTTCTACATGTTAGGGTATGTTGCCCAAGTTCTGAAGTACCTACTTTTCACATCTTGCATATCCACCATGATATGCGTTTTAGAACTTAGTACAGCGTAGTTGGCCTGTCGGTTTCCTAAGTGGACCGTGACGGTAGAGAGACTTGGACCACACCACCTAATGAAGCACGGGCGACTGCAGAAACGTATCCACGAGGGGTCAGAATTCCAAAATTGCTAGTTTTCATGTAACTGGTTCTATGAGTTTCGGAACAAATAATTCCCCAAAATCTGGATTTTACAAGATATACTCGAAACTTACTGTGCCTCAAGCGACTGATCGGTATTCCCTCAATGTTTTTTTTTTAGATTGTGTTTGATACCGAAATGGTAACAGTATTTCAGTAGCACACGCTAAGTGCACATTTTTATAACATTAATGTGAATACTTGCATTTTGATTCTATGATTTGAAATTAAAAGCTTATGATTAAATTTAGAGCATTCAATAAGTCGTTCACAAGAATTTTTTACATTTATACAGGGCGTCGCAGGATGAATGGTCAATATTCAGGGATATGGCCTGAACGATCATTCAGAGCAAAGTGGTCTATTAGACATGAGCCCCAAAGTACATGCCTTACGAGCTATCAGCACTTGTTGATCTTCGATGCTGTATAAAAAATCTCTTATAACGCCCTATTTGTTTTCCATATTTTGAGAGGTAGTGGTATGAAACAAAGCAAGAAAAATGTGTCCAGTAAAAATGGGCTCTAAAGGGCACACCTTAAGAGTTTTGGACATTAGTTCCTCTTCGCTACTGTGAGAAACATCTACTGAACAAGTGATCGTATGTCTTATGGTATGCATTTTGGAGCCCATGTTTACTAGATTTTTTTTGCTTAGAATGACCGTTCTTGTCATGTTTACGATTCGTCCTGGGACACCCTACCTGTATAACAATAAAGTGTTCCAGGGCAGAAAGGAGGACAGCATCGGTCGTAAGGTCATTTGTATTTATTGTTGCGTTGCTGATCTAGGTTTCAACTGGCAGTGCAGCTACCATCAATGCGTGTTGTTGAACGTAATTATATCGACACATCTTCCAGTCTAACTCAAGCATGTACAAGGTTTAGTTAAACTGTTGGACGAATACCTGTAGATGCCTGAGCTAGAATGGAATATGTGTCAAAAAATATTCAGATGTGTGTGAATTCCTAAGGGACCAAACTGCTGAGGTCATTTGTTCCTAGACTTACACACTACTTAAACTTACTTATGCTAAGAACAACACATACACAAACATGCCCAAGGGAGGACTAGAACCTCCGGTGGGAGTGGCAGCGCAATCCGTGACATGCCGCCTCAAACCGCTCGGCCACTCCGCGCGGAGAATATGTGTCGTTACATATACATTCAGGCTACATTGCTACTTATAGAGCACTGATGATAGCTGCACTGCTACTTGAAATCTAGATATTCAATGCAATAAAAAAGACAGATGACCTTACGATAGACGCTGACCTCCTTTCTGTGTTGGAGAACATCATGGCCATGGGGCATAATCATTCCCATGGAATCGAACATGGCTAATACTGTTAGGTTTTCATTCAACTAAAGAAATCTGAAGTAGGAGAATGACAACAGCCTGCTGAGTAGCAAGAAACAATCAGATGAAAATGCCAGATTAATATTCTGCAAAGTGGATACACCAAAATAAACTTAAAGAGACCGCAGTATATCTATTCGCTCTCAGCAGTGCTAAACAATCGAAATGCACGAGAGTTAGAAACATGCCGCGCGGGATTAGCCGAGCGGTCTTGGCGCTGCAGTCATGGACTACGCGGCTGGTCCCGGCGGGAATTCGAATCCTCCTCGGGCATGGGTGTGTGTGTTTGTCCTTAGGATAATTTAGAGTAAGTAGTGTGTCAGCTTAGGGACTGATGACCTTAGCACTTAAGTCGCATAAGATTCCACACACATTTGAACAGTTAGAAACATAAAGGCTACGTTTCCAGGTTATAGGATACAGCCTGTGCCCATTATTTTTCCCCTTCCACCACCTCTTGCGAACTTCTGTGTAGCTAAATAACCGAACCATGTAAGTTTTGTTTTGTTATGAAGACAGTAAAATGTTTCTCCCATGTACGTGCTAACAGAGCACTCAAACGCCCCTTATTTGATCACTATGGGCAGTCAGAATAGGGGGCGAACAACCACAAAGACTTGTTAATAAGACGCAATGGTCTGGAGAAGGCAGTGCTCCTTGGGAGCAACTTTCGTTTAATTTTATTTCCTTGTCCACGACGTTGCACACCGGCTCCCTAGTGGAAAGGTAACTTCCGCGGCGGGTCGTTGAACCTTCAAAAGTTCTGGCCTGGCTCGTCTGCTCGCAGACCCGCCGAGCGAGGTATTCACCACGGTAGCCGAGACCGCGGGCGCCAACCCAGTTTCTCCAGGGCTCGCCGTCCGTCTTCCCAGGCAGACAACGTTTCAATACGGCCTGCAATATCGCAGGCCTGCCGTACGCAAACAAATAACGGCTGACGCTGCGGCGGAAGAGGTGGGGATGGAGCGACGTGTGAGCGGAGCCGGCGGAGCCAACGAATTTGTGGAGCGAGTCTTGCCGGGCCGTGGGTTCTGCTCCCGACCGCTCTGGCCGTCCCGTCTTGTCCAGACAAGCCGTAACTCCACCCTTCCTGCCCCCTCCCACTCCCTGGTTCCGCGCCTGCGGGGCACCTTTTCTCCAGTCGTGCGAGCTGTCCGTATTCTCCTCGCAATATTGTCAGACGGCTCGCAGCGTCACACGCATCGTGACATGTGTGAGATTGCAAAGAGTTATGGGCCGACCGGGAATCTGGCGTGACTGCCGAGCGGGCGTAAATTATACCGAATGGACAGCACCGCGACGTCCTCTTCTATAGCGGAAGGAAGGTGAGACCGAAAAGGGTAGGGGGAAAAAAAAGACAGGATGGAAGGGGGCACAGATAGGGTGGAGGCAGTATCCCCACGGCCGCAGTGACTGCCGTTCATCATTTTGATTGATGCTTCTTATAGCGTTACTTTGTAATTAAAACGAGATGTGGGATACCCGGCTTGGCCGGCCCTCGCCACGTTCTTCCTTTTTATCTCCCACCCCCCTCCCCTTCTCCCCCTTCTGTGGTCCCTGCGCCCGAGTTGAGGCCAACCGCACCACATCACGGTGGCTTCGAGTCTAATTTGCACTTGTATGACGGCGCTAAGCGAAAACCAGTCGCCTTGCACAGTCGACGCCTCCAGACAGTGGGTATCGCTCCACGTGTGGAGCAGAACGTGTAATTTTCCGGTGTAATCCGTCTGCGACGGGTAACGGGTCGACAGAAGTCCAAAACTCCCCACTTCAGCCGCGCAATGCGACTAGTAGTTCCTCCACCGTGCAGTTTGCAGACCTAACTGACATAGCATTTCGGTTTAAGAAGACTACGTTAGAAAGAAGAACAAATAATTTTGTCTCAGAGAATATCGTTACAATGTAGGAGGAACTAAGATGTTCAAATTACTGACATAAATACGGATAAAACAGAGAGATAGATAAGCTACTCATAACTCATTAAAAGACATTTAGTGTTGAATAAAGTGGAATTCCGTACCATTTCGTATAAGGAACTGCCTCTAACTAACCTACGGTTCGTCTTTTTTGGTAGTCAACTTCTATCACGAACAACTAATACGGACAGTGATGGGAAATGTCAGATGAGATTATAAAATCATGATAAGGTTCTTACAGTACTATTTGTGGTCTGTCCAGAGATCGCAGCAAATTCGGCCACTTGAATGGATACCACAGACATCAGCGAGACACTCCTGAAGACACGGCCTCCCTCTCACAAGGGAAACTCCCTATCGCACTCCCTTGAGATTTGGAGGGTCCAGTGGACATCCTGTCAAAAACTGAACACAGATCAAGCATGAAAACTGGAAGAAGGTGTACTAAACCGTAAAAAAAGAAAAGCGTTCAAATGGTTCAAATGGCTCTGAGCACTATGGGACTTAACATCTGAGGTCATCAGTCCCCCAGAACTTAGAACTACTTAAACCTGACTAGCCTAAGGACATCACACACATCCATGCCCGAGGAAGGATTCGAACCTGCGACCGTAGCATCAGCGCGTTCGGTCAGACAGTTACCTATCATCCGCATTAAGAGAACTGACTGAATGGATCGCGGAAGAACGTGGGCAGGTGTCAGGGGGCTATATATATATACGGTGGTCCATTGATCGTGACCGGTCCAAATATCTCAAGAAATAAGCGACAAACGAAAAAACTACGAAGAACGAAACTTATGTAGCTTGAAGGGGAAAACCAGATGGCGCTATGGTTGGCCCGCTAGATGGCGCTGCCATAGGTCAAACGGAAATCAACTGCGTTTTTTTTAAAAATAGGAACCCCAATTTTTACTACATATTCGTTTAGTACGTAAAGAAATATGTATGTTTTACTTGGATCACTTTTTTCGCTTTATGATAGATGGCGCTGTAATAGTCACAAACATATGGCTCACAATTTTAGACGAACAGTTGGTAACAGGTAGGTTTTTAAATTAAAATACAGAACGTAGGTACGTTTGAACATTTTATTTAGGTTGTTCCAATGTGATACATGTACCTTTGTGAACTTATCATTTCTGAGAACGCATGCTGTTATAGCGTGATTACGTGTAAATACCACACTAATGCAATAAATGCTCAAAATGATGTCCATCAACCTCAATGCATTTGGCAATACGTGTAATGACATTCCTCTCAACAGCGAGCAGTTCGCCTTCCGTAATGTTCGCACATTCATTGACAATGCACTGACGCATGTTGTCAGGCGTTGTCGGTGGATCACGATAGCAAATATCCTTCAACTTTCCCCACAGAAAGAAATCCGGGGAGGTCAGATCCGGTGAACGTGTGGGCCGTGGTATGGTGCTTCGACGACCAATTCACCTGTCATGAAATATGCTATTCAATACCGATTCAACCGCACGCGAGCTATGTGCCGGACATCCATCTTGTTGGAAGTACATCGCCATTCTCTGATGCAGTGAAAGACCTTGTAGTAACATCGATGGAACATTACGTAGGAAATCAGCATACATTCCACCATTTACACTGCCATCGATAAAATGGGGGCCAATTATCCTTCCTCCCATAACGCCGCACCATACATTAACCCGCCAAGGTCCCTGATGTTCCACTTGTCGCAGCCATCGTGGATTTTCCGTTGCCCAATAGTGCATATTATGCCGGTTTACATTACCGCTGTTGGTGAATGACGCTTCGTCGCTAAATAGAACGCGTGCAAAAAATCTGTCATCGTCCCGTAATTTCTCTTGTGCCCAGTGGCAGAACTTTACACGACGTTCAAAGTCGTCGCCATGCAATTCATGGTGCATATAAATATGGTACGGGTGCAGTCGATGTTGATGTAGCATTTACAACACCGACATTTTTGAGATTCAAGATTCTCGCGCAGTTTGTCTGCTACTAATGTGCGGACAGCCGCGACAGTAGCTAAAACACCTACTTGGGCATCATCATCTGTTACAGGTCGTGGTTGACGTTTCACATGTGGCTGAACACTCCCTGTTTCCTTAAATAACGTAACTATCCGGCGAACGGTCCGGGCACTTGGATGATGTCCAGGATACCGAGCAGCATACATAGCACACGCCCGTTCGGCATTCTGATCACAATAGCCATACATCAACACGATATCGACCTTTTCCGCAGTAGGTAAACGGTCCATTTTAACACGGGTAATGCATCACAAAGCAAATACCGTCCGCACTGGCGGAATGTTACGTCGTACCACGTACTTACACGTTTGTGACTATTACAGCGCCATCTATCACAAAGCGAAAAAAGTGGTCCAACTAAAGCATTCATATTTCTTTACGTACTACAAGGATATGTAATAAAAAATGGGGGTTCCTATTTAAAAAAAAAACGCAGTTGATATCCGTTTGACCTATGGCAGCGCCGTCTAGCGGGCCAACCATAGCGCCATCTGGTTTCCCCCTTCGAGCTAGACAAGTTTCGTTCTTTGTAGCTTTTTCGTTTGACGCTTATTTCTTGAGATATTTGGCCCGGTCACGATCAATGGACCACCCAGTATATATGATCTGACTGAATGGATCACGGAAGAACGTGAGCAGGTGTCATTGGGCGTATATATATATATATATATATATATATATATATATATATATATATATATATAAACTGAAAATTACACAAATATTTACACTGTACCATTTGCAGTGGCAAAATAACGATCTATCGATCTTACGTAAGTTCTTTTTGATGTACCCATAGAGTACAGGTTATGACATCATGCTGTGCGACGAAGCGCACGTTTCTTTTTTTTGTTTTCGTATCAGTGAAACGGACTGTGAATTTGAAATAAAACATAATTACCCTTACATAAATTATTATAATAAATAAAAAAATTGGAATATATGCCAGTATATGACTGAGATAACATTACTTCTTAATGAAAAGAGATTAGAACACTAAAAAATATGGCAGTGTCTTCATGGCAAGACAGTGTCGTGCAAGCGTGGCCCATCAAGAACTGCTGCTTGTGGCTGGGCTGGCTCTCGGCTACATACTGGTGGATACCAGTCAGGCGGACAGAGTAATACACGGGAGTAGCAACAGATGGCAGCAGCCTCACGATAGTAATAATTGTTTCCTATATATATATATATATACAGCGTACGCGAATCTGCATATGGAAGAATGCAAAGTGAATCATTTAAATAGGACAATGTCAGACTTATAAAATGAAGATACGCTAGGTACAAGAATTTCGTCAATTTCTAAGGCCAGAAACATTATTTCCAATACGGCAGTTAACATTAGACATTTATTACAGGTTAAATCAATGACGTAAGTGGGGTACAATGTGGATAAAGGAACGAGAATAGTTTATTTAATAAGATTATGGCAGAATACCTAATTTTATAATTCGTAGTATCATTATTACTTATGGTGCATATATCGATACACAAAACAATGAACAAAAGTAATATCATATTGGCATATTGCAGTGATGTCATTTGTCAGGCATTTGTAATATTTTGGAGCTATTCGCGATTCATTATCAATCATTACCATAAATCTGGCGTTGGCAGTGCCTAACTATATGGCCGTAGTGGCCGAGCGGTTCTAGGCGCTTCAGTCTGGAACCGCGCGACCGCTACGGTCCCAGGTTCGAACCCTGCCACGGGCATGGATGTGTGTGATGTCCTTAGGTTAGTTAGGTTTGAGTAGTTCTAAGTTCTAGGGGACTGATGACCTCAGATGTTAAGTCCCATAGTGCTCAGAGCCATTTTGCAGTGCCTAAAAATAAGGCTATGCGATAAGACATCGACCTTCGATTCCCATGATTGGTAGGTTTTCAAGTGTCTCCGAATACTGAATTAATTCAATCAGGAAGTGCATCTGATAAAATATGCATAGATAAAGCGTACGACGTTTGGCGGCTCTGAATTCACCTTACTGCATTAAGATGTGAGACTGGTGATATTCGTTACATACGTAACTCTCTCTGTAAGGTGAGTGCGCTCGAAAGCTTAAAGACGGGCTGAACGTGATGCGAGATGTTTCCAGAGGGCGGCCATCCTCAGGGAAGGCGAAGGCGGCGCCCGGGCGGCGGCGGCGGGGAACAGCGCCGCCAGCCGTGCATCACCGCCTGTCACCGTATATCTCCCGTTAGGCCGTAATAAACACCAAACACTCGCCTTTTTTCCGGAATTAATCCTCCGGAAAAAGCAGACATTCATTTGAAGAGGGAGGAAGGGCGGGCGAGGCGAAGAGAAGATAAAGAAGAGAAATCCCGGTGAGATCTGCATATCCGGGCGATCCAGACGCCCGGGCAGGACGCGCGCGCACTCAGCCGCTGCTCGCAATTAACTGCGGATGTATTGGTTTCATTAACAGGCTTCGGATTTTACTGCTGCGTCACGGGCGGCTATCAACTGCAGGAAAAAGGGAGCCCCAACAACGCCTCTTTCGCTGAGGAACCGTCCGTTAAAGAAATTTCCTTACCCGGAAAGATTCCACCCTCTGGAAACTCCTTCGTATAGTCAAAATCCTTTAGAATATTTAGGGAAGTAGCAGGAAAGGCTCATTATGCCGTGCAATTTCGATGTGGTGAAATGGAAGTACACTACTGGCCATTAAAATTGCTGCACCAAGAAGAAATGCAGATGATAAACGGGTATTCATTGGACAAATATATTATACTAGAACTGACATATGATTCCATTTTCACGCAATTTGGGTGCATAGATCCTGAGAAATCAGTACCCAGAACAATCGCCTCTGGCCGTAATAACGGCCTTGGTACGCCTGGGCGTTCAGTCAAACAGAGCTTGGATGGCGTGTACAGGTACAACTGCCCATGCAGCTTCAACACGATACCACAGTTCATTAAGAGTAGTGACTGGCGTATTGTGACGAGCCAGTTGCTCGGCCACCATTGACCAGACGTTTTCAATTGGTGAGAGATCTGGAGAATGTGCTGGCCAGGGCAGCAGTCGAACATTTTCTGTACCCAGAAAGGCCCGCACAGGATCTGCAACATGCGATCGAGCATTATCCTGCTGAAATGCAGGGTTTCGCAGGGATCGAATCAAGGGTAGAGCCACGGTTCATAACACATCAGAAATATAACGTCCACTGTTTAAAGTGCCGTCAATGCGAACAAGAGGTGATCGAGACATGTAACCAATTGCACCCCATACCATCACGCTGCGTGATACGTCAGTATGGAGATGACGAATACACGCTTCCAATGAGCGTTCACCGCGATGGCGCCAAACACGGATGCGACCATCGTGATGCTGCAAACAGAACCAGGATTCATCCGAAGAAATGACGTTTTGACATTCGTGCACCCAGGTTCGTCGTTGAGTACACCATCTCAGGCGGTCCTGTCTGTGATGCAGCGTCAAGGGTAACCGCAGCCATGGTCTCCGAGCTGATAGTCCATGCTGCTGAAAACGTCGTCGAACTGTTCGTGCAGGTGGTTGTTGTCTTGCAAACGTCCCCTTCGGCTGACTCAGGGATCGAGACGTGGCTGCGCCATCCATTACAGCCATGCAGATAAGATGCCTGTCATCCTGACTGCTAGTGATACGAGGCCGTTGGGATCCAGCACGGCGTTTCGTGTTGTCTTTCTGAACCCAACGATTCCATATTCTGCTAACAGTCATTGGATCTCGACCAACGAGAGCAGCAATGTCGCGATACGATAAACCGCAATCGCGATAGGCTACAATCCTACCTTTGTCTAAGTCGGAAACGTGATGGTACGTATTTCTCCTCCTTACACGAGGCATCACAACAACGTTTCACCAGGCAACGCCGGTCAACTGCTGTTTGTGTATGAGAAATCGGTTGGAAACTTTCCTCATGTCAGCACGTTTTAGGTGTCGACTCCGGCGCCAAGGTTGTGTGAATGCTCTGAAAAGCTAATCATTTGCATATCACAGCATCTTCTTCTTGTCGGTTAAATTTAGCGTCTGTAGCACGTCATCTTCGTTGTGTAGCAATTTAAATGGCCAGTAGTGTATCTGCTCTCCGAAAATTTCTGAAAGTCGTCGTACACAATTTGGTCATATTTTTCGTGATAGCATACAGCAACAGCAAGTATCATACAATAAAATTCTTTACAACCTGTTCCGGATGGGATACATTCATTATCAAGGTTCAGCGACGTACACGCTACTTATTACTGAAAGAGCTTTCTGCGAAGGGCGTTCACTAAGTAATGCAACAAATTTTATGCGAGGCCAGTTTCGGTTGAAAAACGCGGAATTTGTTGTGAGACATCGTAGATATTCATGGCCGTTTGGAGAGCGTCTACGGAGACCTGGCTGGGAAGAAAAACACGGTGAACCGTTGGGCGAGTATTCTGTCACCACACGCAAGACCGTCGCTCAGACCTGCCCGACCTTCCGTTAGCCGGCCGGCCGCACGCTGCTGAGACTCCTGCTGTGTTAGAACGTGCGGACACTCTCGTTCGAGGTATTCGGCGGATGACAATCAAACGCTTTTGCGCAGAAGTGGATCTCTCTGTTGGCAGCGCTGACACAGATGTCCACCAGTTGGGGTATTCAAAGGTGTGTGTCGGCTGGGCTCACCGCCATATAGGGCGAGGTAGCACCATCTGTGCGGAGTTGCATGCGTGTTACGTGGCTGATAGTGAGAATTTTTTGGTCGTGCATTGTCACAGGCGATGCAACGTGGGTTCATCACTTCGAGTAGGAAACAATGCACCAATCCAAGTAGTGGCGCCACACCATCTTCCCTAGGAAGAAAAATTTCAAAGCCGCACGCTCAGCCGTTGAATCCATGACGACGGTCCACTGGGACTCTTTTGAGGTGTTCCAACGATCAACTCTTAAATGTCTTGTGCTATCTTCAGAAAATCGAAGAAACGACTTCAGCGAGTTCGTCGACCAGTGGAGTGATCTCAAGCCAGCATAGAGGCCCACCCAGTAAGAAGGAGTAAGGTCGTCGCACTAAACGGAGATTATGTTTAAAAAACAGGATTTTCTAGCCAAAAGAGAGGGGACTAATTTGGTGTACTTGAATCCTTAGTGAAACGAACCCGGCTTTATAGAAAAAGTGTTGCATTATTTATGGAACACCTGTCGTATCTGAAAAATGTCCACCCAATTTGAAGTCCAGTTGCGGCGGCGCGGTTCCATTCGTCCATTACCTGCACTTACATGTGAATTCGTTGCAGCAGATCGCCGGTAGGAAAGCCGAGCAAAAACCTACCCGTACTGCAACTCGCACCACGCTGCAACAACGTAACTATTCCAAGAATCGGCAAAAGTGCTTAATTTTTCAATGAAAGGTGGAAATACTGTCGAAACTTCGGTATATTGTGAACCTTGAAAATGTACGCGTTCACTGCCACTCCCGCGCTAATTTTAAAACAGTCACGCACAAACTCTTTCATTCGCGTTAGCAAGTTTATGCTAGCATATTTCCCGAAATCTGAACAGCTATTAAGGACGGAATATTCATTAATGAAAATGCTCGCCATACTATTAAGTTTATCGGTGTCTAATTCACTCAAGATTTTAGTCACTGACCTGCCCAATATGCCACGCGGGATTACTGTATTTTCTCGTACACAATATTACTTAAAAAACCGTACGTTCTAAAAAAAAAAAAAAACACACCGGAATAAATATGCTGTCACTTTAAAACACTTTTGAATCAGGTAGCACAACTGAAACCGGCAAATTGCGGAGCTCATATTACACGACCGTGCCATTGAAAGGCTGTGTTCTGACTACCTTATATGGCTGCAAGGTTTCTATATCTCCAAGAGAGCCGGCCGTTGTGACCGTGCGGTTCTAGGCGCTTCAGACAGGAACCGCGCTGCTGCTACGGTTGCAGGTTCGAATTCTGGCTCGGGCATGAATGTATGTGATTTCCTTAGGTTAGTTAGGTTTAAATAGTTCAATGTCTAGGGGACTGATGACCTCAGATGGTAAGTCCTATACTGCTTAGAGCCATTTGAACCATCTCCAAGAGAAAAGACGCGAGAAGGATACTCCGTTCTGATTGGTCAATTTTATTTACGGCCAGTATAAAACTATTATTCTCCATCGTTAATCCGCGCTTTTCATAACTAACCAGTCAACAAATAACACACTTTTGACCTGTATTCTTTCCCAAAATAAATATTTAACATTCTGATATTTTGTTTATACTTTACGTTATTAACTATTTTCATTTGCTCTTGAATTAGCTTCCCTTTTACCATAAATTTACTTAACATATTATCATACAAAATTTCCCGTCGTCTGGTTTCATACTGTCTTAAAACTTCCTCACACTAATTCGTACAGCGTTTATCACTAGAACAACGATCTGCATATTTACTTTAGACCACATTCACGCATTATTCGTACTACTAAAAGCATACACAGAACTGTACAAATATAAATAAACAAAAAAGCGTTCAAGAAATAAATATAACAGTTCACGAAAACATTCTCTTGATCTGCCTCTTGAATGTCTCTGAGCACTATTGGACTCTGGTGTTCAAAATTCCTAACTACATTATAGTTTTTTCTATTTAGTCCTATCCGTTACTGTCCTCTAGCAGAAGAAAATTAGAACTACGTACTCGACTGAGCCAGCTTCAGACCATCTGTCACTGTGCACGCATGAGTCACAACTCAGACGCTGTGAGGCGTGGCGCCTTACATCGCTCCTGTCTAGAGCCTGTTTCATACTGTTCGATGTGTTACATTTCCATTCAGAAGCTCTACGGGCGAAACTCATACTTTATCGATAAAATATTGGAGGTTTTTCAAGGTTATTTTCTAAGTAATTTGGTTTAACTGTCTCGTGGTCTGCGGTGACCTGCTACCGAGGAATTGATATTTAGCCCCTCTTAACTCTGCGTCTGTAAAACAGTGCAAATGACGACGATACGTGATGTCTGTCTTGTTCGGAAACCAACATCTTACACTCATTTATGTATCTTGCTGTTAACAGCAGTAATGGTCACTTTACTTTTTACACTCAAATTTGTATTTAGTAGTGCACTATTCTGTCAAGAGTTGGTTTGTCTGAGTGTTAGTTGCAAGTTAACAGTGATACAAAACAGCATAGATAGGTTAACTGAAGAAAAGTCGACAAATATTCACCTTGTCTGTGAAGTCTCTGAATGCAATGTAAGAAAGTGATACGACGACGCTATACTGAACTGTTCCAGCTGCGACGGTAACCACATCACAGTACTTTTGCGTCCATATACAAGCATATCCGCTGTATTTGTACTTTGCGTGTGTTGACGGTTGAATACTATAGGCCTTTTCACTGCTGTGAATTTATTGTCGCAGAAATTAAGATATCTGGGATCAAAAACGGAATGAGTCATAATTACAGCGTTACTTCCTAAAGAGCCACCAGATCTGTGAACCCTTATAAGGCGAAGTACTCATAAATTAAAAAATTTTGGCGACCTATTATAACTTCAGTGATTTTGTTTGTATAAGAATAAATGGGAACGATGTAAAGTGCAACTTCTTTACTTTCCATTGGTGATGATCGGTTTGAGTTAACGCAGCCTTCATCTGACCCTAATTAATTTACCCAGACCACATGAGGAGCCGGTGCTCGGAGATGCTGTGAAGTACCAAAAGGCCGCCGTCACCAACTGTTGAAAATATACCTCGAAACAACTTCCGAAATATAGTCACTGGAATTCGGGTCCACGATGTACACGAACGAAGGCATTTTGCGGCGAATAATTCCTATTTCAAATAATAGAGCACAGGAATCAGTCGTCCTTTTCTTTCAGGTTTTATTAGGCAAATCTAGATTTCGGCTAGTGCCTAGAATTATCAATGCACTATTTCATGGTATCAATGCATGTCCCAGTGTATCTGGCCCCTGTTGTTCGGGCTTCTGTCACAGTTCGTTCAAGACAATTGGAACGTGCATCGTTCTGGTGGAAAGCACAGCACGTTAGTATCGAAGAACTGACGATAGCATGAGGGCCAGAGGTACTGGGACATGCACTGATACGACGAAATAGTGCATTGACAATCGCCAGGCACTAACCGAAATCTAGATTTGCGTAATGAAACACGAAAGAAAAGGAAGACTAATTGCTGTGCTCTATAATTTGAAAGTCATATCACAGTAGTTGAGTGCACCCACATTACTAATGTAAGGTAACTTGCTAATTCCTATTTAGTGGACGTTAATACACTATTGGCCATTAAAATTGCTACACCCAGCTGAAAAGCAGATGATAAACGGGTATTCATTGGACAAATATATTATACTAGACTGACCTGTGATTACATTTTTACGGAATTTGGGTGCATAGATCCTGAGAAATCAGTACCAAGAACAACCACCTCTGGCCGTAATAACGGCCTTGATATGCCTGGGCATTGAATCAAACAGAGCTTGCATGGCGTGTACTGGTACATTTGCCCATGCAGCTTCAACACGATACCACAGTTCATCAACAGTAGTGACTGGCGTATTGTGACGAACCAGTTGCTCGGCCACCTTTGACCAGACGTTTTCAATTGGTGAGAGATCTGGAGAATGTGCTGGCCAGGGCAGCAGTCGAACATTTTCTGTATCGAGAAAGGCCCGCACAGGACCTGCAACATGCGATCGTACATTATCTTGCTGAAATGTAGGGTTTCGCAGGGATCGAATCAAGGGTAGAGGCACGGGTCGTAACACATCTGAAATGTAACGTCCACTGTTCAAAGTGCCGTCAATGCGAACAAGAGGTGAAGGAGACGTGTAACCAATGGCACCCCATACAACCACGCCGGGTGATACGCCAGTATGGCGATGACAAATACACGCTTCCAATGTGCGTTCACCGCGACGTCGCCAAACACGGATGCGACCATCAAGATACTGTAAACAGAACCAGGATTCATCCGAAAAAATGACGTTTTGTCATTCGTGCATCGAGGTTCGGCGTTGAGTACACCATCGCAGGCTTTGCTGTCTGTGATGCAGCATCAAGGGTAACCGTAGCCATGGTCTCCGAGCTGATAGTCCATGCTGCTGCAAATGTCGTCGAACTGTTCGTGCAGATGGTTGTTGTCTTGCAAACGTGCCCATCTGTTGACTCAGGGATCGAGACGTGGCTGCACGATCAGTTACAGCCATACGGATAAGATGCCTGTCGCCGCGACTGCTAGTGATACGAGGCCGGGGATCCAGAACGGCGTTCCGTACTACCCTCCTGATCCCACCGATTCCATATTCTGCTAACTGTCATTGGATCTCGACCAACGAGAGCAGCAATGTCGCGATACGATAAACCCGCAATCGCGATAGGCTACAATCCGACCTTTGTCAAAGTCAAAAACGTGACGGTACGCATTTCTCCTCCTTACACGAGGCATCACAACAACGTTTCACCAGGCAACACCGGTCAACTGCCGTTCGTGTATGAGAAATCGGTTGGAAACTTTCCTCATGTCAGCACGTTGTAGGTGTCGTCACCGGCGCCAACCTTGTGTGAATGCTATGAAAAGCTAATCATTTACATATCAAAGCATCTTCTACCTGTCGGTTAAATTTCGCGTCTGTAACACGTCATTTTCGTGGTGTAGCAATTTTAATGGCCAGTAGTGTACATGTAGCAGCAGTGAAAAGAGTAGCCGGCCGGAGTGGCCGAGCGGGTCTAGGCGCTACAGTCTGGAACCGCGCGACCGCTGCCTCGGCATGAATGTGTGTGATGTCCTTAGGTTAGTTAGGTTTAAATAGTTCTAAGTTCTAGGGGACTGATGACCACAGCAGTTGAGTCCCATAGTGCTCAGAGCCATTTGACCCATTTTGAAAAGAGTAATAAACTAGCCGCCATCTGACAACAATTAATTTCCCCAGGTCATGTGAGGTGCCGTTGCTCGGAGCTGTTCTCGATCACCACAAGGCTGCCGTTAACATCTGTGAAAAAAATATCTGTAAATATCTCTGAACAAACTCATAAAACTTCCTGGCAGATTAAAACTGTGTGCCCGACCGAGACTCGAACTCGGGACCTTTGCCTTTCGCGGGCAAGTGCTCTACCAACTGAGCTACCGAAGCACGACTCACGTCCGGTACCCACAGCTTCACTTCTGCCAGTACCTCGTCTCCTACCTTCCAAACTTTACAGAAGCTCTCCTGCGAAACATGCAGAACTAGCACTCCTGAAAGAAAGGATATTGCGGAGACATGGCTTAGCCACAGCCTGGGGGATGTTTCCAGAATGAGAATTTCACTCTGCAGCGGAGTGTGCGCTGATATGAAACTTCCTGGCAGATTAAAACTGTGTGCCCGACCGAGACTCGAACTCGGGACCTTTGCCTTTCGCGGGCAAGTGCTCTCCGCTGCAGAGTGAAAATCTCATTCTGGAAACATCCCCCAGGCTGTGGCTAAGCCATGTCTCCGCAATATCCTTTCTTTCAGGAGTGCTAGTTCTGCATGTTTCGCAGGAGAGCTTCTGTAAAGTTTGGAAGGTAGGAGACGAGGTACTGGCAGAAGTGAAGCTGTGGGTACCGGACGTGAGTCGTGCTTCGGTAGCTCAGTTGGTAGAGCACTTGCCCGCGAAAGGCAAAGGTCCCGAGTTCGAGTCTCGGTCGGGCACACAGTTTTAATCTGCCAGGAAGTTTCATATCAGCGCACACTCCGCTGCAGAGTGAAAATCTCATTCTGGAAACATCCCCCAGGCTGTGGCTAAGCCATGTCTCCGCAATATCCTTTCTTTCAGGAGTGCTAGTTCTGCATGTTTCGCAGGAGAGCTTCTGTAAAGTTTGGAAGGTAGGAGACGAGGTACTGGCAGAGGTGAAGCTGTGGGTACCGGACGTGAGTCGTGCTTCGGTAGCTCAGTTGGTAGAGCACTTGCCCGCGAAAGGCAAAGGTCCCGAGTTCGAGTCTCGGTCGGGCACACAGTTTTAATCTGCCAGGAAGTTTCATATCAGCGCACACTCCGCTGCAGAGTGAAAATCTCATTCTGCAAACTCATAAAGTTTGTCACTTGATTTCCTTTTTCACCATATACATGAACGAAGGAATTTTGCGATGACCAACTCGTATTTACGGGGTGGTCACACACGAAGCAACAGCAAAAAGGGCGAGAACTTCTTTTAGAGTGGAACCATGAATCGTTGAGGTCAAATATCCCGAGTTTCTTTTGTCAAGATCGTAGGACGTTAGTATCGAGCGGATACAGCCAAAAGAATAGTTTACATGACATTTATTATCCGAAATGTTCTGGTTGTTGTTGTCTTTCTTGAGAGGCAACTGCATTCTGATGGCTGTCTGTATCGTCGTAGCGCGTGTTGAACAGGCCCGCGGGCGCGTGCCGTTGGAACGGCGCTCTTAACACCTCGCCACCTCCGGGCCTCATCAGCTCTGGCGCAACGGGACGTAAATAGGAGGCGACGACGCGCGCGCCTCTGGCGGACGGACCATCGCCGCAGATTTACGCGCCGCTGCAAACAACTTCAAAAAGAACTGTCGCGCCACCGGCCGCCCGCGACGCCGCAGGCCCTGAAATACGGGGCACTCCATTCATCTGTTACCGTCTGTATCCTCACAAACAAGACTTGAAGCCTCGCAGGTCCCCACTAAATCCCGCAGGCCGGCCCGGCGGAATGACAACGCGTTGTGACGTCAGCGACGCCGACTGCCCAGCCGTGTGGGGCGGGGGGAGGGGGAGGGGATGACTGAGGAGGGCGCCGCGTGCGGAAGGCGCGAGACGTGGCTGGCGCGACAGACCTCGCGCAGACGCACGCATGGTCCACCGGCTTCTTAATTGGAAGACTGATTGTCTGCGAGTTTTGTCGGCAAGAGCTCGCGTTATTAATCATAATTTGGGCACAATTAGCGCGCATGCCAGCCGACTCCTCGCAGGAGCTTGTCACCGGCGGCTGTCTGGCGGCGGCGATCTCTTCCTGAGACCATTCATTAGCCTACCTGATGGCGGTGTGCATTAGCCGGCGTCCCGTGACAGAAACGCTGCGCCGATGACGCTGTTCTGCGGGGAAGTCGACCCAGAGGCGAGCTAGGGAGCGCTGGCGTCGCTTTGGCAGCGGTCCTCCCTAACATGACGGGACTGGTTAAAGTCCAATCGTGAGTTACTGTGGCATACAGAACATTCTGAACTTGAGAGCAGATGTTACATAGGAACCGAAACTTTTCTCTAAGCAACGTGGAGCTGTCGATTCAAATTGCTCTGAGCACTATGGGACTTAACATCTGAGGTCATCAGTCCCCTAGAACTTACTAACCTAAGGACATTACACACATTCATGCCCGAGGCATGATTCGAACCTGTGACCGTAGCAGTCATGCGGTTCCGGACTGAAGCGCCTAGAAACACTCGGCCACCGTGGCCGGCCTGGCGCTGTTGAAAATGGCACTACATCAAAATGTGAAGACAGAACTGCGCTGACGATACTTACTATTTCCGACATTCTAGAAACACATTGAGGTGACAAAAGTCATGGGTTAACGATCTGCACATATAGTGATCGCGTTAGTTTCACGTACACGATGTATAAAAGCGCAGTGCATTGACGGAGCTATCATTTGTACTGAGGTGATTCATGTGGAAAGGTATACGACGTGATTATGGTTGAACGACGGGAATTAACAGACTTTGAAAGCGGAATGGTGGTTCGAGCTAGATGCATGGGACATTCAATTTCAGAAATCGTAATGGAGTTCGATATTCAGAGTCTACAGTGTCAAGAGTGTGCTTACAATACCAAATTTCAACCTTTAGGTTTTACCACGAACGAGGAAGTAGCCAACGGCCCTCAGTCAACGACCGAGAGCAGCGGCTTTTGCGTAGAGCTGTCAGTGTTGACAGACAAGCAACACTGCGTGAAATAACCCCAGAAACGAACGTGGGACGTACGACTGACGTATCCGTTAGGACAGTGCGGTGAAATGTGTGGTTAATGGGCTTTGGCAGCAGACAACCAACGCGAGTGCACTTGTTAACAGCACCACATCTCCTGCAGCTGCTCTCCTGTGCTCGTTACCATATCCGTTGGGTCCTAGACGACTGGAAAACAGTGACCTCCTCAGACGAGTTCCGATTTCATTTCGTGAGAGCTGATGACAGGGTTCGCGTGTGGCACGCACGTCACGAGACCATGGACCTAGGTTGTGAAGAAGAACCCGTTCAAACTGGTGGTAGCTCCATAATGGTGTGGGCTGTGTTTACATGGACTCTAGTCCAGTTGAACCGATCTTTGATCGAAAATGGCCATGTTCGCCGAGAAAAGGAAGACCGACACGATATTAGAAGGTAATCCCATGACATTTGTCAGCTCATTGTAGTCCGATAAATTAAATTTCTTGATTTGGAACTTCAGGTGCCACATGGCCGTAAATCCATAACAATGGTTTAAGCGAGAAAGAAATCTCTGTACATGATATCCCTTGACACATGGTCGGTATTCAGAGATATGACAGGAACGCTCATTTGAAGTGAAAAACTTCGTGTGGGCATACGCTCTATTCCGAATGGTTCCTGAGACAGAACACAATGTACATCTGCTTTTGGGCTAGCGACGCGGCCGTATGAGTCTGACCCACCTAAACTCTTTGTTGTTTTATCATAACACAATCTATCTCGTTGATTTAAAGCTCTTTGCTAGGGATGTTTTCCGACATTAAACTGGCTCGTTGAACGCGCAGTTGTCAATGGTGTGTGGAGAGTGAAGTACTATGAGGCACTGAGAGTATGAAGCACTGGTTCTTCAAGAGTGCATAAATGCATAGAAGCCGAACATGGGTTAATCGAACATTTATTGTGAATTTTACGACACCTGTAACGTGACGCGTACGATAATGCTTAGAAGTGAATGTGTTAAAATTACTTATTCTTAAATTGATACTTCGTACAAAGTGTGTGGTAATGTTTATTAACAGCTGTAAATGTGTACATGTGTAAACCTGACAATAACACGGAAAATAAATATGTGTTCCATCCTCGAACAGGGAATATGTCCATATGAACTTTTTGCTTCAAATGATTGTTCCTGTCTTATTCCTGTATATTGATCTTTCTTGTGTTATTTAATGTAAGTCTGATGTAACTTATGTGGGATTCAAACAAAATTCTTCAACAGTGTGGTAGTCCGAGCTCTTCTTTATGGAATCTAGGCATGAATTCTCAAGCTCAGCGACAGGATCTCTAATTAGGCAAGATAATTATAAGCATTAGTTCGTCAAATTATATCCACACAGAGAAATGGACTTGAAGATGTCAATAATTCAAAAAAATGGAATAATGAAGTAGAAATGATTAACCATTTTCTCCAAAAGGGTAACGAAGGTAAATTAAATAACAATGATGGAAGCCACACCTGACACCTAAGAGATTCTGTCACATGATTTTCGCAATTTAAACTCGCCATCGTGCAGCACCTGGTATTCAGATGCACACAAGCATTCCAGTATCAGTCTGCCTATCAATATTCTATTCCTCTAAAGTAAAAACAAACATTCAGGAAAAGTGACTCTGAAACTGTTATTAACACGGTAACATAGGACTGATTTTCTATTATAGCGTATGACGAATTCTGTCGGAATATGTTTTGTAATGAGTAACTCCAAACAACGTAGCAGTGCTTCAAAGCAAAACAAAAAAAAAGAAAAAAAATTGTGTAAGAGTAAAAGCAATTGTAATGGACCCCAATTCAATCTCTCCGCCAGTCGCGTCATTATGCTTTTATTTCTCATCAATTACAAATATGTACAAGATCGAAGAGATAAGAAGAGAAGACCAAGAACGAGGTGCTCGGATTGAAAAGGGTGTAAAACAATAATGGAGACTTCTGTCCCTACTATTCAGTCTACATATTCAAGAAGCAACCAACATACAACGACCTAAACAAAAGGTTCAAGAGTCGGATTAAAACTTAGGTGAAAAGATATCAATGATAAAATTCACTGATGATATTGCTATCCTTAGAGGAAGTGAAGAAGAATTATACTATGTGTTGCATGAAATGAGCTGTTTAATGAGTATAGATTACCGATTGAGAGTAAAGCGAAGAAAGACGAAAGTAGTAAGAAGTAGAAGAAATTAGGTTAGCGAGGAACTTAAATACCAAAACTGCGGACCACGAAGTAGACAGTGTGTAGGAATTTTTTGAAATTGGAAGCAAAATAACGTAGGATGAACGAAGAAAGGAGTTCACAAAAAGCAGATTTAGCACAGAAAATGAGAACATTCCTGCCCAAGAGAAGTCTGCTGCAGTACGAAACATCGGCCACATTCTGAGGAAGATATTTCTATGAATATACGTTCGTAGCACGATATTTTGTAATAGTGAACCATGCACTGCACGAAATCCGGGAAAGAAGGGATATGGTGCTATAGAAATATGTTAAAAATTAGATAGACTGATAAGGAATGAGGAAATTCTTTGCAGAATTGACAGAAAGGGGCGTATGGAATATACTGAAAAGAATTAGGGACAGGATGACAGGACATCTGTTAAGACATCAAGGAATATCTTGCATGGTGACAGATGAAACTGAAAAGGGCAAAACTCTACAGGAACGCAGAGACTGGAATATGTCCTGCATATGAGAAAGTAGGGTGCAAGTTCTAATCTGGTTGGCCTCAAACCACTCAGAAGACTTACGACACAGAAAGAAAAAAATATAAATAAAATAGTCAATTGTAGTTATTTTAATAATTAACTTGTCCGTTTGGGGCTTAACAACATCATCACAACGTAGATGACGCCCATATTCAGCTAAGAAAATCCATTATTTCATAAAATTTCTCCATGTTTCCAGTCAGCAGGGAGTTCCATGTGGTCAACACTTTATAGCTATGATCAAGGTAGAAATGGCTATCTCTTTTTCTACAGAATCTGTGAATGAAAGCTAATGACAGACAAAATTAGAAGTAGACTAAATAATAATAGTATCTGAAGGAAGTTAGAAACGATAGAAAATAAAGAGGGGAAATTAATGTTCTACGTTCCACTGATTATGAAGTCAGTAAACACTGATACCTTTTTGAGAATAGGGCAGAATGGGGAATAAAATCGTCAGCATCCTTTTGAATGGAACTGTATCGGCACTCTCCTTAATCACTTTACAAAAACCTAATTCTTGATGGCAAGAAGGGCATTTGAGCCCCGCTCATCCAGAATGAGTCTTCTGCCCTCAGCATTTCAACATCTTGCTGGGTCACACTTATAGATGTAGGAAAAATGAAACCTTAAAATTAATATATTATGTTATTTGGCAAAAAAGATATAACTACTAATATACAGTGTATCCGAGAAGCCGGTGAACCCATAGGTCAAAATAACGTATTGTATACTGGAACACTTACGTATAAAAATGGGGTTGGAGATGCTGTTGAACGACGCCCATCTATCAGTCTCAGAACTGTTTACAAACTAACACATCTGAAGAGAAACTTCTACTGGTTCTCTATCTTGCTGTAACGACACATGATCCATGATTCCCTTCTCTTCGAGCTGAGATTTTAACCACGTTTGCAGCATGTCCAAATAAGTATTTCCGTTCACATTCCCTTCAAAAGAACACGATCCGCAAGGTATCTTGATGACATGGCGACCCTCATCATAACAAGAACCGGGTTCCTTCCAGCGCTTGCACATAATGAGGATTTTCGTTAGACCATACAACCACATTCCACTGTGAGAACCGCAATATATCTCACATTCATCAGTAAATGAACTCTTGTATGAGAAATGACTGCCGGCCGGGGTGGCCGAGCGGTTCTAGGCGCTACAGTTTGGAACTGCGTGACCGCTGCGGTCGCAGGTTCGAATCCTGCCTCGGGCATGGATGTGTGTGATGTACTTAGGTTAGTTAGGTTTAATTAGTTCTAAGTTCTAGGGGACTGATGACCTCAGAAGTTAAGTCCCATAGTGCACAGAGCCATTTGAACCATGTTTTTTGAGAAATGACATTTGGAAACTGAGTAGAAAACGCATGGCAGGCTGCAGTTTGCTGCTCCATGCCGTACTTATTTTAATAAAATCGGTTTTAATCCTTACATTAAAAAAACGTTTATATGGTCATGCATTGTTCCCTGCGGTACTTGAAGTTCAGCTGCTCTTTTGCGAATGAGTTACATGCGAGACTGCTTATCTGAGTGAACGACGGCGGTACGCGTTTCCTCTCGCATTTTCTTATGTCCACTATGAAGTATATCTTTGACACTGCCTGAAACAAATTGTTGCTTACGGCGTGGGGGCTTTTCAAAGTCATCTCTAAACGCAGTCATTACCTGTACAATTCTTTGCCCTGTCTGCAGATGTTTGCGCACCCAAACACAAAGCAGAAATCGTTCCTCAGTCTGTAACTGGTACCCTCTCGGATCAACCATTGCTTCACAAATGAGACAAATGTTGATTTCCTTGTGCTAACGACTGGTTTAGAGCAAGGCGCGGAATACTTATCTTTTTTTAAAACCAGAAAAAGAAAATAAACTCGTTTTGCACTGCATCCTGCAAGTTCGACAATGAACACATTCTGTTCAGTCACGCTGTTAGTGGATGTGATACAACATCCGCTTTCAGGGAACAAAGAAGTTTTGCAACATTATTAAGAAACAAGTACACCAATCTCAGCACTTGAAACGTCGAAGAAACCAGACGCTATCCGTGAAGAAATATTAACATTTGGGGAACAGTTTATTATCGCATTGTATAGTGGAGGTGTCACCAGTTTGCAGGCGCTAGATGATTTGTGGTAACACCTATTCGCCAAGTCTGCCAGAAAAGCAAACTGGATCTTACAATATTTCCACCTGCAGAAGCTGCTGGGCAACATCATTCGTTACAGAGTTACCTCCAAGTCAAAAGTTGGATGGGAAACTGCAAATTTCCTGAGAAATCGGGCTGAACTCACAATAACCTGATCCGAACCCTGTTGTAAAGAGCCAAGATTTAACAACTGAGTCAGTTCTTCACGTTGTTTCGTGTTCATGTGAGTTGAACTGTGGCGGAGCGTGCTCTTCTAGGAAAGCCGTTTTGAAATTTCCTCCATTTGCAAACACTGCACTGGAGTGAACTGTGAAAACGTGCCAGAATTTTTATGTGAAGAAAATGTAGAAGAAGTAGATGTTATGGAAATTGCTAAGGAAACAGACGTCGAAATTAGTGAACTGGAAGAGTCTGACTCACTGCTGCAGGAACAAGTTTGTCTTGATTCTACTACTCAAGGCATTCCTAATGACGCCGAAGAACTTCGCCCATCAAAACATCTGAAGTGAGTCACATACCTTCATCTAGTGCGCCAAAGGTTGAAGGACACTATCAGAAGAATTACGCATCCAGAAATGATCATAATAAGTTTTAGTAAATATTATTGCCTTTTTAATAGTAATAAACCTTTCTATGCTTAATTTGTATTACATGGCTTCTTTATATAAGTCTAATTAGCAACCTATTATGGTTTGCATGTTTCAGCTAACAATAATTCAATTTTCTGTCACTGTTTATTTAATATATATAACACAATCAATAAATGAAGCAGTTTTATAAATATGTATGACAGACTATTGAAATGCTCCGGAACATAACTTCCACTAGTGACGTATGAACCACAATAGATAGATGCCCAGGAAGCATCCAGTTGTGCATGTAGTAACTCAATACAGTAAAGTGAGACATTTCTATTGTCTAAACAAAACCTCAAATAAAAGTGCTGAAAACGTAGGTATTTTTCCACTTTGGGTAAAATTTGAAAAACAGATTTTTTGGACAAAATTTAGTGTCATGGGTATTGGCTGCAGATTGAAGTTGTGGTAATCAAATTTGTAGAGAGTTTTGTGCTCTTTTAGAAAGCCAAAGCGGAAACTGAATTTTTTATTAAATAACTGAAACAATCCGAAATTTCCAAAGTTTTTGACTACAGAAAGTAAACCCAATGTAAATTTTGTTAGCAAAACTTAGTTTTCCATTCTTTCAAACAATATCGTTGAGTTAAGGAAATAAAATTTTCTCCCTACTTTTTGGAAGGGATATCTACACTAAGGAGGCAAGGAAACTGGTACACCTGCCTAATATCGTCTAGGATCCACGTGAGCACACAGAAGTGCCGCAACGGGAAATGGCATGGACTCGACTAATGTCTGAAGTAGTACTGGAGGGAACTGGCACAATGGATCCTGAAGGCTGTACATAAATCCGTAAGAGTACCAACAGCACGTTGCAGGGCTTCCGACGTATGCTCAATAATGTTCATGTCTGGGGAGTTTAGTGGGCAGCGGAAGTGTTTAAAGTCAGAAGAGGGTTCCTGGAAACACTCTGCAGCAATTCTGGACGTGTGGGGTGTCGTATTGTCCTGCTGGAATTGCCGAAGTCCGTTGGAATGTACAATAGACATGAATGGATGCAGGTGATCAAACAGGATGCCTACGTACGTGTCACCTGTCAGAGTCGCATATAGACGTATCAGGCGTCACATGTCACTCCAACTACCCACGCCCCACCCCATTACAGAGCCTCCACCAGCTTGAACATTCCCCTGCTGACATGCAGGGTCCTTGGATTCGTGAGGTAGTCTTCATACCCGTACATGTACATCTGCTCGATACAATTTTAAACGAGACTCGTCCGACCAGACAACATGTTTCCAGTCATCAACAGTCCAATTTCGGTGTTGACGGGCCCTGGCGAAGCGGAAAGCTTTGTGTCGTGGAGTCAGCAAGGGTGCACGAGTGGGCTTTCGGCTCCGAAAGCCCATATCGATGATGTTTAGTTGAATTGTTCGCACGCTGACACTTTTCGATGGGCCAGCATTGAAATCTGCAGCAATTAGCAGAAGGGTTGCACTTCTGTCACGTTGAACGATTCTCTTCAGTCGTCGAAAGTCCCGTTCTTGCAGGATCTTTTTCCAGCCACAGCGATGTCGGAGATTTGATGTTTACCGGACACCGGATATTCCCGGCACACTCGTGAAATCGTCGCACGGGCAAATCCCCACTTCATCGCTACCTCGGAGATGCTGTGTCCCATCGCTCGTGCGCCGACTATATATAGGACAAACATTGCGAACAGTAGAAGAACATTGCACTGAACATCAGCGCTGTACTCGCCTTTTGCAACCTAGCAAGTCTGCTATTGCTGAGCACTGCATTTCCACTGGACACTCAATGGAGTATGGCAAGACAACAATTTTGGCCACAGCAACATCTTTTTGGGACTCCGTCATAAAAGAATCAGTGGAAATTCGCATGACAGACTGTGGTGTCACCGCCAGACACCACACTTGCTAGGTGGTAGCCTTTAAATCGGCCGCGGTCCGCTAGTATACGTCGGACCCGCGTGTCGCCACTGTCAGTGATTGCAGACCGAGCGTCGCCACACGGCAGGTCTAGAGAGACTTCCTAGCACTCGCCCCAGTTGTACAGCCGACTTTGCTAGCGATGCTACACTGACAAATACGCTCTCATTTGCCGAGACGATAGTTAGCATAGCCTTCAGCTACGTCATTTGCTACGACCTAGCAAGGCGCCATAGCAATTGATATTTATTATGTGAAGCATGTACCGTCAAGAGCGATGTACACCAATTATGGATTAAAGTTAAGTATTCCAGCAACAATGTACCTTATTGGCTATATTAATTACATTTAACTGTTCCAGACCTCACGCCAGTCTGCGTGTAATTAAACGCGTGCCTTTCGGCCTCCTCTAGCAACACAGTGTTGGCTCTTCTGCCAACACTTCAAAGACAATCTTTTCAACCGCGACAATGGCTACCAGCTAGATAATGCGTGGAACCCCGTCATCTCTAAGATCTGCTCCAGACGAAGACGTCAGAGTACTCCGATGGCCGCGGCAATTGACAACACCGAAGACAGCTGAGTTCTGCAGTTCCACCAGCGAGGGCGCTGCTGGCGGGCGGTGTGGTTCGTCTCTCCATATGATTTTGACGCATGCGCGCAATACTCGCTGCACGCTATATATTACGGAACGGAGGGCGTGTTCATCAGTCTTCGATGGCTCACCTGAGGATGGCTGGCAGTTGTCCAGTCGAAATATCGTGGATGGAAGCTAACGACGACCGGCTGCAAGTCCGAAATCTTTTTGAATATAACACCACGTTCAAACTCACTTAAACCTTCATAACCTAACATTGTTGCAGCAGTAGACGACCTAACAACTACGCCAGGTACTTGTTGTCTTGTATAGACGTTGGCGACCGCAGCTCCGTATTCTGCCTGTTTATATATCTCTGTATTTGAGTATACATGCCTATACCAGTTTCTTTGGCGTTTCATTGTAAATAATTTTTGTTAAGCCGCTGGAAGAGGACAACATCAGTATTGGTCTCTCCATAGTGCCGTGTGGAGAAGGGGAAATCTGTGGTTAGTAAAGGTCCTGTCATAGTGCCCTGTGGAACAGGAGAAATCGGCGCTGGGCTGGTCGTTGCCTAGCGACCAGGTGCGATCCAGATAACGGCACCCTCCCTAGCACCTGCAACCTCGTTCCAGGGAGTGGACTGCCGGCGCCACCCGCTCCTATATATAGCGGAGTGCGCGGCAAGGCGCCGCTGACCGGCGAGTCCCCAGGCCGTCCGTCAGACCCGCGCGGCCAGAGACAGCTGCTCGCCGCGGCGCGGCCGTTTTATTTCGGCGAGAGCCGGCTAGGCCCGTCCCGGGCCGGCCCCACTTCCGTCAGCCGCTCCGTGAAATATCGACTGGTCGGCTGGCAGCAGCTTGCGTCTATTTGCGGGACGTTCCCGCCGTCTCCCTCAATCACCGCGCACTCGCGTCCCCAGCCGGGCGCCCCCGCGCCTGCACGCCGCTGAACCCGCAAGGCAGTCGCCGCTAGCTGCCGGGATACGCCGGCCGTCGGCGCCCTCTTCCGCTCCTCCCGAGACAATTTGAACATGCGGAGCAGCTGGTAATAGAAATTGGGCTCAGATTCCTCGCAAGCTGTGTCTTTCCATTTTGCCCACATATCGTATACGTTATATTTTGCGATCGGTAACAATTATTTTCCTGTAGTATTACCGTTTATACAGAAGAAACATTAGCGTTTAACGTTCAAAAAAGGGCGAGGTCATTATAGGTAGGCAGACTGAGGAGGAAACTGACAATTACCTTTCTACGGAAACATCCCGGCATTCGCCTTAAGTGATTTAAGGAAATCATGGCAGATCCAAATGTGAATAGCCAAATTAAGATTTTAGCCGACGTCATTCGAAATTCCAGTCCACTGTGCTAGCCACAGATCGATTCTGTTCGCTACTACATTAGACAGAGTGTTATTAAGTGGCACAGTAGAAGTTTTAGGGGGGCGCTATCACGCGGTGATTATCAACAATTTTACAGAAACATAGCTGCAATTCTGAGAGCAGAAGGCAAGGAAAGAAACGCAGTAGTTTAGAATGGGTTAGGCAGGTCTGTAGCTTATTTTGCATCTTACCTAATAGGTGTAAGGGACAGTGAAAATAAAACGGCAAATTTCGAAAAAAAGTGAGTAATCTCTTTATTACTTCAAATGTAATCACTAAAATTTTTAATACCGTTGTTCTGCTGTGGGACAAGATGGTCAGTGTCTTCATGGAAAAATATTTGCGGTTGCTTCAGGAACTGAACCATGATTTTAGCTAGGCGAATCGACGACCAGGAACTCTATTTTTGAGGGCAGCAAAAATATGTAAATAACTTTTGGAAAGATCGGGACCGCAGGGAGGATGTGTAAAGACAGCCCAAGAAAAAGTCTGTGCCGGCCGCCGTGGCCGAGGTGTTCAAGGTGCTTCAGTCCAGAACCGCGCTGCTGCTACGGTCGCAGGTTCAAATCCTGCCTCGGGCATGGCTGAGTGTGATGACCTTAGGTTAGTTACGTTTAAGTAGTTCTAAGTCTAGGGGACTGATGACATCAGATGTTAAGTCCCATATTGTTTAGAGCCGTTCGAAGCATTTGAAAACGTCTGTAGTGTATTATAAACAGCCTTGGCAATATGTGAGCGAGCATTATCCTGTAACATAGTGATGAAGTCCGTCAACATTCTTGGATATATGGAGTTGATAATGCGCTTTAATTTCGGTAAACTGTCCCCTCATGAAATTTCCGTATTTTTGAAGCCCTGAAGAAAGACATTCGTCATCGCCGATTTGCTTCGGACGAAGAGGTGAACTCGTAGGTGCAATCATGGTTCCGTAGGCAGTCGCCAACATTTTTCCATGAAGACAATGGCCGCCTTTTGTCGCATTGAGATGAACATGTTATCAGTTATGGCGAATAAATTTCAATTAATTACCTTTTTCCATGCGTCTAGTTTTCGTTTGACTGCCCCCTACACACTAGACCCGCGATTAATGTCAAACAAGAAGAAATTTCTAAAGGGAATTAAAGTACAGGGAAAAGAAATAAAAACTTAACATTCTCCGATGACATCGTAATTCGGTCAGAAAGTACAAACTGTTTAGAAAATCAGTTGAGGGGGAATGATTATTCTCTTGGAAAAAGACTGTAAGATGAACATCAAGAAAAGTAAAAGAAGGATAACGAAATGTAGTTGAATTTAGTCTGGCAATGATAACGTAATTAAATTAGGTAGTGGTACACTGAAATTAATAAATGAGTTTTTCCTGCCTGGGTAGAAAAAAACCTCATGATGGCCGAAGTAAAGAGTAGATATAACGCAGACTGACATTAACAGAAAAGTCGTTTCTGAAAAGCAGAAATTTGACGTCATGGAATACAAATTTGAGGGAAAGTTAGTGCTAGAGACAGAAACTCTGAAAATTCGGTTGATAAAAATGGCCAAATGGCTCTGAGCACTATGGGACTTAACTTCTGTGGTCATCAGTCCCCTAGAACTTAGAACTACTTAAACCTAACTAACCTAAGGACATCACACACATCCATGCCCGAGGCAGGATTCGAACCTGCGACCGTAGCAGTCCCGCGGTTCCAGACTGTGCGCCTAGAATTCGGTTGATAGATCGAGTAATTAATGAAGAGGTACTTAATCGAATTGGGGAGAAAAGAACGACATGGCAGAATTTCGTTAAAGGAAGTGACCTGATGATAGAAACTTTGGAAATTGGTGATAAGTCCTATGGGACCACACAGCTGACGTCATCGACCCTAAGCTTACACACTACATAATTTAAGGACGGCACACACTCCCATACCCGAGGCAGGGCTCGAACTTCCGACGGGGGAGCGCGAACCGTGACAAGGCGCCCAAGACCGCACGGCTATCCCGTGCTGCGACCTGTTGATAGGAAACATCCGTAGAAAACAAGCAATCGTCGATTTGGTAGTGGAGGAAGTGTAGCGGGGGGGGGGGGGGGGGATGGGGAGGCATGGGGAGATGGTAAAAATATGTGAGCAAAGAGTATCATCACGCATCCTCATATGTCGATAGGTGAGAACACTTAAGTTACTGAGGAACATTCTCGAACAGAATTGTCCTCAAGTGCGTCTTTTCATGAGTGCATTCAGCCCTTACTGCATAACTTGCTGTGTACTCACACGTTGGAGTTTAAATGTACTGGCAACCTTCAAGTTTTTAATGTGATTTCAAGGTGTACTGGTTTAGACGTTTCATATTTCTTATGAGTTATGAAACAGTGCAATAGCCGGCCGCGATGGTCTAGCGGTTCTGGCGCTGCAGTCCGGAACCGCGGGACTGCTACGGTCGCAGGTTCGAATGCTGCCTCGGGCATGGGTGTGTGTGATGTCCTTAGGTTAGTTAAGTTTAAGTAGTTCTAAGTTCTAGGGGACTGATGACCTAAGATGTTGAGTCCCATAGTGCTCAGAGCCATTTGAACCGTTTTGAAACAGTGCAATATCGAAATGTTTTTAATTCGGCTGTCAATAGGTGACAAGTTTTTAGCCTAACCTTTGTTCACAGAACGATTGCTGACAAACTTACGTAATCGTGCAACTGTCCATTATGCGTAAGTTTCGATGTACAGGGTGATTATAACTGAAGTTAAACTTTCAAACCGCTACAGAAATAACGCCACTGGTCAGAATGACATCAAATTGCAACGGAATATTACCGGAGAAGGGGGAAAACGTATGACATAAAAAAGTAAATAGTTACGAAACGTAGCAAAAGATGGAGCTGTAAGCATCATAATTTAATAGTGGTCGACTGCAAATGACAAATGAATGATACAAAAATGCCTAAGGTGTACATTTGACGCTAAGCAAACTGTACTACTCAGTGTGAATAGGTGTACAGGTGTGATACTGTTATTTACGTAAACCCCTCCACCACGTCAAGGTCGTATCACATCTTGTGCCAAAAATCTGTTTTTAATTGTCTTGACGCCAAAAACCAGATAAAAAGCGCCACTCGCATCGGCTTTTATTGTCTTGAGGCCAAAAACCGCATATAAAGCATCAAACAAAAATAAATCGTAATATTAATTTCCGTGTGACTAGCGCAAAACACGTTCAGTATGCTGTCCACCATTTTCTGCAACAAGTTGAAATCGAGAAGCAGCATGTTCCACAGGTGATCGAAGTGTTTCCGGGGTCACGTTCAGAATGTGTAGCGCAATGCGTGCCTTCAAAGCAGCTAAGTTTTCAATCAGCACACTGAACACAACGTCTTTCAGATTGCCCCACAGCCAGAAGTCACACGGATTAAGATCAGGTGATCGGGACAGCCAGCCTGTCGGGAAATTGCGGCTGATAATTCTAGAATTTCCGAAATGGCAGTTCAGCAGCTGCTTAAATGGATTTGCAGTGTGCGGAGATGCGCCATCTTCCATAAAAATTATCCCATCCACACATCCACGCTGTTGGAGAGCTGGAATGACGTGGTTGCGCAAAAGGCACTCGTAGCGTTTACCAGTGACGGTACAGGTAACAGGAATGGAAGCACATGTCTTTTCGAAAAAATATGGCTCTGTGCTAAATGATGCCGTAAACCCGCACCACACACTGACTTTTTCAGGATGAATTGGTAGTGGTTGATTTGCGTGTGGATTTTCCGTTTCCCATATTCAAAAAAATGGTTCAAATGGCTCTGAGCACTATGGGACTCAACTGCTGTGGTCATAAGTCCCCTAGAACTTAGAACTACTTAAACCTAACTAAGGACATCACACACATCCATGCCCGAGGCAGGATTCGAACCTGCGACGTAGCGGTCGTGCGGTTCCAGACTGTAGCGCCTTTCCCATATTCGACAATTCTATGTATTGATGTATCCTGTCAGATGGAAGTGGGCTCCGCCTGTCCACAAAATCTTCCACGGCCAATCATTGCCCACTTCCATGCGAGCAAGAAATTCTAAAGCAAAGGTCTCTCTTGCTGGCAGGTCAACATGAAGCAACTCGTTCAAATGGGTAATTTTGAAAGGATAGCAAAGAAGGATGTTTCGTAGTATTTTACGCACAGTGCACACAGGTATGTCCAATGCTCGGGCAATTCTCCGTGCACTGAACGTTTGCACGCCACCACTCATCTCCTCCTGCATTGCTGTGGCCACTGCTTCCACTGCCGTCGAATCAATTCCTTTCCTCCCTCTACCAGGTTGCACCGCAAAAGAACCCGTCTTTTGGAACTTCCGAATTATTTCTGCAGACCCACAGCAGTCATCGGACCAACGCCGTTTTTCAAACCCTTCAGTGTCCGGAACTTCTGCAAAGCGACTTGTGCACAATCATCATTCTTGTAATGCAGCTTTACAAGCAGAGCGCGATCCTGCATAGAGACAGTCATGGTGAACGTCGCAGACGCGAAACGAGGAAAAGCCGTGTAACCGTCGTGTTTACATCAACTTCAATTGGTGTTTTCATTTACCTATTCTGCATATACAGCGCCATCTGTTTATCAATTTTCACACTATTTTTTTTCTTTTGCCATATGTTTTCCCCCTTCTCCGATAACATTCCGTTACAATTTGACGTCATTCTGACAACTGGTGTTATTTCTACAGTGTTTTGAAAGCTTACCTTTAATTATAATCACCTTGTCCTATCTGCCACACTAGTCTAGTCTAATCTACAACTTAGCTCGTACATTTCCATGCTTGATGGTCCATGTGGCTTCCTCTGTTTTATTAGTTTTATTCATCGTCCATAACGAAGGACACACATACTGTAGTTGAAGCGTCTCTGATGACGTTATGATCGTTTATCTTAATTTGTATGGAATATCACTGCACTCCTAAGAAAACAAACATCACTGTTCATGACACAACGCTGGTGAGACAGCACTTAGTGACTAACAAAAAATTTATGAGGCAGTGGACCCATATCTAAGTGACAGGTACTCAAGTTAGAGTTACGTACATGCATAATGTGTATACATATGTATACTACGTTTATTTAATGTCGTTACGCATATTGCATTTGTAACTATTTTACTTAGATAATCTACTTGGATAGCCATGCGTGTTAAACCACCACTTGCGGGACGGGGAGGTGCACCGGCCCTGGATTAACAATGAGGGTCGGTTTGCTGGCCAGCCTGGATGTGACTTTTAGGCTGTTTGCCACATACACCAGGTAAATGGCGGGCTGGTACCTAAGTCTTGCCGGCCAGTATGGCCGAGCGGTTCTAGGCACTTCCATCTAGAACCGCGCGACCGCTACGGTCGCAGGTTCGAATCCTGCCTCGGGCATGGATGTGTATGATGTCCTTAGGTTAGTTAGGTTTAAGTAGTTATAAGTTCTAGGGGACTGATGACCTCAGATGTTAAGTCCCATAGTGCTCAGAGCCATTTGAACCATTTTGAACCTAAGTCTTGCCTCAGTTACACCATTCGCAAACATTTAGAAATCTTTCGTTTGTTTTCACATGAATAACACTATACTCAAATCCATGCTCCGTCCGAGGAATACGGAGTAGCGAGAGAAAGGGCATTCGGCCACCCCTTAAACTAACCATGCCAAATTCGTCCCTAACCATTCCAACCCTACGGCGTGATTAAAGGACAGGAAAAGGAAGAACTATTTCACTTAGATGCTGCAACTGATAGCAATAATTATGTAAAGATATCCGTGTACATGTGCAATACGCAAGAGTTAATCTACATTGAGTCTGTACTGCACTGTTTACGCCGTGCGGTTCTAGGCGCTGCAGTCTGGAACCGCGAGACCGCTACGGTTGCAGGTTCGAATCCTGCCTCGGGCATGGATGTGTGTGATGTCCTTAGGTTAGTTAGGTTTAAGGAGTTCTAAGTTCTAGGGGACTGATGACCTCAGAAGTTGAGTCCCATAGTGCTCAGAGCCATTTTTTTGCACTGTTTACAAGAAATACTTTAGAGGCGGATATTTTCTCGAGTGACAAGAAATCAGGACAGAGGTTCGTAAACACAGTCACTTCACGACAGGCTTCAAGATTTAGTATGGAATAATACGGAGCTGAACGAAGGAAAGAACCCAAATCGCAGCACAGTCACCAGTCCTTGGCGTGAAAGAGAGAAACATCGTGAAATATTAAGAGATGTGTTTCTTTGCCTTATATACAGGGGGCGATCGAAAAGTTTCCGTTCGAAGGCCACACTAACCCATCGCGTGCATATCAGTGCTTACACTATATACCCGCATCGGAGTCGCGCTGAGTTGCATACACATCGCAGCAATGCCCTCAAATGGAAACTTCTTTCAAGTAACCTTTCTATAGAAAGGTTCTTTGAAATGAAAGGACTAATTCGTTATTAATTTTGAGTACCTCCCAAAGATTAGTTGCGCGCAAACAGACAGATTCGTTTTTTAGATTTCTGAAATATGTTCAGTTCTGTACCAGTACTGCGTCTTAGGGAAGACGCGGAACATAGCCATGCCTAGAAGAGCGCCTAGCTATCCACATCTCAGCAGCACTGTAGTTCCTGCTCACATTCTTAGAGGCCACAAGGCGAGACCTCCGTTATGATTTCGCCGTATGGTCCTTAAGTGGGCATCTCTCCACCAAACGCAGATATAAGCGGATCCACGGCTCGCCTAAAGACAGTGTCAGCACAGAATCAACAGTACGTCAGGACAGAGTCAGGAGCGTGTCTGCAGTCGCCGGTAATAAGTACTCGCAGAAACCGTTCGCTAGATTCAAAGCTAGACCAGTGTTAAAAGACGGAGTAGTGCAAGTGAATGATGTATTAATAAATTACTGCGATGCCCTAACTTCATATTACAGTTAAGTTTTATAATGTTCCTACCAATGAACTACACTCCAAGACAATAAAGTGCCCAGACGAACAAATGATTGCAGTTTCGGAAAAATTAGATTATTTATTCGAGGTGCTTTATACACTGAGCAAGGTAATAGTCCATCTCTGGCCCTTGTGCAAACAGTTATTCGGCTTGGCATTGATTGATAGATTTGTTGGATGTCCTCCGGAGAGATGTTGTGCCAGATTCCGTCCAGTTGACGCGTTAGAGATTCAGAATCCCAAGGTAATTGGAGGGACCTGCCCACAATCCACAGAACGTTCTCAACTGGAGAGAAATGTGGCTAGGTTGCTGTCAAGGCAGGGTTTGACAAGTACGAAGACAATCAGTAGAAACTCACGCCGTGTGCGTGTCCTACAGAAATGAGAGCCCAGGAAGGCTTCCCGTGAAGGGCAACAAAACGGGCGCAGAATGTCGTTGACGTACAGCTGTGCTGTAAGGGTGCCGCGAATGACAACTGAAAGGACCGGCTACGAAATGAAATGGTGCCCCTGGATGTCGGCCTGGAATCTTACTGGAGTTGAAGTATCTTCATTGATGGGTTCAGCTTCGAACTGAGCCCCAGAGACCAGTGAAGTAGTATCTGGATATGCCCTGGATAGCAAGGGATACCAACGTTCTGTCGCCTACCGTAACACCCCGCTACCAGAAATGATGATCCTCTGGGGTGCCATGTCATTTCATAGCAGGACGACTGTGGTTATTATCCAATGGTTCCAATGGCACTGAGCACTATGGGACTTAACTGCAGTGGTCATCAGTCCCCTAGATCTTAGAACTACTTAAACCTAACTAACCTAAAGACATCACACACATCCATGCCCGTGGCAGGATTCGAACCTGCGACCGTAGCGGTCACGTGGTTCCAGACTGTAGCGCCTAGAACCGCACGGCCACTCCGGCCGGCGGTTATCATCAACGTCGCCCTTACTGCACAGCGGTACATCGACGATACTCTTCGCCCCCTTTCGTTATCCTTCATGCCAAGCCATCCTGAGCTTATATTTCAGCAAGGTAATGCCTACCCGCATGCGGGGAGAGTTTATACTGTTTGTCTTCGTGATTGCCAAATCCTACCTTGCTCAGCAACGTAGCCGGATCTCTCCCCAAGTGAGAACTGTGAGCGTTATGGGAAGAGCACTCCAATCAGCTCGAGGTTTGACGATCTAACTAGCCAGTTGGACAGAATTTGGCACGATATGCCTCAGGAGGACATCCATCTATTCGTTCAATCAATGCCAATCCGAATAACTGCTTGCATAAGAGCCAGAGGTGGACCATGTCATTACTGTCTTGCTCAATTTGTGAAGCCCTTTTTCGTGAAGAAATCATCCAATTTTTCTGAAATTGTGTCAACTTTTTGTCTGTAAATGTTAAACACAACTGTCCCATTCAGATAATTCCTTCGTGGTGCACCGCTTTTTCGTCTGGAAGTGCATTACAAATTGTTGCTAATATGGGTTGCAATCATTTTGCTTCAGTTGTTTCCTAAGTCTTATTGGCCCTGTGACGAGGCTATATAGGTACTGAGTGCAAGCATGTCACCTTCTAACAGCAGCTATTTTTTGTGGTAAGGCCTTATCTTTCTACCAAACATCTTTGACACCAAGAACATTTGGTGAATACAACAACCAGATTAGCGACTAATAATCAAGATACCATCGTACTGGCTGTGTGCACAGACCTGTGATTCACTCCAAGGGTTTTATACCACTACACCACATTATGTCATACGGACAGCAAATATTCAACAGAGACGAGATTAAAAAAAGGTTTGCCCCAAGGAAGAACAATATGTCAATTAATATTTTTAATACAAATAAACAGTTTATCAGATGGCTCAACAGCTCAATCTCAGTGTTCACTGAGGTTGGTGTTGTTTACAGCAAATATCATCGTTGAATGACTGTAAGGAAATTCAAAAACTTTTGTACAAAATTTCCACTCGGTTTCATGAATGGCCAATCTCTTAAAATGTGGATGAAATCAAGAAAACATCCATAACTAGGAAATGGAACATAATAGTATTCAGTCAAAACATAAATGATGTACTTCTGAAGCCTGTCACATGGTGTAAATTTCTACGAATAATACCAACAATCCCTCGGGCTTGGGTGTGTATGTGTGTGTGTGTGTGTGTGTGTGTGTGTGTGTGTCGTCGTTAGCGTAAGTTAGTTTTAAGTTCGACTGAGTAGTGTGTAAGTTTAGGGATCGATGAGCTAAGCAGTTTGGTCCCTTAACACCTTACCACAAATTTACAATTTTCTAATACCAACAAGCGAAATGAAACGTGAAGAAGACATAAAATCGACAGTACAGGACGGCAAAACTAAACCTTGTCCGAAAAAAGTTTTATGTACGTTAAGATAGGAAGCCCAGCTCACATTTCCACCCTCAATTCCCCCCCCCCCCCCCCGCACTCAGAGGATGCGTGCTGTAAGTTGGGTTGCCTACTCTTAAGGTGCGTAGAATATTTATTGGGCCAGTTTTAAATGGTTCAAATGGCTCTGAGCACTATGGGACTCAACTGCTGAGGTCATAGGTCCCCTAGAACTTAGAACTACTTAAACCTAACTAACCTTAGGACATCACTCACATCCATTCCCGAGGCAGGATTCGAACCTGCGACAGTAGCGGTCGCGCGGTTCCAGACTGTAGCGCCTAGAACAGCTCGGCCACTTTGGCCGGCGGCCACTTTTAGTTTGCCCGCCTTGTAGAAGACTTAGAAAGGTTGAGAGAAGTGTTTGAAAGTGCAGAGAAGCTGTAAAATAAATCACCCACAAGACATTACATCAAAGTGATGTGTTGGAAGTGCTTACCTAATTGTATTAGACACTGAATGAATCCAGAGAAGCTACACATCACGGAAGTACGACAGATGTGCTCAGCGTACATTGACATTTGAATCTTGGGATCAAAGGTGACGTTATTCTCGGGTACTCCTATAGGGTAGTTTAAGATAATGCGTATTCGAGTAATACTATGTGAAAATTTTGCTGCGTAAATCGTATGTTTTGCGTAACCGTCATGAGAATCAGATGAGAAGGACTAGGGAGCCTGCAGAGGCACACTGACGCATAGCATAAATACATGAACAGAACGGGTCAGAAAACCGCTAATATTGGTAAGAAGTATCCTCCGCCATTCATTGGTATGTGGCTTGCGAGGAATAAGCGTAGACTGCAATGTAACTGGTCAACAGAACACACTAACTTGTGAAGAACCCGAACATGCATTTAATTCACTTAGCGACACAGTAACATTTCTCGCACCATATTATATTGTTTTATGAACTTTCAGCATCGCAGCGCGTCAGCAATCGTAGGTTAACATATTAATCGAACATAGGCCGGTGTGAGGTGGAGCGTACACCATTAAGTTAAGTAGTTGTTTTGACTTTGTACGTATGTACTGTTTGTGTTTTCCTTTTCTTTTTCGTTTGTAAATGTATAGCTATGGCGTTCTTTTAATCATTGACAAAGGTCTTCTTAGGCACTTGTGGGTTTTATTGTTGTTCTGAAGAAGGTGTAGTTACCTACGCCGAAACCTGGGTTAATACTTGACACTAGGTGCTTTTTTCGAAATCGAGGCGGGTTTTTAGTTTTTTAATATATTCTTTTATCTCTGTTTACACTGCAAACTTATGTCAATGCATTATTTGCTTATGTACCAACATAAAATGAATGTGATACAGCTATTTTTATTCAAACAGTGTAATTCTACATAGATATTTTGTTCATTCGTGTAACTAAAAACGTTTTTATTGTAATTTTGATATTATTGACAGTACTAGTATTGAATACTGAGACACTAAAATTTATAAAATAATCTGTAAATTAAATAATAAATTTTGCTTTAATTTACGAGGGCAGTTCAATAAGTAATGCAACACATTTTTTTTCTCGGCCAATTTTGGTTGAAAAAACCGGAAATTTCTTGTGGAATATTTTCAAACATTCCCGCTTTGTCTCGTATAGTTTCATTGACTTCCGGCAGGTGCCAGCGTTGTACGGAGCTGTTAAAATGGCGTCTGTAACGGATGTGCGTTGCAAACAACGGGCAGTGATCGAGTTTCTTTTGGCGGAAAACCAGGGCATCTCAGATATTCATAGGCGCTTGCAGAATGTCACGGTGATCTGGCAGTGGACAAAAGCACGGTGAGTCGTTGGGCAAAGCGTGTGTCATCATAGCCGCAAGGTCAAGCAAGACTGTCTGATCTCCCGCGTGCGGGCCGGCCGTGCACAGCTGTGACTCCTGCAATGGCGGAGCGTGCGAACACACTCGTTCGAGATGATCGACGGATCACCATCAAACAACTCAGTGCTCAACTTGGTAGTGCTGTCACAATTGTTCACCAGCTGGGATATTCAAAGGTTTGTTCCCGCTGGGTCCCTCGTTGTCTAACCGAACACCATAAAGAGCAAAGGAGAACCATCTGTGCGGAATTGCTTGCTCGTCATGTGGCTGAGGGTGACAATTTCTTGTCAAAGATTGTTACAGGCGATGAAACATGGGTTCATCACTTCGAACCTGAAACAAAACGGCAATCAATGGAGTGGAGCCACACCCACTCCCCTACCAAGAAAAACTTTAAAGCCATACCCTCAACCGGTAAAGTCATGGTTACAGTCTTCTGGGACGCTGAAGGGGTTATTCTGTTCGATGTCCTTCCCCATGGTCAAACGATCAATTCTGAAGTGTATTGTGCTACTCTTCAGAAATTGAAGAAACGACTTCAGTGTGTTCGTAGGCACAAAAATCTGAACGAACTTCTCCTTCTTCATGACAACGCAAGACCTCACACAAGTCTTCGCACCTGAGAGGAGCTCACAAAACTTCAGTGGACTGTTCTTCCTCATGCACCCTACAGCCCCGATCTCGCACCGTCGGATTTTCATATGTTTGGCCCAATGAAGGACGCAATCCGTGGGAGGCACTACGCGAATGATGAAGAAGTTATTGATGCAGTACGACGTTGGCTCCGACATCGACCAGTGGAATGGTACCGTGCAGGCATACAGGCCCTCATTTCAAGGTGGCGTAAGGCCGTAGCATTGAATGGAGATTACGTTGAAAAATAGTGTTGTGTAGCTAAAAGATTGGGAAATAACCTGGTGTATTTCAATGCTGAATAAAACAACCCCTGTTTCAGAAAAAAAATGTGTTGCATTACTTATTGAACTGCCCTCGTATGTTACAGTCGATACTAATGATATGGACTACCTTTGATCGTTTTTAGTCGCTTGGCGGGAAACTGTAAGACATGAGTTGTAGTCAGACCTGAGTTGCAGAAGGCCATGTTTTCGGATGAGGTTGTATTGTGTCGACTGACTGTATGGCCATGTTGGCTTTACGTACTTCAGATTCATCTACTTTCGGATACTGGGGAAGAAAGAGTGGACCCGTTCCCTTCTCAGTTGCCGGCCGGGGTGGCCGAGCGGTTCTAGGCACTACAGTCTGGAACCAAGAGACCGCCATGGTCGCAGGTTCGAATCCTGCCTCGGGCATGGATGTGTGTGATGTCCTTAGGTTAGTTAGGTTTAAGTAGTTCTAAGTTCTAGGGGACTGATGACCTCAGAAGTTAAGTCCCATAGTGCTCAGAGCCATTTGAACATTTTTTTTTTTTTTGTATTTTGTGGAAAGTAGTATTGAAGGTGTTCGTTGAAACGTGGAAGATAGAAAGAAAAATGATGCATGATTTCCTTTAAAGATGTATGTAAAACCAAACTGCACCCAAAAATCTCTTCGGCAATTAGATAGTGCCAACAACGTAAAAAAACGGGTAGTGGATAACACGTGAATGTTAGGTATGAAGCGAAAATAATAAATATTAAAATCTTAAATTCAAGAAAATACTAATCTCTATCTCTTATTCTTTCCCAAGTTGTTGAAAAAAATTCGCGCTAACCAAATCACCAACGCAGTTTGTGAGATTTTTCAAATATTATATTTCTTTCGACTACTTCAGCAGAGCGCTAATAAAGTGTAGATTATAAGGTATACATTTAGAGTATTTTTTTCTTTTTATTGAAGTGGACCAGTCAAATTTTATGCTGACAAAAAATCGTGGACTGCATGCTTCAATCGTGATCATAAATAACGCTGTGACCGCAATGAGCAAAGCGATAATTTATTTCAAAAATGTCATTTTTTTCCGCTCGATTGACGGCCTCGCTCGTCATTTCGGTATTGGCGGTGCTTCACGCTGAGGAAGCCGCACAGTGGCAAGGGGTGGCTGCGCAGGTGCGCGGCGGTGAGTAATTTTCCTTATTATATCAGCCATCTGTTAGAATCTCACGCCCGGGAGTGGCGGAATATATGTCCAACGAACGTTACTCAGCGCCGGTACATAGTGGCTGCATCCCGGTGTTAAATCAGGATCACTGTCAGGAGAATAAACTTTCCTTCAGACAATGAGTCATCCCAACTAAACTCGTAACTCAGGCCTAACTGCCGGCCGTCACGTCGGCGCGCCGTATCGTGCGATGGCTTGCGCGGAGCTGCCGGCGGCGTGTATTCGTCGGCGGTCGCCAAAGACGCGGCGGGCAGTTCGCGATGGAAGGACGTGCACAGCTGCGGGTGAAAGAAGGCGGCCGTGATTCTTCCACTGTCCAGCTGGCTGGCACCCTTCAGAGTCCGAAATAACGGCCACCCCGAGTCTTCCGTTCTCAAGTTTTGTAGTTCTATTACGTTCAAACGCACACACATCAAGAATTCTTAAAACACTCGTATACCACCAGAGTAGACGTAAATAGTAGGGGAAATAAACCAAAGAGTGTGCAGTCCCAAAGAGAGCACAGCTTATGTTCCTGAGAGTCTAACCACTGACGTAGATGTTTTCATAGAGGTATCAGAAGCACCTCGTAGGAGTTGTATGGAGAAATCCTGTGTTCTCGAAGTGAAACAGGTAAGAATCACTTTTCAGCTTTCCTGATCTGGTTCTGGTAATCTGTTACATAAGTTATATACAAAATACACGAGCAATAGCCTTTAATTCCTGATTGTATTTTGAAAGGCTGTCTTGCAGTCTACCATACTGCAGCCACATATTTTGCAAATGTGACGTGTGCTGCCTTCTGTTGAATTCGCTTGGAATCATTGTTTCTGTACGAAAGACCGTGCATATAACGTCCCCTAACAGAGCGCGCCTTATCTTTAGGGCATTACTGCACATTTCTACCTCGTGAGTGTCTTGTGAAATCCGAATGATACCGAGTGAGGTGGCGCAGTGGTTTGCACACTGGACTCGCACTCGGGAGGACGAAGGTTCAATCCCGCGTCCGGCCATCCTGATTTAGGTTTTCCGTGATTTCCCTAAATTGCTCCAGGCAAATGCCGAGATGGTTCCTTTGAAAGGGCACGGCCGACTTCCTTCCCAAATCCGATGAGACCAGTGACCTCGCTGTTTGGTCTCTTCCCCCAAACAATCCAGTCCAATCCGAATGATAGGTTTTGTTTCTGATTGACTTCAGATTAGGATGCCGCTGCTCTTGGTACGAAGGAGTCTGCTCTAAGGAAAAGACTGAGAGTTGTGAGTAGAGAACATAGATTCTGGCGTTTCTGGAAGACCGGATCCGGTGCATTAAATGTAGGAGATGGAGGCACGAACTGAACTCTCCATTAAATGATGACATTGCGCTCACTTGTGACATTTGATAAATGCGTAGTCTTTGGGCATGTTTTGCATACTTTGAAGTGCAGCTGACCGAAAGAGTGTGCATTTCTTGTTTCTTGTATTTTCGAAAAATTCAATAAAAGTATTACCCCTCTGCTGCTGTAGTTTTCCGAACATGTGAATTTTGTGTTAGTAAATATAAACCTAAAATTATTTTGTTTTCCTTTGACTAATAGCCCAGATTCTTAATGTTATCCTTAACTGCACACTCTTAGGTATGGTTCCCCGATACCTAAAAATTACCATAAATTATGTCATATAATAATGAAAACAAAAAATACAAACACTTCATTCATTTCACTCCGGTGCTAACTTCAAACTAAAAACAAAGCAGTGCAGATAAACTCCATCCCAACAGGCCTCGGAAGGCCCAACGGTACCGACTGACAGTCGTGTGGTCCTCGCCCGACAGGAGTCGCCGGATTCCGTTATGGAGGGGAATGGGATCAGCACACCGCTCTCCCGGCCGTTGTCAGTTTTCGTTACCAGAGCCGCTATTTCTCAGTCATGTAGCTCCTCAATTGGCCTCACAAGGGCTGAGGGCACCCCACTTGCTAACAGCGCAGCCGGCCGGAGTGGCCGAGCGGTTCTAGGCGCTACAGTCTGGAACCGCGCGACCGCTACGGTCGCAGGTTCGAATCCTGCCTTGGTCATGGATATGTGTGATGTCCTTAGGTTAATTAGGTTTAAATAGTTCTAAGTTCTAGGGGACTGATGACCTCTGATGTTAAGTCCCATAGTGCTCAGAGCCATTTGAACCAACAGCGCTCGGCCCGGATGGTCACCCACCCAAATGTTAACCAGGCCCGACAGCTCTTAACTTCGGTGATCTGACGGGAACCGGTGTTAACACTGCGTCAAAGCCGTTGCCAAGTGTAGGTATTTATTTATTCATTGGTAATTTAAAGACCTGTTGCCTGATATTTTTAAACAGGTCGTAAATGTCACAATTTTCGTTTGTCATTTGCCAAAGAATAATACTTTTCAAAAGTTTGAGGTCGAAATATAAATAAAATTTTGTTTTCTTTTTATTTAAGAAGAATGTAAAAAGAAGATAGGGTAGAGGACACATTTGTTAGTCTCATCACCGACTGTGACTGGCGGTTAATTTCTCGGAATGGTTTCTTCGAGCTGTTAACCGCCAGTCACAACAAAATAGTTTATAGTTAGTAGCAGAGAGAGGATATTGCTAATCGTATGCGTTAACATCAGCAACTTATCCGTTTACAACACTGGGTGCTTTCTTGGTTAGATGGCCGGCACCTTACACTACATTTACTATAGTATTCGCTACCCTTCACTATTATTTGACTGACAGGAACAAATTTTCAATGCATTTTGGCAACTTATGTCAGATCCATAATTCTATGTGTCTTATTTATTGTTACATCTTGTCTTCTTCCTCCTCCAGTTCCCATTCAGTATCCCTGTGCGTTTCGCTGTGCACCGTCTGGAGATCGTTGTTACCCTGAATATAGGTACGCCTCTTGCGTCGTGTCCGCAGGAACTTTTCATATGTTGTTTTTGAAATACTGTTCGTTAATGTATTTAGTTGAAACCAATGAGGCGGCCGCTGTGTCCGAGCAGTCCTAGGCGCTTCAGTCCGGAACCGCACTGCTGCTACGGTAGCCGGTCTGAATCCAGCCTCGGGCATGGATGTGTGTGATGTCCTTAGGTTAGTTAGGTTTTAGTAGTTCTAAGTCTAAGGGACTGATGACCTCAGATGTTAAGTCCAATAGTGCTTAGAGCCATTTGAACCATTGGAACCCAATGTGCTCTCTGTTGCCCTGTGTATATATATGTGTCTTTCTGTGTAGCCTTAGTGTAGTACACGTCTAGTGTTCGCGTACTGTCCGCAGAACAATACCGTGTGTTGTGTGGAACCTTCTTCCCCACATGCGCATGTAGGTGTGTGTCTCAGATTCACACAGTTTAAGCGCGTGGGATAAGGTCCATGTCCACTATTGCAGACAGCAGTATATTATTTATTTTTAATCCTCGTAACCGGTTTCGATCAATACGGCCATCTTCAGGTCAGAGACTCCTATTGACTTGAGCCAGTGCACGAAGCTGCTGTGAGTACCACCTGGTACAGTCGGTGACAAGTATCAGTTGGTAGTCACAGCTGCTTCGTGTACCGGCTCCTCAAATCATCAGGAGCCTCTGATCTGAAGATGTTCATACTGATCTAAACCGGTTACCAGAAGTAAAAGCCGGCCGGTGTGGCCGTGCGGTTCTAGGCGCTTCAGTCTCGAACCGCGTGACCGCTACGGTCGCAGGTTCGAATCCTGCCTTGGGCATGGATGTGTGTGATGTCCTTAGGTTAGTTAGGTTTAAGTAGTTCTAAGTTCTAGGGGACTGATGACCACACATGTTAAGTCCCATAGTGCTCAGAGCCATTTGAACCAGAAGTAAAAATAAATAACTTGCTGCGATCTGGACCTTTCTTTTTGTGCAGAGCCTTAAATTCCGATCGTTGTGTTTCCACGACAGTTACTGGAGGAAGTTTGAAGCTTTTATTCAACTTAAACTCGTATGCTAACCCTTGGCTAAACAGAACCTAATTAGGTATGTTAATGCATCACTCAGGGATATGAGGTGGTCTTTCTCTCAGCTCTGAGCAAGTTAACAAAGTTAACGAGCTGACAGTAATCATTTCAACAATAAGCTATGCAATGCTGCAGTCTTACCTCAAACTTCTTCTCTTCAAAAAAAAAAAAAAATGTAATTATCTTCTTTTGGCCTGTCAATATATACATCATATTCATCCTTGCTGCCCTTTACAATAAATCTTTCTTCGTCTAACAGATACAATCACAAGTCAACACAGCACTAATGAATACGTCTATCACCTACCACACAACAACTAAAATGTGTTAGACTCAGCAGAAAGAAAGTATGTGCCACAAAAAGACCAAAGATTGTTTAACAGTAACGTAACTTGCTCTCTCTGTGGCGTGCACATAGATAACTTACAAAAATCAGAATGACATGCCCACCTTACGAGTTCAGTTGGAGACAATATCAACTTGACAATGCATTAAGGCTGTCAGAAACTGTCATAGAAGACATCCCAGTACAGCTTCATTATCAAGGAAGGAAGGAGGGAAGGAACATTAGATTTCAATACTTCGTTAATGACGAGGTCATTAGCACGGCCGGATAGCCGAGAGCGTCAACGCGCTCGTTCGGGAGCATGGGAGGAGAGCCTGTTCTGGATTGAATCTGCAATCCGCCCAAAGGATTAACGAAGTGGGCTTACAAGCCGGTTAGCCTAGGTGCGATTTCAGGCGTTTTTGTATATCCATCTAGTTGAATACCGAGCCGCTACCCATGTCCTAGCTGAGATGCATGCTTCGAAAACGTTCTCACACTTGAAGATGAGATTTACTAGGGCGCACATACATGGTGTACACAATTACCGTCCCGGGTGAAGTGGTGCCGACATGAAGGGCAGCCGACGCCTAGAGGTATCGGGAAAAAGTGCAAGGAAGTAGGAGATGACGAGGTCATAAGGTACCACATGCTCAAATTGGGAAAAGATGAACCAGGAAATCAATCGTGTCCTTTAAAAAAAAATCCTGATATTGGCCCGTTGAGAATTTGAACCAACGTCCACACGAATGCGACTCCAGTGTCTTACTACTGCACCCCCTCACTCGTTAAAAGTTGTGCAAGTGCATGAAACACTGTGGGCAGGCGAGCCGCTGAAGTACTAACCACTGTCTTCGGCCAGGTGCTAGGCACAAAGGAGTGACTCAGTCGCAATGGTGTTGAATTTAGAGTGCTCAACTGCATGGTCATCATCTGACATAACTGGATATCATCGTATACGTCTCGTGGTTTGAACGATATCTGTTATAACTAGCGAAATTAGTGCGATGATTCCTGGGAACACATACTGGTAATTTTCTTAAGAATGTCTGTCTATCTAGACACAAGTATGTAGTTAGTCACCGATAAAAATCAATTTATACGTTACCTCTTCAGGTATTAAAATAGACAAATCGTTTGGAAGTGTCCTTATGACACACTAAGCTGTAACACTTCAAAAATTCAGCTCGCTGTTTCTACGGTGATTGATTATGACGTTAACCACTCATCGTAAAACAGCGAGCTGAATTTAGTGCATCTAAAAGCTAGCTTACTATTGCCCACAATGTTTTCTTCTTGAACTGACAACCAAGATTATTAAAAGATTGCTAATCTTCATATAAAAATAGAAAGTGTCAGAAAAAATACGTGAGAGTATAAACGTCTCCGATAACACTGTCGTTTTCGTAATTGTAGATGAAAACGCGACAGTGTATTCGTGCTCCAAAACTTCGCGATACTTTCGAAAATCATGGGTGCAAAATCTTCAATTTCTCATTCTTTCGGTGAAATTTGAGGAACAATGTTGCTGATTTGACATATTAGGGTCTAAAGACGTGTGGAAATACACTTTTATCACCCCTGTCTCCAGATATTCTTTTGCGTGAGAAGTTAATTGCAAATACGGCCTCATTTTGTATATTCGTGAACTCATAATACGTCACAAAAAGGCAATCTGTTATCTACCATACGAATAGTTACAAGACGGCCATAATATACCAGATTTGTTCTCGTTAGTACTTAAGATAGATGACTTTCGATTTTCTCCGAAAAGTAACAGCTTTAGATAGGGTCTCAGATAATATAGTTGGAGGACCTATTGTTCAGCGTGAAATCGAAACCAAACATCTGCTTGTAATCGTCAGAAAACGAAGGACTTAAAATTTAATTTCAGTGAAGGAACTTCGAATGTGATGCAAAACTGCCAGTTTAACATTTCCTCGCCATTAGTGCGTTCTGTAACAAATGAATTTGCCTAAATTTCACTTTAAGTTAGTTCATCTGTCCACTCCTATGCACACGTGCAGTAGACATGCATGCCAAAATCTGAAAACTAATTATACTGTAAAGGAATAGCGTCTTGTAGGAGATACAAGGTCCAGTCACAGGACTGTGACCACCTGTCAGAACCCTTTTGCAACGGTAGGGAGCGAGTCAGTGAGGTTGTGGAAGATACCTACGGGGATGTGGAGCCATGCCGAGTTCATTGACATGGCCAACTGCGATAAGTTTCTCGGTGGAGGATCTATGGTGCGAACAGCGTGATCAATGTGGTCCCAGAGATTCCCGACTAGGTTTAAATCCTGGGAGTTTGGTGGACAATGGAGTACGGTAAACCCATTCAGGTGCTCTTCTAACCGCCCACGTACACTGCGAACTGTGTGATAAGTTGCGTTGTCCTGCTGGTAGATGCCATAGTGCCAAGGCAAAAAACAAACTGCTTTTTTTGTGCTTTCCAAAATGAGGAAACCACCCATGGAATGCCACGAAAGCATTCCCCAGACCATAACACTCTCTCCTCCTGTCTGGACCCTACCGATTATTGTAACAGGGCCGTACACGTCAACTACCATCTCTCCGATGGATCAGTGGACGTCCAGCAGCGGTCTAGCGTGCAAATTCCAGCCTTCGTCGCCGATGAGCAGCAGTCAACATGGGTCTATGAACCAGTCGACTGCTACGGAGGGCTGTACGCAGCAACGTTCGCTGAGCGGTCGTTGAGGAGATACTTTTGGTAGCCCCTTGGGTCTCTGGGCCGTGTGTTACTCAACAGTTGCACGTCTGTTCGCCCGTACACGTCTCTGTAACTGTTGCTTCATCCGTCGTTCACCACTGACATCTATGGTCCGAGGTTCACAACAGCTGCCTTGGTGCCGGTTTTGGATAGCGCTGTATTGCCACCCACTTCATATTTTAATCACGGTGGCACGCGAACAGTTTGCAGGGTTTGCCGTTTCGGAAATGCTTACACTCTTGACCCGAAAGCCAATGACCATGCCCTTTCGGACATCAGCTAAATCGCTCCGTAACAGCATTAAGACAATGACTGTACTGTTTCCCGCGTCTTCCCGACAAGCTTTATGTACGCTCGACTATCAGCGCTGCCACCGTCCGTCTGTGGGTGACTATAGCACGCTGACGTCGAACATTTTGTGTATAAAGAGAAGGGCCGTGGGACAAATATCGCCTTTAGTAGTCGATTTAGTACAATATTAATACGTTTAAATTCATGCTAAAATTAAAAAATTGGTATGTATGCAACAGGACATAATAATCGTTTCCACATGCTGTGCCTTACAACTTGATCATCGAGATTCCTACCGAAATATTTTCGGTAATACAGATGAGGCTTCGTACTATAGAAATGAGAAAGTATGACGTACATACGCTTTATAAATGCAGATTTTTATTATTACTGTCTTCATAACGTGAAAGAGAGTTCATGCTATAGAATCACGAAAATAAAACACTTCTCCGTCTCTTTTGATAGTAAAAAAAAATTAACGTAGGAAGCATTGCTGCTTAGACTTTCAGCGAACAACCATCCCGAAACAGGAAGTTTTTTGTGTCAGTGTTGTTGTGTCACAAACTGCAGTGGAGCAACAGCCCTAAATGAAGTGTCCAGGACATTCTCCAGAATGTTTTGAGGAAGAGAAAAGTGTGTGCGAAGTTTGTCTCACTCAACTTGACTCTCGAACAAAAACAACGACGCGTGGACGGCTGCCGCAATTTTATTGAAATGAAAAACCGCGAACAACTCTTCTCCGGTATAAGTCATCACGGGTGACGAGCGTCGATGTTATCAAAACAGATCTAGTACAATATGACAGAGTGCAGAAATCCACAACCAACATTCAAGCAAATGTGACGTGCGAATAAAACAACATCCCGAACTACAACATTTCTGATTTTTCACATGGCTGTGTGTTAGTTCTGTGCCTTGCACTCAACTGGAAATAGACTGTGTAGAACATCTGAAGCATAAAAACCACCAGCTTAACTTCTCTCAATTTTTTAAAGATAATCTCAAAATTTTTTTTGGACTGACCGCTATGTGCTTTCGAAACATTGCGAACACTCTGAGAACTGGCGCAGCAAAAAATATGAGAAAATTTATTTGCAAAGCAACTCTGCGAGAACATTCTTTTGCAAATCAATATGTACTGTATTCCTTTTGTGATAACGGCGAGCTGATATTGCAAATTAGTTAGCATATCACCGAGATAAGAAATGCAAACGGAAAAATTAACTGTTGGATTAAGCACAGACTGCTATTCAATGTGCCCTAATTGATCGGTGACGTAATAAGCGCGTCAGATCTATGTGCCAATATGGCAATATAACACCAAAAAAACGTCTGGGTGGTGGCCTTTTTGTTTACAAGTAAATATCAGAACGCCGATGTGCTGAAAATAAGTATATAGGCAACATTAAGTGTCTTGCGAGGGAATCTTCCAACAATAAATTACAAATAACTATAAAATTACGTAAATTGAACTTTTAGTTTCAGATTCATAGCTTTTCTATGTCGCAGTTTGACGTTGAGGCATATAGGAGAAGTAAGAATATAGGAGAAATAAGAAAATTAATGAAGAGTTAGAGAGCAAAACTCATATTAAAAAAATAAAGTAAAAGAAATACTTTGACCTCTACTCGAACAGCTCGATTCAAATGGTTCAAATGGCTCTGAGCACTATGGGACTTAACATCTGTGGTCATCAGTCCCCTAGAACTTAGAACTACTTAAACCTAACTAACCTAAGGACATCACACACATCCATGCCCGAGGCAGGATTCGAACCTGCGACCGCAGCAGTCGCGCGGTTCCGGACTGAGCGCCTAGAACCGCGAGACCACCGCGGCCGGCAGCTCGATTAAAACTATGACAGAAAGACGGGAAGTAAAAACGTTAACATTTGTTTCGCAAAGAAATTGGAGCGTTTACTACAAAAAGGGTTGCATTGCTGCAGTCAAGACCATAATACACACTGCGAAAAGTAATACACACTTAAGGAATACACATTATAGTGAGGAAATTCGAGTGTGTATCGCAAAATTAACATTTCTTACATGGCTAAAGGAAACACTGATATACGCAGTTAAGAATACTCCACAGCTTTACACGCGCAAGCTTTTCCCAACAAGAAAGAAGAAAGGTGATACACACAGATGACAACATTTTCGTAATTTGAATCACATGAACCACGTCACTTACAACAGAGAGACCAACATAGATCTTACTGGGTGTATTTTGGTTTCAAATGACGTTTAGTAATCAAGCTATATCGGTTATACTGTTTTTGTTCGTACCTCTGTTTCACACAATTTACATCAACAATTTTTTGTATCAAAATTATCTCCTGTATTGACATCTTCAAAGAATAAAGGAGGTAACGCTATTACTTTAGCAGGCTTATCGAACTGGGAGATGTACTTGTGACCGTGTTCCTTGCATCAATGATCGTAATCGACTCGTTGTATTGCGAACTCTTATTGACGCAAACTATTTGTAATACACATCTACAGAGAGGCCACATATTTCGAGTGGTTTAGAAGTTTCTGTTACACTTTCGTACAGCTACTACGTAGGAATGCTGACCGACACTACATAAGACTTCATCGTATAAGGGAAAAAAAAGAAAAAAATCGTTGAGAATGCTCATATTTACTTACAGATGATTTCGTTCCTTCGTTCGGCTCCTGCACCAGTGTCCTGAATATGCTTTGTGGTGACTCCTTACAAGCTTTGCCAACTCGTTCGGTTCCAAGTTATACACTGGAGAATCTGAGCTTCAGACGTAGCTTCAGAGATAGATGCCCGCTGCTAGGAAACAGGCTGGTGACGTTCACGGCTTTCTTATTGTTTACCGCTATTCGCTTCTGTTTTCCACGCCTCAACGACTGATGACATATTCAAATTAAAATCATTTCATCGTTTGCCGTTCTTACTGAGCCGCATAATGCGAGAGCACATTCTGTGGACAAATCAGAGCACAGAATAACTCCAACAGCAGATACTGAACACCCGCGTCCCTTGCAGTGCAATAAAATCAAGACTAAGCATTATCATCAATAGAGTCACCACGTGCCAGTCACTAAAACAGTTGACACAGACTTTTCAGGAAGAAGAATGATGCTTCTGCCGTGGAGCATGTGTGGCATAGCGATAATCATAACTGGTAGTACCGGTGATAAAGTGTGAAAGATGCGAATGACGGATTTTATGACAGCTGCGTAAACAAATAAAAGTGAAAGCATGGGAACACTGTAAGAACAGGAAGAGGATGAAAAAGAAAGACTTCCGCAGTAATATAGTTTGCTATGGATAAGCATAGAAACCGTACTACAGCTGCGAACGAATAGGAAAGAAACAAATCAAAAAGTACTAAGGATGCATAAGAAAGTAGGCTATTAAGAGATTTAATATTGCTTAAAGCAGGTCATCTACTGCTTCACTGTAATGCGGTTTTTATAATGGATATACACAGATAAGCTAAAGCATTATTACCATCTACGTAACACTAGAACAATAAAAGGGAAGGGGGAGGGGAACGTTACTTTGTTACTAAACCATCGTTAATTGTACCACGCCAAATTCATTTGAAGGAGGTCATGATTTGCAGGTTATGCACTAGTTAATGAGAACTATTATTATGTCTCTAACGGTATGTTACATATCAAATTAAGTAAAAAATATCCTCACAAGCTGCGACATGGTCGCGAATGGAACAGTGATCCGAAAATGTAGAATAAATTTCGTTTATTTCAAGTCTATGGCCACAAACTTGTATGTCCTCAGAGTACCGTTTTCGGTCAGAAACAACTATCTTCCGATCTGTTTTATAAAAAACATGTCCTAATATACTGGAACCATAGTGGCAACGTCAAATACTAAACACAAAATCAGCGCCAGCACCGTCACATATATATAAATTCTAGTAAATTAGGAGATGTCTGAGGGTCTACAAGATTTTGTCCATAGACGTGAAGTAAAAGAAATTTATTCTCAAGAATATCCTGCTTTACATTCTACAGCAATCGTAAATTTTATGAGGGTTTAGTAAACGTCGTGTGACTAGGGGCCCCCGTCTGGTAGACCGTTCGCCGGGTGCAAATCTTTCGATTTGACGCCACTTCGGCGACTTGCGCGCCGATGGGGATGAAATGATGATGGTTAGGACAACACAACACCCAGTCCCTGAGCGGAGAAAATCTCCGACCCAGCCGGGAATCGAACCCGGCCCTTTTTTTTTTCCTTGCATCTGTTAGGTGCGATTGTCCCATGACACCCATTCAAGTTCAGTGTTGAGCCGTTGACTCAATTGTTTTACAGAGGGCAGCTAACCCTCTGACCGAACACGCTGAGTTACCGTGCCGGCATGACTCAGCTACCGGGGGCGGGCAGTGTTTAGTAATCGAAGGTGGATAACCAGCTGGTCCACCATTCGAATGCATGCAGAATCGATTCCACATGGCACTGATTAGAGAACTATTTGCTAGATTTCCAGAGATATGTGGCACCAGACGACTGCGCACGGAAATTACAAGCCAGTGTTTTGTAGGAGCAGAGCTGGCGCCTGATAGCGTCCCACATGTGTCCCATTCGGTTCAGATAAGGGCATATGCTAGCCAAGACATCAATGAGAGTTCTCTGTCATGTTCTTCAAGTCACTGAAGTATGATCTGGCCTTGTGAAACAGATAGTTACCGTACAGAAAGATGTCATCACCATCAGGGAAAACATCAAATGTGATGAGATGCACGAGGTCCACAATAATGTTCACAGCCGGCCGCTGTGGTTGAGCGGCTCTAGGCTCTACATTTCGGAATCACGCGGCTGTCACGGTCGCACGTTCGAATCCTGCCTCGGGCATGGATGTGTGTGATGTCCTTAGGTTAGTTAGGTTTACGTAGTTCTAACTAAGCCTAGGTGACTGATGTCCTCAGATGTTAAGTCCCATAGTGCTTAGAGCCATTAAAGTACATATAGATAACAGCTTTCATGGCGGCTTTGATTAGTACCGTAAGTCCCACTGAAACCCAGATGAGTGTCCTTCACAGCCTTATACTGCCCCCACCGATCTGCCTCCGTAGTCTCGGTGCATGCTTTGAGCAGTCATTCGTCTGGTTGACTGCGTATCCGGACATGACCATCAATCTGATGTAACAGGAAACGCGATTCATCCAACGAAATTGTGTGTTATCTTTGATACACGGTCCAGTTTCGATAACCTCGTGTCCACTGAAAATGTAACTGACGATGTCGTTGGGTACACATGGGAATACGTAGGGGTCACCTGCGGTGCCACATGTTCAATAATGTGTGCTGAATGACGTATTCTGAAATATTTGTATCCTACCAGCGCCGTTCTGTGTCATGAGATCTCTCACAGATTGCCGCCTATCCTGCTTTACAGAGTAGGGAAGCCTCCGATATCCATGTTCTGTGAAGAGGCATCGACATCAGTACCTTCTCGTGGTTTGCCAGTCTTTAAACTACTTTGAATGGTTTTTCACGGCAGTAACAATACTTTCGTTACAAGGCGACATCCAGTCTCGTTGTCAGCAGTGGTCATAATGCTTTGGCCATAAAGGTACACCGTTCAGCCAAAACATTATGACCACTGCGCACCGCCACACTGGATGCCACCTGATGGTGTTGCGGGCACGTGACACGGTAACAAAAGTACATAAGCGGGCCACACACAGACGAGGTCACCTAGTGAACACATAGCCTGCAGGTTGGGAAATACATCGAGATAAACGACTTTGGCAAAGGACAGATTATTATTATGCACAGCCTTTGAACGAGTATTTCGAAAACGGTGAAGCTGGTCAAATGTTGACATGCTACCGTCGTGAGCACCTACGGAAACAGGTAGGACTGTAAAACTGGCACTAGGTGCTAAATGGTTTGACATCCACGACTCTCCACAAGACGTGGGTTTCGGATGCTTTTCTGCTCTGTAAAGCAAGATAGATAGTGATCTGTGGCTTCGCTGCCAAAAGAGCACGATGTTGATGCACGAACAAATGTTTCGGAGGACTCTGGTCATCGTACTTCGTTGAACATGGATCTCCGCAACGGACCACCCCTACTTGTTCACATGTTGACCCAACGACAACAACAATTACGATTGCAGTGGGCGCGGGATCATAGAGATTCGACTGTCGATATATGGAAACCTGTCGGCTCTTCGGTTCAATCACTTTTTTGCTACACTAGATGGATGATCGTATCCAAATGTCGTTATCAAGCTGACCGGCTCAAAACGTGCAGCGCGCCATTCATGCAGCTTGGTGGGAGCAATATTATGCTGTGGGAGACATTCTCCTGCGCTTCATGCAGCTTGGTGGGAGCAATATTATGCTGTGGGAGACATTCTCCTGCGCTTTCGTGGGGTCTGTGTCAGTAATCGACGACACAGTGACTCCTGCGAACCACCTGCATCTCTTCTTGTTTGGTGTCTTTCCCAACGGCGACGTCGTCTTTCAGCAGTATAACTGTCCGTATCTTGGAGCTAGAGCCGTGCTGCAGTTAACTCAGTTGAAGTCTCGGAAAAAAAAATTGCCTGATGTAAATCCTGTGGAACCCATCTGGATAGCTATCGGGTACCATCACGGCGTACACAAATCAGTGGCTTATTTTTTACGCGAGTTCCATGACCGCGTAGGCATGTAATCCCACATAGCAGCACAAATCTACCAACCAATTTTCGGATCCCTGACATGCAAAATCAGTGGTTTATTTCGTTTCAAAGATGGACAAACAGGCTGCTAAAGATGCGGTCTTATTGTTTTGGCTCATCATTGTTTGGGCTTCATCAGGTAGCGGCATTCACCTATCATACTGCAATAATTCTGTTTTAATATTTCACGGAGAAGAATAGTGAAACTCTGACTAGGACAGACGAAGAGGAGTGTGTATTGGTACAAAGGGAATAGAATGTATACGATTTCATGATGACATTATATTAGTGGCAGAAAGTGAAAGAGTTGCAAATAAAATGCTAAAAGATCTGAATTATGCTTGTGTGGAATGCTGGATTAGAATCAGTATAGCAAAAACAAAGGGCATGGTGATCGGAAAAGGAAGGGGATCGACGCATATTTAAACGGGACAAGTTATTCTTAGGCAAGTAACGGCCATTAAATATCTTGGAAGTACGCTTACTTAAGACTTCAGATGCCATCACGACATGAAAACTCGCGTTGCAATAGCGGAGGAGGTATTCAATAGAAAGAGGAAAGTAGATAAACGCCTGAGAAAAAGACTTCTCAAGTGTTTCGTCTGGAGTGTGGCACTCTATGGGGGAGAAACACGGACACTGAGACGAGAGGATGAGAAAAGTCTGGAAGCGTTAGATATGTGAACGTGGAGGAGAATGGAGAGAGTAAGTAATGAGAGAGTGTTGGAGAGTGCTGGTCAGAGGAGAAAACTGCTGCAGGCTTCAAAAAGAAGGAAGAAGAATTGGATGAGGCAATTCAACGGATCATTTCGAAGGTTTAGTTCGTGGAGGAGGGTTGAGAGGAAGGAGAAGATTCCAGGTGACAGAGACGTAAAATGACGTGGAAATTATGCTTACCTGAAGAGAATTGCAGAAGACAGCAGAGCGTGTAGAGTTAGTACGTGAAAATCTGCCTTAGGGCAGAATGCCAATGATGATGGTGATGATGACACACATGATCTCATTACCTACTTCTCATCTTGCACGTGCTGAGTATAAATTTCTTAATCTCATAGACTGACACCAGCAAATCTAAATTAAAACTGCAGAACATGTTCACGACAGAAACTACGCAGAGTGAATGTGACAACAATAGGTTAACATCTCCGCTTGGTCTACTCGAAACCAAAGGGATGAACGAAGATCCGAGAGGAGCTCAGTACGTGTTCCATTCGGTTTAGTTCTCGCTTCCCACGCCCGGGTTCCCGGGTTCGATTCCTGGCGGGGTCAGGGATTTTCTCTGCCTCGTGATGACTGGGTGTTGTGTGCTGTCCTTAGGTTAGTTAGGTTTAAGTAGTTCTAAGTTCTATGGGACTGATGACCTCAGATGTTGAGTCCCATAGTGCTCAGAGCCATTTGAACCATTTTTTTGGAAATGCATTCGGGAGGACAGATATTTAAAGGCTCCTCAGCCTTCCGGGTCTTTTCGTTGCTTCCTAAAGACCTAGTAGCTCCTTTGCGAAATAAGAACTGTTTTTGCTGCATTCTTGTCCATATCAGTAGCTGTACTCCGTCTCTGGCGACGTCATTGTCGACAGAACAATAAACACTACTGTTCTTTTTTACTGTGGAAAAAGATTTGCCTAACCGTATACGTTACAGAAATAACTCAGTACACAGCTAGTGTAGAGCGTACAAATTTTCTCTGGCCTGCTTCCTGTATATCGTTAATGGAATACGAGTTGCTGGAAAATGCGATAGACTGTGTGACCAATGGAGCCCATATTTACTAACACTTACCCAGTCTCAGTAGGCGAACAAATTTTACCAGAAATTCGTGTAAGTTATTTCAAAGTATACCTGTTTCCCAACTCTGACAACATTAGTTAACTATCGGAATGAATACGGCTGATGGAACTGGAGCAAGTGGCTGAGTGTGTCAGGGCAGAATAGATATGAGAATATCATAGCCATCCGGCGATTGGGTTCATCACAGTGTGTATGCAGGCGTGTAGCCTTATATAGACTGGTGTGAAGGACGAAAGTAACTTTCGCAAGGTGTGTCACTACCAATTAACACAGCTTGACGAAGCTCGGAGCATATATGGGAATACATGCTACATTATACACTCCTGGAAATTGAAATAAGAACACCGTGAATTCATTGTCCCAGGAAGGGAAAACTTTATTGACACATTCCTGGGGTCAGATACATCACATGATCACACTGACAGAACCACAGGCACATAGACACAGGCAACAGAGCATGCACAATGTCGGCACTAGTACAGTGTATATCCACCTTTCGCAGCAATGCAGGCTGCTATTCTCCCATGGAGACGATCGTAGAGATGTTGGATGTAGTCCTGTGGAACGGCTTGCCATGCCATTTCCACCTGGTGCCTCAGTTGGACCAGCGTTCGTGCTGGACGTGCAGACCGCGTGAGACGACGCTTCATCCAGTCCCAAACATGCTCAATGGGGGACAGATCCGGAGATCTTGCTGGCCAGGGTAGTTGACTTACACCTTCTAGAGCACGTTGGGTGGCACGGGATACATGCGGACGTGCATTGTCCTGTTGGAACAGCAAGTTCCCTTGCCGGTCTAGGAATGGTAGAACGATGGATTCGATGACGGTTTGGGTGTACCGTGCACTATTCAGTGTCCCCTCGACGATCACCAGTGGTTTACTGCCAGTGTAGGAGATCGCTCCCCACACCATGATGCCGGGTGTTGGCCCTGTGTGCCTCGGTCGTATGCAGTCCTGATTGTGGCGCTCACCTGCACGGCGCCAAACACGCATACGACCATCATTGGCACCAAGGCAGAAGCGACTCTCATCGCTGAAGACGACACGTCTCCATTCGTCCCTCCATTCACGCCTGTCGCGACACCACTGGAGGCGGGCTGCACGATGTTGGGGCGTGAGCGGAAGACGGCCTAACGGTGTGCGGGACCGTAGCCCAGCTTCATGGAGACGGTTGCGAATGGTCCTCGCCGATTCCCCAGGAGCAACAGTGTCCCTAATTTGCTGGAAAGTGGCGGTGCGGTCCCCTACGGCACTGCGTAGGATCCTACGGTCTTGGCGTGCATCCGTGCGTCGCTGCGGTCCGGTCCCAGGTCGACGGGCACGTGCACCTTCCGCCGACCACTGGCGACAACATCGATGTACTGTGGAGACCTCACGCCCCACGTGTTGAGCAATTCGGCGGTACGTCCACCCGGCCTCCCGCATGCCCACTATACGCCCTCGCTCAAAGTCCGTCAACTGCACATACGGTTCTCGTCCACGCTGTCGCGGCATGCTACCAGTGTTAAAGACTGCGATGGAGCTCCGTATGCCACGGCAAACTGGCTGACACTGACGGCGGCGGTGCACAAATGCTGCGCAGCTAGCGCCATTCGACGGCCAACACCGCGGTTCCTGGTGTGTCCGCTGTGCCGTGCGTGTGACCATTGCTTGTACAGTCCTCTCGCAGTGTCCGGAGCAAGTATGGTGGGTCTGACACACCGGTGTCAATGTGTTCTTTTTTCCATTTCCAGGAGTGTAGATTAGAAAATAACTGAAAGAAATACATAGCGAGACGAACAAAGATAACACTTTTGCTCAAAGCCAATAATTATACTGACGTCTCCGCGATTTATAATGGTCCACTGTACATTACAAAAGGCGAGACATGGTTCTTAATAGGATGTGTGATCACCATATACGGCGAGGTACACCCTGCAACATGCTCGATGCTGGCGACAAGGCCGATAAAGAGTGCTGATGATTGCTCCACCAGTGCGGCTGACAACAGCTGGAAGTTCGTTGATGTTTGTTTACGTGTTGCAGTACCTCTCCCCAACGCATTCCACAGGTACTCGGTGGCATTTAAGCAGTGGGAAGTGGCAGGCCATCCATTTGCTGAATATACTCTCACTCCAAGAGCTCCTCCACCTGTGCCGCTCGATGCGGTAGCCCACTGCCATACATAAAAATGAAATCAGGGCCGCGTGCACACCTGAAAAGGCGCACATGGGGAAAGAGTATAGTGTCGCAACAACTTTGACCAGTGAGTGTGCCGACAAAGACCTGAAGGTCAGTACGCCCATGTAACAGAGTATCTCGCCACATCGTAACGCCTGGACTACCAAAACGATCATGTTCGATAATGCTGGACGAACCGTCACATGGCGAGAGGTGCGAACACGTAAAGCACCCAGGGACATGGCTGAGGAACGGAATGCCCTATTAAAGCAACTTCTTATCAATATTGTTACCAGTATGGGTGCACGTTTCAGAGCATGCACTGTCGTCCATGGTGACCACACATCCTACTGAGAAACATGTCCCGTTCAATGTAATGCCAACGGGATCATCATCATCATCACGGTAGCAACTGTCATTTCTGTTCGTCTCACTGCGAATTTGTTTCAGTTAGCTTTTGTACTATACTGGAGTAGTTGTTTCCATGTATGGTCCAAATGGTTCAGATGGCTCTAAGCACTATGGGACTTAACATCTGAGGTCATCGGTCCCCTAGACTTAGAACTACTTAAACCTTACTAACATAAGGGCATCACACACATCCATGCCCGAGGCAGAATTCGAACCTGCGACCGTAACAGCAGCGCGGTTCTGGACTGAAGCGCCTAGAACCAAGTCTCATCTAGCTGTGCTATTTGCGACTGATACATCATGCGAAAGCTACTTTCATCGCTAGGTTTTGCAAACCAATGTACGTGGTGCGCGAAATGAAACTGTCTCAGAAAGTATGTCATTCAACTTAAGATAGGCAAGCTAACTTAAAACATCCGTCAGCAAGACAGATGATGCAAGTTGTGTTACGTATCTAAGATTGGTTGAATAATTTTCTGTGCCAGTTTTATTTTTCCCACTCTTTGGGGCTGCTTACAAACATAGGAGTGTCAGTACAAATGCCCAGCAATCAAAATTGCAACAACTGGACAGACAGCAAATAACATTTTATTTATGGCGCGTGTACGGAAAAATAGAAAGAATACACGGCTGAATACGTCTAAGATTTGTGGGTACCGAGCAGGGATGACCAAGACTTCGTCTCGCGGGCCATGCCCGGGCCCCAGGTGTCTAAGCGGTCAGCCTCGCTTCACATTTCCACGCTGTCTGAGCGGGAAGAAGAGGATGAGGGAAAACAGCGAACACGTCGCATTTAAATGGGAGTGCAGTCGCCCTGCATGTGACTTGGATTTTTATTTCACAATTCTCAACAACACACATCACAAACAAAACAAGTTTTCAGTATTAATTAATTATTTTTGGCGCTCTGATGATAAAATTTTTATCTGGTACAAACTATCGGCATACGGACGGACGCAGACAATTTCACAGAGTTTCGCACTCAAGTTGCCACGTAATCGTGACTCAGTTAGTTTCACAATCGAAAAAAGATACTTCACACAAATTGTAGCACTTTTGCAACCTCTTTACGGAGAGTAGGAAAATGTACCTGAGGAAAGCGATGTAGACGCCTTGGACAGTTTTGACGTAACAAGATTTGTCTGTGTCACTGGAATTACCTTGCAGTGGCATCTGTTACGTCTGCACAAGCACAGGGCGCTTTCAACTGAAACAACAAACTGTCTCGGAAACAGCTCAAAAAGAGATGTAAGACTGGCGATGTCCTCAAAACCTTTATAAAACCATCCTTTTAAGTCTTGCAAAGCCACAATGAATTCTTCAAACCTCGCGCTTTTTTTAACGCCAGTGAGCTTAGGGACCTGGACTGTTTTTATCAGAATTTGTCCCTTTTATCAATAGAGTTTGTTTTTAAATGCATCCACATCATGTTTGTTCTCACCATGCAGTGTCTAACTGTGGGCAATTTGCATCCAAGTCCACTTAAAATGCAAAGTCCGAAATTCATTCCGGATGTTCTAATTATTGTTCTTGCTCTCCTCTTTCCTTCATAAATTCAACAAAAGCGAGTTTTAAATCGAAAAGTCGTTCCAGGCATCCCCCTTGACTTCACCAACGTACTTTGCAATAGTATTTGAAATCTCCGTACTCTTAGTTCATTTCCATAGAAAACTGTTGCAACTAACAAGGGAGTAATGGGTGCGACTTCAGAAATATTACTTTCCTACTACCTGCAAATTCAGCACAAAGTCTTCTTGATGTACAGAACAATGAATCCCGTCTGTCGATCGTTGTAATTTCTTGCGTTTTCATCGTCGTCTCAATGTTGACATTCTCTCGGCACGGTACACCTAATGTCGTTTCATAGGAAATAAGCACTACCTCGTCTCTTACGCGGAATGAGAATTCTTATTCCTCTCTTCTGTCATTCCCATACATTTAAAGGGTTTCGACGATAGATCGCTAGATTATCTCTTTTTGCATGAATAGCCACTGTACCTATCAAAGTCCTTCTTACCACTGGCAAATACGGAGTGCTAATCAGCGCTGACAGCACGGTCCTGCCGAACTCAGAGAGTTTTGCCGACTGAAAAATGCCGCACCACAATGCTGAATGAAATATCGCGCTGTCCCGGGTACTTCCGAGAAGGACCGAGCAAACCCGAGTGACAGACCGGGCCTTGGCACGCGTGAAGTATGGGACGCCGTGGCCGGATCTGGTATAGAGCGCATAACAATTGCTACACGCAGCTGACACTTCAGGCAACTAAAGCGCCTCTAACCCTATCAGGTGCGTGTATGATAGACACGGGTACGTCATTCCACGCTGCTTGAAAGGAATCTCAAAATTCAGCAATTGTAGCAGCTCGTGATTGATGATGTGCATGTCTCTCTTCATCCCGTGATCAGATATTTTTAATCGGTAAGATATCTGCAAAACATGCTGTCTTAAGATACAGACGAATACACTTTGCATCGAACTACGTCAGGACAATATGAGCGACTTGTGATAATACATTGAGTTGTTGGAAGATACATTAGAGAGACCTCAAAGGTATAGTGCAGTCACATAGCTTAATGCGTCAGAAACTTAATGCTTGCTGTTCAAATTGAACTCACAAACAATCAAATGCAAATGTCATTTCTATATGATTTGCTATCCATTTTCTTTTTTCCTTATACTGGATGTCACAAAAACGTTGTGGTAAACTTAGAGAGGTTTTGGGAGGTGTCTTGAGGAACAACTCGGGGATAGAACCCCTGTCTGGAAACATCACCCAACGACGCTGCAAGCTGTCGAAGTGACAGAAGCCGACTCCTACCGCTAGGCTGTCCTTTCGGCAGCAAACGTTGTTTTGTATGCTGAGCGTCGTAGGCTGAACTTCTCGCACTGTTGTTTGTTATTCATTGATCGCGACTGACTGACACGATCGCCAGTGGAAAAGATGGAGGCAGTTTCTGTGAGACATGCTTGTCTCCTATGAACGCGATTCCCTGTTTCCTCGGTGGATGACGGTTTCGGACATTGTTTTCCATCAGCAGTTAACTTTTCCCCTGGAACCGTCTAACATCTTGTGAGATAACGATCAATGCGCTCTCATTTAAATATATGGCCGAAAGAGTAATCCTACAGAAACTGTGAAACGGACCCTGTCATCCAGGACCGTGTGCCACAAAGGGCGCAGATTCACCACTAGATGGGAAAAATCATAGGCGGCTGTTGTCTATTGAGGCCTAAGCGCTGTAGTGTACAAGCGAAACAGACGAGAACCTACGTCATAGGGAAACCCAGTAGAAGGCGTTTGTGGCCAGGGAGACATAGCAGTGTTAAATATGGCGGACCTCAGATCGGCCATAAAGGGAAACATTTAAGGAAACTATTTAATACTGTAGAAATTCAGGAAATGAAGCCACAGTAATTTTAATCTGCCGTCCTCTATAAATTTTCATGGTGATCCCAATAACACTTGAATATTGATCATATCCATAATAGTTTAGGATCTACTGTTAAAGTGAAATTAACAAGTTCTGTAACAGAGACCTGACTGATAAAATCTGAACGCTTTGGTCCATCTTGACGATCGACATTTCATATAGAAGCGCATCATTAAAATGACAAACATTGTAAATATCAACTCTATAGCTTTATTTGTTTAAAAGTAAATTTAAATTATCAGTATTTTCAGTTAAGCATCAGATCATCATTTCCTGGACACAAAACACATTGAACGATGACAGCATGACACCTCACTGAATCATTAGGTAACAGAATATTTGTTGCAAAGTTTAGTGCATAACAGTTACTTTTGTTCTTTATTTATTTATCAGATAGCACATTGGTGCAAGGCTACTGGCCGTGGCATTCAAAGCTAAGAAGGGAACTGTATTGGTTTTATGTAAAACAATTTAACGTTTATTATGTAATAAATACAGGGTGTTTCAAAAATGACCGGTATATTTGAAACGGTAATAAAAACTAAACGAGCAGCGATAGAAATACACCGTTTGTTGCAATATGCTTGGGACAACAGTACATTTTCAGGCAGACAAACTTTCGAAATTACAGTAGTTACAATTGTCAACAACAGATGGCGCTGCGGTCTGGGAAACTCTATAGTACGATATTTTCCACATATCCACCATGCGTAGCAATAATATGGCGTAGTCTCTGAATGAAATTACTCGAAACCTTTGACAACGTGTCTGGCGGAATGGCTTCACATGCAGATGAGATGTACTGCTTCAGCTGTTCAATTGTTTCTGGATTCTGGCGGTACACCTGGTCTTTCAAGTGTCCCCACAGAAAGAAGTCACAGGGGTTCATGTCTGGCGAATAGGGAGGCCAATCCACGCCGCCTCCTGTATGTTTCGGATAGCCCAAAGCAATCACACGATCATCGAAATATTCATTCAGGAAATTAAAGACGTCGGCCGTGCGATGTGGCCGGGCACCATCTTGCATAAACCACGAGGTGTTCGCAGTGTCGTCTAAGGCAGTTTGTACCGCCACCAATTCACGAAGAATGTCCAGATAGCGTGATGCAGTAATCGTTTCGGATCTGAAAAATGGGCCAATGATTCCTTTGGAAGAAATGGCGGCCCAGACCAGTACTTTTTGAGGATGCAGGGACGATGGGACTGCAACATGGGGCTTTTCGGTTCCCCATATGCGCCAGTTCTGTTTATTGACGAAGCCGTCCAGGTAAAAATAAGCTTCGTCAGTAAACCAAATGCTGCCCACACGCATATCGCCGTCATCAATCCTGTGCACTATATCGTTAGCGAATGTCTCTCGTGCAGCAATGGTAGCGGCGCTGAGGGTTTGCCGCGTTTGAATTTTGTATGGATAGAGGTGTAAACTCTGGCGCATGAGACGATACGTGGACGTTGGCGTCATTTGGACCGCAGCTGCAACACGGCGAACGGAAACCCGAGGCCGCTGTTGGATCACCTGCTGCACTAGCTGCGCGTTGCCCTCTGTGGTTGCCGTATGCGGTCGCCCTACCTTTCCAGCACGTTCATCCGTCACGTTCCCAGTCCGTCGAAATTTTTCAAACAGATCCTTTATTGTATCGCTTTTCGGTCCTTTGGTTACATTAAACCTCCGTTGAAAACTTCGTCTTGTTGCAACAACACTGTGTTCTAGGCGGTGGAATTCCAACACCAGAAAAATCCTCTGTTCTAAGGAACTAACCATGTTGTCTACAGCACACTTGCACGTTGTGAACAGCACACGCTTACAGCAGAAAGACGACGTACAGAATGGCGCACCCACAGACTGCGTTGTCTTCTATATCTTTCACATCACTTGCAGCGCCATCTGTTGTTGAAAATTGTAACTACTGTAATTTCGAAAGTTTGTCCGCCTGAAAATGTACTGTTGTCCCAAGCATATTGCAACAAACGGTGTATTTCTATCGCTGCTCGTTTAGTTTTTATTGCCGTTTCAAATATACCGGTCATTTTTGAAACACCCCGTATTATTGTTACTTTGTTTAGAATGTGAAAGTGGTCAAGCTTTGATTATTTAAAAAATGTTAAAGTGTAAAATAATGTAGAATAAGCTATAGCGAATCAGATGGACAGTTTCAGGAAAGGGAACTGCCTAACGAGGATATTCGGCGCCCGGGACACGCGGCCGGGGACGGGCAGAGGGACAGTGCTGGTGCAGACCTAAAAGCGAACAGTTCGGCTGGAGACACCAACTGGTCCAGTTCGGATTGAGACGCGGTCTTTAGGCGCTAGGAAGTGAAATGACGTAGAAAATTTTGCGTTGTGTGTTATCGTGGGACTTACTCTCTGAGCGGTGAAGAGCCGCGCGCCTGGTGTAAACTCTAACGTTTCGTGTAAATGTCGAAGTGGAGTATTAGACTTGTGTTTCGCGATGAGATTGTGAATTATGGAACAATGTCAAACGGATATGCGCTCGAGTTTAATATTAATTCTAAATACGACCACTTTCGCTATTAGTTTCCTTTCTGAATAAACATTATTCTGACCATATCGCAACTGTGTGGCCTACATCATACATTGATCGTTAATTTAGTTCCCGATATTATAATTACTGTTACTATATTTTACATTAACTTTGTTTCACACAATTTCGCGCCAGCCGGGGTGGCCGAGAGGTTCTAGGCGCTACAGCCTGGAAGCGCGCGACCGCTGCGGTCGCAGGTTCGAATCCAACCTCGGGCATGGATGTGTGTGATGTCCTTAGGTTAGTTAGGTTTAAGTAGTTCTAAGTTCTGGGGGGCTGATGACCTCAGAAGTTAAGTCCCATAGTGCTCAGAGCCATTTGAGCCATACAGTTTCGCTAACTTGCCATCAGCCAGACAATTTAACCAAAGGGTCACAAGTATCTAATTTAGGGCGTGTAATGCGAAACGTGCCGTTCAATCTCTAGACGAGTTTGAGCCAAGACATTTCGACGAAGAGCAACCCCATATGAGGCCGAACATCTTTGGGATGCCAGCTCGCAGTCTCTAATGTTGTTTTTTTTCAGTACGGAAGAGAAAAACAAACTGCAGGTGGAAACGAGTGACAGAAACCATCATCCACTAATGAAACAGAGCATCGCATTCATAGGAGACGATTCCTGTCTACCCAGCATCTTCTGCACTGGTCATCGTGGCAATCAATCACTGAATAATTAAATCATTGCTAGAAGTTCTGCCTACTGTCCGTCAGCATACAAAGTCACCTTTGCTGCCGAACATGTGGCCTAGTGGCAAACACTGACGGTTACAACTTCGACTGTGTATACTGCAAGGGAGTGCAAACTTGAAACTACGGCCCGTGGGCCGGATTCGGCCCGTGACGTCACTTCATACGACCCGGGTCCTGTCTTTCTCCTAGTCCTCGATCTGGCCGCTGACTGTATTTCAATTTGCTTGATAAAACGTATTTAACACGAGACGTGTCTGCCTTACTGCTGATATTACTAGGACTACTTGCAGCCATTAAGCCTGACATTGGAGCTTGTACAGCTGAATCCGTACATGGTGAACCACTCAGACTCCCTTCGGAATTTTTCGAGCAACAACGTGGCCACCCGCCACGAGTACCTTCGTTCTCATTTCAGCAAGTCAGGAGTTCAATCTCTAAATTTCACCCGTCGCCGATACCCGACATACGGACTTGGATACCTTTATACACAAGGATCTACGGACGTGATCTCGGGTCATGTTACGTAAAGACTCTACCAAGTCCCGTTTTATCCTGTATCAAATACATTCGGTGACAATCACTCAATCATCATCAGTTCCATGCCTTTCTTGGAAAACTGATTCTGAATTCTATGACTTACCTTATCACACAGCAATGAGGTGGCTCAGCTGCTGTAAAGGCCTGTTTCGCTTTCACAAGCTGCAAAACGAAACAGATGATTTTTTCACTGAAAAAGAGAGTTGAGGCACAACTACCAGATCCTGCCTGGCACTCAAAATTGTTATTTTTGGTCGACATCACATCCCGCCTGACTGAAATGTGCTTGAAGCTTCAAGAAAAGGACAACTTCGTGTTCTCGACAGAACTGTCAAAATATTCCGGAGAAAGCTGTCATAAATGCAAAACTGCAAGGCGAACATTTTTCCCATTGTAATTCCAAAGAGTTTGGTTCTCAAGTCCCCGAAGATGTCAATCTTGAATTTCCGAAAAAAATTATTCGTGACTTGAAGAAGCATTCTTTTCGAGAGATTTTCAGATTTTGACAACAATGAGAGTGATGTTCTTCTATTCTAGAATTCGTTTGATTGTAACCTTGATGACGTAGCTGTTGATCGACAGTCGGAGCTCATTGATCTGCAAATAAATGCCTTGTTGAAAGAAAAGCATAATGAAGAAGAACTTGTTGAATTTCACCGCTGGTTACCATATGTTGAATATCCGAAAGTGAAGGAATTTGTCGCTGGTGTTGCATCAGTTGTTTGAACAACTTACGTTTCTAAGCACCATTTTCAGACGTGAATTCTCTGAAGTCAACATATCGAACGAGACTGAGTAATGTATATTTCAACCAACTCCTCTGATTTGGATGGAGCAGTATGAAAGCAAACGATATCTATAAAGCCAAACGTCAGTTTGACAAATATCACTAACGTGTTTTGCTGCTTAGTTGGTGAGATTCGGGTATATGCACGCTAGATCTGAAAGCAACTATCTTTTTGCTGACGTTGTCTTCTTTGACAACTTTTTTAGTAAATAAATAAATATATTGGTTGTGCTTGATTTCATGCATAACATGTCACCCATGATTAACACGGAATGCTGAACTTAGTTTCCGTTTTTCTTCTTCTCTTTTTTTCCCAGAGTTTTCGCTCTGGCTTTTAAGCACTGTAGAGAATGATGATGCGGTCCTCGCTCGTCGTTTTGTCATTAAGCTGTCCGCTGTGAGAAAAGTTTTGTTATCTGTGGTCTAGAGCGTCGTTGATGTCGTTTCCGGACACGGGTTCCTGTCCTCGATTTGTTCCTCAGGAAATTCTCTAGAATCTCTCTTCTTCGCACCATTTTGGCACATCTTGTACACACGTACTAAGGGCCACTAGAAAGTCTGTTACATGCACCGTCTCGTTCTAAGATCATCGCGCGACAAGAGTGCCACGTCTTCATGACAGACTACTTGTTCCGGCTGTCTTGTAGGTACAGCTTTGCATCGGTACTGCTAAGGTATGTGAGTGAAATAGCGCTGGAACTGGAAACGTACTCCATTCTTGAAGCCCGTGGGACAGTACCATCCCTGTGAGTAAACTGTCTAAAGTTCACACAGGTTCACCTTGATGTTGCTAGTCATTTGCATATGCATGCGTGCAGTAGACGCTTCATGTCAATTTGAAGTTTGTTATTGCCTTCTATGTGGCAGTTTTATTGATCAGCAGATCGTTTGGAAACCGTACAAATTTTCTGTTAGTCCGTCTACCTGACAGCTACAATATCTCTCTCACGTTAAAGACGTGTCGTTTTCTGAGGGCAACGCGCTTCTTCTCCATCATCCTGACCTTCTACCAGTATTGCGAAAGCCGAGACCGTGAGCTCCGTAGTATAATGCGTTTCTCCTCGGCTCCGCTGGCAGTTCTATAATTCAAATCCTCCCCGATAATTAAGTTTCCATAAAGGACTTACCTACTCCGGGAAAATAAACGAAGGCAGATTTGGGTTAATTGTATGTCAGAGCGGCCGGGAGGTGTGTTTTGAGCGATGTGTATCGGCTTTTATTCTTGCGGCTCGCGGCCTGAATGGGGGATATTCAGCGGTTGAGTGACAGCCTTAATCAAAGCGAGGCCCGACTGGCTTCCATCTGCTGCCGCCGTGCATCTCATTACGTCCTATAGAAGCCACAATGGAACATACCTTCCTGTGCCACATCTCCAACCGACGTCAGGACTAACGAAAATTCCTACGTCCCAGTGAGCGCTTCCTGTAGTTGCGTCAGTGACGCTGAGTAATCTGGAGCAAACAAACCCACTTCTTTGTTGTTTACAAATGTTAATGAGTAGATTAACGCGATAATCTCTCGGTGATCTGTAGACATACAACAATGTATTTGCAGTTGCCAATATGGACGATCATCAGCTGTAGAATGGAATGACGACAGCGAAAATTGGTGTCGGACCGGGACACGAACCCAGGTTTTCCGTTAATCACGAACGGTCGCTACACCATTTGGCTATCCGTGCACGACACACGACCAGACCCGAACTTCCATATGTCAACCACCCGCCTACAACCTGCAGTTGTACATCCATTCTGTATATTCCCGTACAGGTGAGACACTTTTCCAAAGGGAAAGGAGACTTTTTTACAAAGAAACTTCGCATCGTCATTCGGAATAACACAGGCAATGGCGTATTTATCCGCCGACACCGTGCTAAAGACTTTGAATAAAAATGTCTCACCTGTAAGGGAATATACATAATGAATGTACAAGTGTAGGTTGTAGACGCATGATTGACGACATACGGAAGTTTGGATCTGGCTGTGATCCGTGCACGGATAGCCAAATGGTATGGCGACTGCTCGCGATAAATTGGAAATCAAGGTTCAATTTTTCACCGTCGTCATTGCATTCTACAGCTGACGGTTGTCTACATTCGCAATTGCAAATACAAGTAATGTATTTCACAAAGGATATAGTCGCCGAAGTGCGTGTTCCTTTGAACATGCATGCCTTTATTTCTCTCCTCAACAAGCCGCCTTAGGATGTATGAGAGAGAGTACTTTACTTCTGGCACTTACTCCTTTCCTGTTCCCGTGGGAATGGTGCGCGAGAAGAGTAATTATCTACACACCTCTCATGTGCTTGAATCTCCCTGATTTTAACTTCATATACGTAATAGGAGGCAATATATTGCTTGACACTTCTGGGAACATGCAGTCTCGAAATCTCAACAATAAACCATTTCGTGATGTACAACATCTGCCTCTGGAGTTGGATGAGCATCTTCGCGGCTGTTTAGCTCTTACTACAACAATCTATGACTGATCACGCTCTTCTTTTTCGAATATTATCTACTTACAATTCATATCTGCTTTTTGCCCTAAACTGATGTACACTACACAAGTATCCATCGAACGAAGTTTCCTAAGTTATCTCCATCGTGAGTGGTCTACATAGCCTGAGGATCTTCCAATGAATTTCAATCTGGCAGCTGCCTGTACTACTAAGGTACATATATTACATTATTTGATGACTGTGGCTGTTTAATTGTAATTTACTGGAATTATTCAGTTTTTTAGTGAGGGAAGTAACGTCAACATAAAATGGATGTCTTCATCGACTACGTCTTGACGTTTCTTTTGCATCGCTGCCAACTGAAATTCTGATTTTTGTGGAACCATTATAAGAACGTATTCCAGCCATCATACCTTACAAGTCGAACTGATGGTAAAGACATAGAAGAGAGCGACATCATTCTCCTTGATACATGTTTCTTGGATATTTCTGGAACAAATGAACGTACTTGGCCATTTTTCATAAGATTTACGTGAACCATATTTCAATATATTGTGTATGCATGTAATAACTCCCCCTCCCCCAGCGAACAGCGAATCATGGACCATGGAACTAGCCGTCGGCGATAAAGATAGCCATACCGTAGGTGCAACCACAACAGAGGCGTATCTGTTGAATGGCCAGACAAACGTGTGGTTCATAAAGAGGGGCAGCAACCTTTACAATGGCTGCAGGGGAACAGTCTGGATCATTGAGTGACCTGGCCTTGTAATATCAACTAAAATGGCCTTGCTGTGCTGGCTGAAAGCAAGGGAAAACTATAGCCGTAATTTTACCCGAGTGCATGTAGCTCTACTGTATGGTTAAACGACGATTAAAGCCTCTTAGGGGTAATATTCCGGAGGTAAGACAGTTCCCCATCAGAGCTCCAGGTGGGGCCTTCTGAGGAGAACGTTATCAGGAGACTGATCTCATCGTGGAATGTCAGATCGCGGAACGGAGCAGTGATGTAACCAACCGACCGGAAAATGGTTCGTGTGCGCCTAGACTAAGCAAGCTTCCATACTCCTGCATGGGACGCACTTGCAAACTCTTTCCATGCTTGCCGTACAGCAAGAATAGATTTATTGTTCACTGAGGGTCACCTACTCCTGAGTTGATATATTCAGCAATCGATGACTGAGCATCGCTTTTATACTTACGAACTCTTTCAGTCCTGATTGAATGGACAGAATGGATTTATTGAACGCCGAGGGTCATTTACTCCCGACTTCATGTAATCATCTCTTCCGAAGAGCTAATTACCGACTTCTTGGTTTCGCCAGCTCCAAACCGATCCATGAAATTGCTATACAGTCAGGCATTTCAGGGAGGAGAATTCAGGGAATTTCACTGAACATTTCCCATTTTACTAACAATAGTCTTCGGCAAAATATTGCTTCCTGTCACAATTTATCTCCAAAAGCTGCCGGAAAACACCTGTCCACATGGAAAAACCTAAATGTGTTAAGAGCCGGCAAAGTAGGTCACGACTGCGATGGATGACAGAAAGGCCGACTGATTACCTCCAAGCTGGACAACAGCCACAATTCACCTGAAACGGAAATCGTATCACTTGTCCACAATAGCGATCATGTTAAGAACACAGGCGCTGCCAGGAATGATATGTCACAATGGGTCATACGCAATACTATCAGATACTCATCACGATGTGATGTAGCGGTTAGCGAACTGGACTCCCATTTAGGAGGACGATGATTCAAATTCACGCTTAGCCATCGGGATACAGGATTTCTGTGAGTTCTCTGTATCGTTTAAGGGAAATGTCGGGATGATACAATCAAGGCTTTCACGACATTATACCCAAGCTGCTGATAAATCTTCCGCGTTTTATGATTGTTGTTTGTAAAACTTTTCCTTTCCTAACGTTTCCTCTGAGGCTCCGCTGGACATCTTCAGAGGTGGTCCTAGCAAGACTCTAGCACCTCTGTAGATGTCCATCTGAGCTCTGGACGAAGCACTAGGAACGCAGAAGTTTCATGGACCACGTCGATACACGTCGGAATATTTGCCAGCAGTTAAATATTGGGATGGTCCCTTCGAATGGTCGAATTCCTTTCAATCCTTCCCCAACCCGAGCCTGTGATACATAAAACTAGATCGTTATTTATTTCGTGCGCACCTGTTGCGAATGATGTAGGTTGTGATGACTGTCTTAAGGCGCACGAAATATTTTAGGGGTCAGTTTTATTCTGCCAGCCTGTACCTTTGGTTTATAGCGTAGAGCATAGTTATTGTTTGATGTAGCACACCGACCATCAAGGTGGAAGACTGCTCAGGAGTGCCCTCCGAGCGACCTTGGCACAACACGTGCAGACTCTGGCCTGCCCCACAGCTCTGGAGTACCAGTAGTGGACGACTGGGCGGACGTCGTCGCGGACGCGGCGGCGGAGCTAACGGCGGCGGAAATAAACAAGCAAGAGGACACTCGAGGCAGTCAGCGGCAGCCCGCGTGAAACAATGGCAGCACAAAGGAGCGGCCCTCCCCCGCTGCCGCCGATACATCGCGTCACGGAGAACCGCCGGAGGCTCCGGGCACGTGCCTGCCTCTGACAGCGCGCCAGGCGCTAATGCGTCCGCTCGACTGCGCGCCTGAGGTTGCTGGAAGGCACCGGACGGGATGGGGACAACTGCAGTGACGCCCAGAGACGCTCCGCGCCTACGCTTAGCGAGGGGTCCAGCAGGCACGAGGGACATTCAATAAGTAATGCAAATCATTTTTTTCTCGGCCATTGTCGGTTGAAAAGATGCAGAATTTGTTGTGGGGGTCGTGTAATATTCCCGCTGCGGCAGCTTTAGTTTCATGAAGTTCCGATGGATGGCGGCGTCATACGTAGCCTTCAAAATGGTGTCTGTAACGGAGGTACGTTTCAAGCAGACAGGTGTCATTGAGTTTCTCTTGGCGCAAAAACAGAGAATCGCAGATTTTCATTTTCGCCTGCAGAAAGTCTACACAATCTTCACAGTGAACAAAAGCGCGGTGATTCGTTGGGCGAGGCGTCTGTCATCGCATCAAAGTTGCGCAGATCTGTCCATCTCCCGAATACTGGCCAATCTCACACAGCTGTGACTCCTGCAATATTGGAACGTGCGGAAACCTCTCAATCGAGTTCAAAGCTGCACCCTCAACCGATAAGGCTATTACAAGGTTCCTTTGGGATTCTGAAGGGCCATGGCACAACGATCAAGTCTCAAGTGGATTGTGCTAGCCTCAAGAAATGGAAGAAACGACTTCAAAGTGTTCGTCACCACAAAAACGCAGACGAACTTCTCCTTCTCCATGAAAACGCAATGCCTCACACAAGTCTGCGCACCAAAGAGCAGCTCACAAAACTTCATTGGACTGTTTTTCCTCATCCACTCCACAGCCCAAATCTCGCACCTTCCAACTTCCATCTGTTTGGCCCCATTAAGGATGCATTCCGCGGTAAGCAGTGCATGGATCATGGGGAGATTATTGTTGCAGCAAGACGTTGGTTCCTACATCGACCAGTAGAGTGGTGCCATGTGGGCATTCTGGCCCTCCCGTGTACGATGACGTAAGGCCATCGTATTGAACGGAGATTACGCTAAAAATATGGTTTTGTGGCCAAAAGAGTGGAGAATATTATGATATATTGGAATCCTGAAGCAACCAAACCGCTTTCAGGAGATCTTTGTTGCATTAATTACTGAACGCCCCTTGTATATACGAGTGTTGAAAGATAAAGTAATGCTGTCATGGATAGGAAGATTTTGGTAAATGTTACACAGACAATTTCCTTAGAATTTCATCTGCAATAACGCGCTCTCACTTTTCTGTGTGATCACCAGATAGCTGGGTCAGCCGACGATAAACAAGTTTCATGAAGCCGTCACGAAAAAGCTCCACCCTCGTTTCTACAACCAGGTCCTCATCACCGTCTAGATTTTTTTCTGTGGACCAGTACGGATGTCCACGAATCTTTCCCTCGGTTTTAGAAAAGAGACGAAAATCAGATGGGGATGATATATCCGATGCAGTACTGTCGTGAATATCAGTCTCCTGCTCTTCCGTAGCCTGAGGCTGAAGTTTTTATACAGCTCGGAAGGACTGGACGCAACGGGTCTTCTTTTCTTTTGTGCAGCCCGCAGGTTACTGACAATGGTTGTCGAACACCTTGTTTTTGCACGAAATTCCGTTCCTCCGTGCCTGCCGGTTTTACGTTGAAAAAATTCGAATCGAGATCCCTTTCGTACTCATGATACTGAAATACGAAGATGATTGACTTTTTGTGATGCTTCTCCATGTTATTTGAATATTCACGAACTATTACGAAGTGCCCAACACATCAAGGCAGCACTCTCTGCAAAATAGTTTTGTGGAACATGATTACTTATTGTGTATAGACTCTGCCACACCAATTCTTCACTCAACCACCGACGTTAAGACTTACCTCCACAGCTGCAAAAGTTGCATGCAGAGAACTGCTTATTTACTACTAGAAGAAGGAGAAAACTGTCTTGCAACCGAGTGACTTCGTCATTATGCGCCACAATTCGACAGAAAAAGATGGTACTTAGCAATTTGCGAGCAGAAAATGGCGGCAGGTAAAGCAAGCCTCTAAATTCATGAAAATATTCAACAGATGATTTAGGAAACTGGAAATGAGAAAGAGTAAATGCAATTCAATTTTACATTGATTTCAAATCGAGCAAACCAGGGACACTAGACACCTGGCATTCAAGATACAAATGCAACGTAAGTCGGAATTTCAAACAATCACTGACAAATATTAATGCACGGCCTCAAGAAAATCATAGAATGGCCTAAATCGAAAGGGAAGGAAACTGCATGCATTATGCTTCGGATTTAATGTCCAGAAGTCAGTCCTGTAACCATCTTCAAGGTTACGGATAGCACAAATTTTGTAACACAACGAGCTTGAATATCATACTACATTCGCAAGTTTAACAGACTAAATCAGTGAAAACTATCCCGATTATAAGAACCGCACGAATGAACTGACTGTAAAACCTTGCCGTGAGTAACCACGTTCTCGCCAATAACTGCAAACAAGTCGCGCTGTGTCTGGCGTTTTACCGTTCATAACAAGCCACCCGCGACAAGTGTTTTTCGAAGCGCCCCCGAACATGCACGCTGACTGACCGAAAGAGCCGCGAAGTGGTGAAAAGTGATCAAGTGACACGACATAGAGAGTCTCGTCTCAAAGAATGTACACTGTATGTATCCATACTAGTTACACAGCATCTTTGCAAAACATTAGCAAAGACCAGTTCGCGAGTCATTGAAAGCAAATTATTGAACATTTTGTATGCTCATTTAACACGCAAATTCCAACGTTTTGGAAAAGAATTCTGCCTTTAGAAAAACAATTTTCTTCTTTTTCACCCATACATATTTCGGTGAAATTTCATTCTATTCTACGCACACGCTGTCCCAGGGGGAATTTCAATAAGCAGGGAAACTGTAATGCACTGAGTTTTCCACACTGATGACAAGGCCTCAACATCTGTCCAGGCCAATCCTGACCACAAAGGAAGAGGGAGAAATACAATTATTCCTTTAATTCTGATCACAGATTCGAACTCCATATGAAATTCCGAGTAACCTAATTCCTAACTCCGACCAGTCGGATAGTTAATTAACAATTCATCAAATGTGATCATTGCATTAACTCCACTAAATTAATTTTCCCAAATCCACTGACACTGCCGAGGACTTGTCGAAGTAGAGGACCATCGGTCAGAGGGGACAGAATAAGTGTAGCATTCTCCGTTTAATAAATATAGAAAACGCCCAAGATGGTGAAATCTAGCTTGCTGTTCTGGCCGTTATTTCAAATTGTCGTTGGAGCCAGGCGGTGGCAGAGGTACACACTGTTCTCGCGCCTTCTGAGAACTTTCGCCAGTTCATTGTCTGTAGCTTCCTTACTGTCCCTTTTTTGTAAACCAATTTGTTACTAGGCTACGAAACACCTGTAGAAGAGACGAAGTCTCTCGCCTGGGACAGAAGAACCTGAGGGAACATCGTCAGTCGGAGCTCCATTGCTAACCTCTTACAGTTACTTCTACCAAACCCTAAACGCTACAAAATGACAGGTACGAATGTTCGAAGTAAAAACGTCTAGTAAGCACTGTGAGCCGTGCATGGCTCGTATTCGTGCTGTTTATTGCTTGACATCTTGTGTTTGCGGTACTGCGGTCCTGCTTCTTATTCGATTTACTGGCGTCACTAACAAGGGAACCTCCCCATCGCACCCCCCCCTCAGATTTAGTTATAAGTTGGCACAGTGGATAGGCCTTGAAAAACTGAACACAGATAAATCGAGAAAACAGGAAGAAGTTGTGTGGAACTATGAAAAAAAAATAAACAAAATAAACAAACTGAGTAGTCCATGCGCAAGATAGGCAACATCAAGGATAGCGTGAGCTCGGGAGCTCCGTGGTCCCGTGGTTAGTGTGAGCAGCTGCGGAATGGGAGGCCTTCGGTGCAAATCTTCCCTCGAGTGAAAAGTTTGCTTTCTTTATTTTCGCAAAGTTATGATCTGTCTGTTTGCTTATTGACGTCTCTGTTCACTGTAATAAGTTTAGTGTCTCTGTTTCGCGACCGCACAGCAAACTTACAGTTCGGAAAATATTCATTGACTTTGTTATTGAAGTCGCGAGCTATATTTGCTGGATTCTTATTGCCCACGAAATATATCTCACGTATTTAATGCATTCTCGTCCAAAGTGGCGAACAGTCAACTGCCAGCCAAGGAGCCTCCTTAGCAGGAATACTCTCTCTTCCGTGCGCTGTAGTCGACTGACGTCGTGTGTTTCGATGTTTGTTTAGATGTAGCGTCCCCATACTACGGCGCAGTTACCTCACATCCGACGGGCGGACGGACAGATAATAATTGTCTGAAAATAAAAAATTGAACTTTTTACTCGAGGGAAGACTTGAACCAAGGACCCCTCGTTCCACACCTGCTCACTCTAACCACGGGACCACGGCGCTTCTGAGCGTAGACCGTCCTTGATGTTGCTTATCTTTCGCATGGACTTTTCAGTTTGTAAATTTTGCTTATTTTTTTCATAGTTCCACACAACTTCTTCCTGTTTTTTCGATTGATCTGTGTTCAGTTTTTCAAGGCCTATCCACTGTGCCAACTTATAACTAAATCTGAGGAGGGTGCGATGGGGAGGTTCCCTTGTAAGTTGCTGCCTTGCCTGCCCGTGAGTAGCTGCAGCAACGCTTATCAAATGGTTCAAATGGCTCTGAGCACTGTGGGACTTAACTGCTGAAGTCATCAGTCCCCTAGAACTCAGAACTACTTAAACCTAACCAACCTAAGGACATCACACACATCCATGCCCGAGGCAGGATTCGAACCTGCGACTGTAGCGGTCGCGCGGTTCCAGACTGTAGCGCCCAGAACCGCTCGGCCATCCCGGCCGGCAGTGCTTATCAATAAGAGCACTGTCGTACTATTTTTGCAGCGATCACTAGTATTTCCGGGTCGACGTGTGTCGGGAGTTCAGTCGGGATGAAGCTCCATTAAAACCTGCACAGCCAGTACTCGCCGACCGCTCGCGACACACATGCACTGTCCGGCGGAAGGAGACACGAGCGGGTACGGCCGTTGGTTGGTCGTCCGGTCGGTCGCCTCGCCGGGGGTCGTGTATTTCGTCTTCTGACCGCTTCTGGCCCTTTTCAGTTGGTCATCTTAACGGACTTGGGTCGGTTCCTTCTTTGTGCAGAGATGTCGAGTGGCCAGTGGGCCGGTGTACGGATCGTCGTGTGTCCGAGTTGCGAACGGACATCAAGGGAGTCGGGACGGAGCAGTAGTGAGGTCCGGACAGCATGACTTGCCCGACAGTTGCCGACACACATGACTTGAGTGGGCACGACCTAGGCTGGTCGTTCGGTCGGTCGTCTCATCGGAGGACGTGTATTTGGTCGCCGACCACTTCTGGGTTCTCCGTGTGTGTCGACTTTTGATTCGTGCTTGTTGTTCCACAGTCACGTTTTTTTAGTACTGTTCGAGTACGTAAAGTACCTAGCGACTGGAAGAAAGCGCAGGTCGTTCCCATATTCAAGAAGGGTCGTAAATCAGATGCGAATAATTATAGGCCTATTTCGCTTACGTCAATCTGTTGTAGAATAATGGAACATCTTTTGTGTCCTCGTATTATGACGTTCTTAGATAATACAAATCTCCTTCATCATAACCAACATGGATTCCGCAAACAGAGATCATGTGAAACTCAGCTCGCCCTATTTGCCCAAGAAATTCACAGTGCCGTAGACACTGGCGAGCAGATTGATGCCGTATTCCTGGACTTCAGGAAGGCATTTGATACGGTTCCGCACTTACGTTTAGTGAAAAAAATACGAGCTTACGGAATATCGGACCAGGTTTGTGATTGGATTCAGGATTTGCTAGAAGAAAGAACACAACATGTCATTCTTAACGGTTCAAAATCTGCAGATGTAGAGGTAATTTCGGGAGTACCGCAGGGAAGCGTGATAGGACCTTTATTGTTTACAATATACATAAATGACTTAGTTGACAACATCGGTAGCTCCGTGAGGCTATTTGCAGATGACACGGTTGTCTACAAGAAAGTAGCAACATCAGAAGACTCGTACGTACTCCAGGAGGACCTGCAGAGGATTAATGCATGGTGCGACAGCTGGCAGCTTTCCCTAAACGTAGATAAATGTAATATAATGCGCATACATAGGGGCAGAAATCCATTCCAGTACGATTATGCCATAGGTGGTAAATCATTGGAAGCGGTAACGACCGTAAAATACTTAGGAGTTACTATCCGGAGCGATCTGAAGTGGAATGATCACATAAAACAAATAGTGGGAAAAGCAGGCGCCAGGTTGAGATTCATAGGAAGAATTCTAAGAAAATGTGACTCATCGACGAAAGAAGTAGCTTACAAAACGCTTGTTCGTCCGATTCTTGAGTATTGCTCATCAGTATGGGACCCTTACCAGGTTGGATTAATAGAAGAGATAGACGTGATCCAGCGAAAAGCAGCGCGATTCGTCATGGGGACATTTAGTCAGCGCGAGAGCGTTACGGAGATGCTGAACAAGCTCCAGTGGCGGACACTTCAAGAAAGGCGTTACGCAATACGGAGAGGTTTATTATCGAAATTACGAGAGAGCACATTCCGGGAAGAGATGGGCAACATATTACTACCGCTCACATATATCTCGCGTAATGATCACAACGAAAAGATCCGAGAAATTAGAGCAAATACGGAGACTTACAAGCAGTCGTTCTTCCCACGCACAATTCGTGAATGGAACAGGGAAGGGGGGATCAGATAGTGGTACAATAAGTACCCTCCGCCACACACCGTAAGGTGGCTCGCGGAGTATAGATGTAGATGTAGATGTAGGTTGTGGAAGTGTTTCGTGGAACCGTGTGTAGCTTGTGTGGTTTGACTGAGCAGCTGTTTTAATGCTACCTGCGTGCTGCAGGCGGTCAGTCGGAAGACCAAACACACGTCCCCCGATGAGGCGACCGACCGAACGACCAACCAACGGTCGTTCCCGCTCAAGTCTCCTTCCGCCGTACAGTGCATGTGTATCGCCAGCGGTCGGCGAGCACTGGCTGTGCAGAAATTACTGGAGCTCCGTCCCGACTGAACTCCCGACACACGACGACCCGAAAATACTAGCGGTCGCTGCAAACATAGTACGACAGTGTTGCTCCAGCGAGGAAGTCTCCGCGGCGCGAGCCCAGGCACGGATCCCTGGCGGCGTGCACGCCCTGTCGGATCGTGAGGCCCTAGCTGCGAGAGCGACGAAGTTCGTTGCCCACCGAACTTGGTCGCTGAAGTTGAGTCATCAGTTAACCTGTTATGAAACCTCAACTATTGTGACATCTTTTCGTTAATTTACGGGTTGTTACTCCCTGGGCTGTTTTTAGACACCAATTTATGAAGACGTAGTGCTGTTCGTATCCTCGTCCTCGGCCGATATTTTCCTTCGTTGTGCCTATAGTCGGACGGAAGGGAATTGGTTAAATTGTCGGTCCGTCCTTGGGCCGTCCCTAGTTTGGGTTGCCATTCGATTATTTAACTTCAAATCTTGGCTGCGTGTCTCACCTCACCTTACGTTTGAGCTACCTTCCCAGGTCGACCCTTGGAACACTTCTGAGGACCACTGTTCTGTTGGTTTTAGATTGTGATTTTCATTTTAGTCGCAAGTACTGTGCGAGACCTTCAGCCATCTATTAATTCAGTTTGTTTCAATTTTAAAACAAGGCCTTCAGCCGTCGTAAATAAAAATCTTGAAGATTCTTGCTTAAATTATTTCTTTTTAAGGGGGATTTTGCTCTGTTTGGAATCCTTAATATCCAGGCCTTAAGCCTTGAGTTGTTCTATGTTCAGTATGTGGCCTTCAGCCGAAATTTTACGCGAAATACCTTAAGTAAGACCTTCAGCCGCGTCCATTCTTTAAAGCAATTGTAATAACTTGTGTTCGGGCTTTTAGCCGTATTGTTTTGAATCCTTTTAAGGGCATGTGTGATTAAGTAGTTCTTAGGGAAATAAAATTTTGCGTGTTTGTGCAAATAACAGTAACTCATTACGGCCCCTTTCCACAACCGCTCTGTCCTGCGAAACCAGGTTTCACACTGGCTCTAAAATGCATAGCTTAATAAGTTCTGAGCAGTTCTTCATATTCGACACTGTGAAACAAATGTCTTCACGGCAAGCTTTGTTTTCCATGTTTTGTGAAGAGCTAGTGTGGAACGAAACATGAAAAAGTTGGCTAGTGAACGTGGGCTTTAAAATGCATACTTCAAGGCTGGCTCTGAGCACTATGGGACTTAACATCTGTGGTCATCAGTCCCCTAGAACTTAGAACTACTTAAACCTAACTAACCTAAGGACATCACACACATCCATGCCCGAGGCAGGATTCGAACCTGCTACCGTAGCGGTCACGCGGTTCCAGGCTGAAGCGCCTAGAACCGCACGGCCACTTCGGCCGGCATACTTCAAGGGCTGTGAGCAGTTGTTCAGTAGAAATGTTCCACAGTGGCTATGAGCTATGAGCACTTATTCAGTAGAAGAGATGTGTTTCACAATAGCGAAGATGAAAAAATGAGAGTAGCTCTGAAGATGTGAATTTCAGAGCCCATGCTTACTAGACGTTTTTGGTTCGAATGATCGTTCCTGTCATATCGACCATTCCTCCTGCGACACTCTTTCGAAATCAGTGAGATATTGTGTGTTTGCCGCGCGGGAATAGCCGAGTGGTCTTAGGAGCTGCAGTCATGGACTGTGTGGCTGATCCCGGAGGAGGTTCGAGTCCTCCCTCGGGCATGGTTGTGTGTGTTTGTCCTTAGGATAATTTAGGTTAAGTAGTGTGTAGGTTTAGGGACTGATGACCTTAGCAGTTAAGTCCAATAAGATTTCACACACATTTGAACATTTTTTTACTGTGTGTTTGCGAGTGCAATTTCATAGAGTAATGCCAAGGTGGAAACGACGAATCTTTTAGACGACAAACTATACCAGAATGTCAGTTTTACTACAAGAAAGCAACATGAACTACAGGATGTGGTATTAACAGATTAAAATACGCTCTGTGAAACTTCACCGAAACTTGTATGGGTGAAAAAGGAGAAAACCGTGTTTGCTCAAGATAGTATCCTTCACTAAATTATAATTAGGTTAATGACGCCTGAGAGTAAAGGATTTAAATGCGGTAAATGTTCTTTTGTGAAAATTCATAGATGTCGTCTTCAAACAAATCGGTGTAGGAGCACTTGGAGTCGATCAGCCGTTGGCGAGTTAAGTGCAGCGACGGGGTTGAGAGAGGGGGGGGGGGGGGGGAGAGAGTTTGGAAATGGGTGGATTGCCAGACACCGCCTGACGCATAGACGGTGCGGGAGGGAAGGGATTCGCAACGAGGGAAGGGTGACGGCGGCGGAGAGGGGGGTGAAACCCGGAGATTGCAGCAGCCCAAGTCGGACTAGATCAGCCGGCGCTGCCGAGATGTGATAAGTTGGGGGTGGCGGGGGGGGCGGCGGGAGCGGAGAAACGGCCTCGGGGGGCGGGGCGGTCGCCGGAGTAACTTGCCATCGCGGCGCGCGGCGGAACGGGGCGGGCCCGGACGGCTGCAAAAGTTTCGTCATTCCAGAATGACACGAGTGGTCTTTATAGGTTCGAGTCGGCGCCTGTATTGACAAAAGTGTCGCTATAAGTCGCGGCGGGCTTTTCCTTTTGGGGAGCAGTTGCGAGCGAGCGACCGGGCGAGAATAGAGCGCAGCGCAGCGCGGGCGAGCGGCACGGCGCGGCCCGGCCCTCATTGGCTGGGGCTGCGGGCGCCGGCCAATATCTGCGAGCAGACTTACGGCCTCATGTTTCTGTCATTAGCGACTCCCGCTCTGTCTGCTGCTCTCCCTCTCCCTCTCTCAGGCTCTTTCCCGTCTCTGCCACGTTCGCGATGTGCCAGCAGTGCACGCGTTTCTGTTCTGCAGCACCAAACAAGAGTATAAAATATAGTCGGCTCTTACAACACCAGCGCTGCAGATGTAAGATTGAATGTTGCCTCAGTACTCTTCCAGTTCGCTCACTTCCTTGCTGTTGGCAGCTACAATACACGAATATGAATGGAAGTTTCGAGTTTAGCGTCCCACTGGTTGGCAGGATAAGGCAGTTTGCAAATCGAAGTTGGGCAAGCACACAGAACCTCCATTAGCACAGCTCCAGAAGGAAGCCAAGAAACCATTCTCACATCGACCTGAAACAATTTTGTAAATTTCGTATCATTTGGGAAAAGTCATATTTTATTCAGATTTGCTGATAAATCTTTTAATTACCGTTTTCAGCGTCCAGATCATTTTAAAGCAGTTTAAAATTATTTGCAACTGTTTTCAAGACAATAATAATAATGCGGTTCCAACAACATAAAACACATCCTGCATCACTGAAAATGACACACCAAGTATTAAGTAATGAGACTGACAATGCTCAAACACACAAATGAAACAATTTTTAAGAAACCCGCTGGGATTCTATCTGCACTGACGGAAAAACATCGCAGCACCGAAAGGTAATTAATGTATAGTAATGATATTTCGGAAATACATTCGTCTAGGTAACATATCTAAGTGATTAATATTACAAGATCACAGATTAATGTAAGCGTGAGATAAGCCGTTGTAAGTGTGAAGTGCTGGTACATTAATAACAGGTGCAACCGCCAGAATGTTGAATGCACTAAGTCGATCAACACAGGGACGGTTAGTGCTGTTTCTGGACAATGCTGGAGATATCATCAGATGGTGTTCCATATGTGCTTGATTGGAGACAGATCTGGCGATTGAACAGACCAAGGCGACACGTGGACACTCTGCAGAACATGCTGGGTCACAACGAGGTGTAAGATAGCAAGGACTATGCCCCTTACATGAAGTCATTAAAGATCACCTAACTCACGTTGAGCGAACAGTAGGGCTGAACAAAAAATGACTGACATGGCACAATGCATCTTGTAGAGGGTATAGTATGGACGTATTGGAATAATTAATGTCGAGTGATGGTTTTAAAGTAATTCACACGACATGTAAACTTTGTGGAAACCAGTCGATTTACTGGACACAAGTTTACCCCTGGTAAACATTTAGAGTTGACCGTGGCCGGCTGGGGAACGGTGAAGGGAAGTGAAAATAGGCAGCTTAGGGCGGCTCAAGCTCTGAGAAAGCGGTAACGCGGCGCGGCCTCCAGCCGCCTTAAGATGAGTGACAGTGAGTGGGTGGTTGACCCCGACTCCATGCTGGTGTACCGGGAAACAGACGGAGAACTTTACGCCTGTTGATAATTGTCCGTCGTCCTGTTTTCTGTGAAACATGCGACAAAGCCGCGCAAAGCTACGGTGGAGCGGTCAACAGAGGTCAAAATATGCGTGTTTGTGACTATAGCTACTTCACGCTGAATTGACGGTCCGCAGAGCCTGAAGTAAATCAGGTGAAGAGCGACAGCATGAAATACGCCAGCCTCCGATGGGAACGTAGGACCAAGGAATTTGAAGTACTCTCCTGGGCGTCAGAATTCCGGAAAACTTGGTGTTTGTGCAGACGCTAACCTTGATGGGTGGCCTGGGGGGAGGTAAATAGAAGAAGTTGAGAGGAAGGGAAATTTTGTGGGAATTTGTTCACTTCCCAGAGCAGGCATTGGTCGGCGCTGGGAAGCAACGCATAATTAACGCGACTTGCGCTGCAATTGGCGTAAGTGATTTTGCTGGAGGGGAAACCGAGGCAAAGAGCGGACTGGCAGAAGTCTCAGTACAGGTCTTCCGTTCCCAGCTTGCCTAGAGTGCGGACGTGGCGTTCTTTACTCAGCTTGCCTGGGAAAGAGTGAGCATATCTGCAGTTTAGGACTTAGCAAATGGAACGATTGAGCCTGGAGATAGGAAGTTTTGGTTCAGCTATGTACTGAGCAAGATAGCTAGGAGTGAATAGACGAGCGCAGCCTTGCAGCACCACGAGGTCGGCCGACGTCCACACAACGGCGCCGCTCCGCCACGCTGTATTCGGTGATATTGCGCCCGCTCCGGCCACTGATTAATTTGTTGGATCACGTCGCCAAAGTTTCCACGAGGGTTTCATGGGCCGTGTACTGTAGAATTCTTCTCGCACTTCGCATTACGCCTGGGTCAGTCGATAGGAATTACTTTTGAGTTATCGAGTTTTACTCCACGCAAACGCAATTTATTACCACTGCCTGGTAGGAGAGTCAGGTAATGTGATGATTGAAGTTCGTGAGTTAAAACAAATTTGTGATAATCGACTGCATCTGTTTTCAATCAAGTAGTTGAAATCCCAAGTCACTTTCTTCATTAATTTTATGTTCAACATTTGTATCTGGTGTTCAATAGCTGCATATAACATCAATGTGCACCCCTTTTTAATTAAAAGTGATCAATTCTGAATCAATTAATGTCAACACTGCCACTGCAGTTCAATCAGGAGTCACAGGGCCTTATTACTTTCTTTGCGTTATCCGATATTGCGGCAGTTTTGCACTCTCTGTTGATCTGTTAGTCAATTAGCTGGGGTGAACACACGCCAAACCAGATAAGTGACGGGTGGGGTGTTACAGAGGGTATGTGGGCAAGCGTTAACCTGTGGAAAATGCCCCTGCAATGCAGTTCACGAATGCCAGCTCTACAGGTCTAATCACCAGACTGATGTACAGATTTGCAGCCATGGAGTGTGGGATAACCCTGAGAGTGCTCCTTGTGTCATACGAAACCGCACTCCTGACCGTAACTCCAGGTGTAGGTTCCGTGTGTGTAGCCTTAACTGGCCTTCTAACCAACACACGACCATCACCAAGGCAGAACCAGCTTTCATCAGAAAACACTAAAAACCTCCAACCTGTTCCCGAACGAGCTCTCTCTTAAAGCCACTGAAGTCGCAAATGGCGGTAGTTTAGAGTCAGTAGAATGCACGCAACAGGAGGTCTGTCTCGGAGTTGTTCTTGACGTTGTTGTTGTTGTTGTTGTCTTCAGTCCTGAGACTGGTTTGATGCAGCTCTCCATGCTACTCTATCCTGTGCAAGCTTCTTCATCTTCCAGTACCTACTGCAACCTACATCCTTCTGAATCTGCTTCGTGTATTCATCTCTTGGTCTCCCTCTACGATTGTTACCCTCCAAGCTGCCCTCAAATACTAAATTGGTGATCCCTAGATGTCTCAGAATATGTCCTAGCAACCGGTCCCTTCTTCTTGTCAAGTTGTGCCACAAACTCCTCTTCTCCCCAATTCTATTCAATACCTCCTCATTAGTTATGTGATCTACCCATCTAATCTTCAGCATTCTTCTGTAGCACCCCATTTCGAAAGCTTCTATTCTCTTCTTGTCCAAACTATTTATCGTCCACGTTTCACTTCCATACATGGCTACACTCCATACAAATACTTTCAGAAATAACTTCCTGACACTTAAATCTATACTCGATGTTAACAAACTTCTCTTCTTCAGAAACGTTTTCCTTGCCATTGCCAGTCTACATTTTATATCGTTCTTGACGTAACTGACTTTTAACAGTTCTTTGTGTCACTGTGGTGCCAACTGCTGCTCTGATTGCTGCTGCATCTGCTGCACGATGAGCAAGAACCACACACCGAACATGATGGTGCTCCCTCTAGCTAGTGCCATGTCGTCGTCCAGAACATCGTCTTTTTGCGACCGTACATTTTCGGGACCACCACTTCCACCAATCATGTTCAATGGCTGCATTCCTGCCAAGTCTTTCTGCAGTACAGCTGAAGGAACATCCAGCTTATCTTAGCCCTATGAGACGACCTCTTTCAAACGAAGTCAGGTGTTGATAATGGCCTCTTCACCGCCTTTAAGACGTTCTTGACTAACAACAACTCACCACTTTTTTTCAACAATGATATTCGCCGACATACATGCAATTGAGATGTTATTTTATTTTATTTTGATAACCAGTTTCGGCATTCCATTTTGCCGTCTTCAGGCCCCATACCCATTTCACGAAGAGAAACGATACCGGTATACTGGGGCCGTATGTTCCTGGATGTCGTGAATCCTAAACCGGATCCCAAGTCTTTCCTTCAAAGGATACATTTGGGATGGATCCCGTTTAGGATTCACGACATCCTGGAACATATGGCCCCAGTACGCCAATACCGTTTACTTTTGTAAAATGTGGATGGGGCCTGAATATGGCGCAATAGAATGCCGAAACTGGTAGTCAAAATAAAATAAAATAAAATAATATCTCAGTTGCATGCTGTTGGCGAATTTCATTGTTAAGTACTTGACCAGCCGCTGTTCCATGCCCACAATGGATCAGTAGAGACAGCTCACAACTTCCAACCTCAAACGTATACTATGTGATCAAAAGTATCCGGATACCCTAAACCATACGCTTTTCATATTAGGTGCATTGTGTCGCCACCTACTGATAGGTGCTCCATGTCAGCGACCTCAGTAGTCATCAGACATCGTTACAGTGCAGAATGGGGCCCTCCGTGGAACTCACGGACTTCGAACGTGGTCAGGTGATTGGGTGGCACCTGTGTCATACGCCTGTACGCGAGATTTCCACATTCCTAAACACCCTAGGACCACTGTTTTCCATGTGATAGTGAAGTGCAAACATGAAGGGACACGTACAGCACAAAAGTGTACAGGCTGACCTAGTCTGTTGCCTGACAGAGACCGCCGACAGTTGATGACGGTCGTAACGTGTGATAGGTAGACATCTACCCAGAACATCGCACGAGAATTCCAAACTGCATTGCAAGTACTACGACAGTTGGGCAAGAGGTGAGAAATCTTGGATTTCATGGTCGAGCGGCTGCTCATAAGCCACACATCACACCGGTAAATGCCAAACGACGCCTCACTTGGTGTAAGGAGCGTAAATACTAGGTTATTGAACAGTGGCAAAACGTTGTGTGGAGTGACGAATCTCGGTACACAACGGTAAAATGAGGCGGTGGTGTTATGGTGTGATCGTGTTTTCCATGGGGAGGGGTGGGGGCTTGCACCCTTAGTTGTTTTGCTTGGGACTATCACAGCACAGGCCTACATTGATATTTAAAGCACCTCCTTGCTTCCTACTGTTGAAGAGAAATTCGGGGATGGCGATTGCATCTTTCAACACGATCGAGCACCTGTTCATACGGCATTGCCTGTAGCGGAGTGGTTACGCGATGACATCCCTTCAATGGACTGGCCTGCATAGGGTCCTGACTTGAATCCTATGGAACACCTTTGGGATGTTTGAAACGCCGACTTCGTGCCACGCCTCACCGACCGACATCGATACCTCTCCTCAGTGCAGCTCTACGTGAAGAATGATATGCCATTCCACAAGTAACGCTCCAGCACCTGACTGAACGTATGCCTGCGAGAGTGGAAGCTGTCATCAGGGCTAATGGTAAGCCCAAACCATATAGAATTCCAGCATTACTGATGGATGGCGCCACGAACTTGTAAGTCGGTTTCAACCAGGTGCCCGGATACTTTTGATCACATAATGTAACTAACGATCACGACCGTTCCAGCGTGTATTTGAAGCAAACCTGATTTGGATACTCGTAGTGACGGTACTAGCGCCACTCCTATGCGACTGGCATGAAAACTGAACAGACATCATCGTTCAAGGTAGAAACACGCGTATCAACTTTCGTTTATGTCACACAACTCCTTCTTGGAGTTGCTTTTTTTTAAGTCTTTATGGTAACTGGCGATTATAGTAGTAATTCGAGGAAAGGAGAGAAAATGCCGTATGAAAATAGGGGGAGAGTAAATAGAGCAAGTGAATAACATCAATTACATGGGAAGTGTAATAATGGATGATATGTATTGCTCAAGAGAAATTAGGAAAATAATTGCAATGGCAAAAGAAGGATTCAAGAGGAAACAGAAATTAATTTGTGGACCACTAAACAAAGATCTGAGGTAAGGGCTTTCCAAATGTTACAACTGGAACGTTGCACTATATGATGTGGAGACTTGGACATTGAGGAAGGAAGATGAAAGAAGGTTGGAGGCACTAGAGATGTGGATATGGAAAAGAATACAAAAAGTAAAATGGGAAGACCGAGTAAGGAATGAAGAAGTATTTAGCAGAGTTGGAGAAAACAGAAACATGCTGAAAGTCATCAGAAAGGGAAAAGGGAACTGGATTGGGCATTGTTTGAAGAGGGACTGTTTATTGAAGGAAGGAATAGAAAGCATGGTGGAGGGAAGAAGGGGAAGAGGAAAAAAAAGATATCAAATACTGGACAACATCAAAGGACACAAATATTCAGAAATTAAAAGACTGGCTATGGACAGACAAAAGTGGAAGAGGCTTCACCCATGACAAGACCTGCCGTAAGGCAGAATAACATACTACTACTACTATAATAACTCAACTCAAAATTTTAAAACTAAAGAGTTCGTAAGTGTGAGCGAAGGATGCCAGAAAACATTAAAAATAGAAGAAGAAAGTTAGTGTGTGTGTGTGTGTGTGTGTGTGTGTGTGTGTGTGTGTGTGTGTGTGCGTGTGTGTGTGTGTGTGTGTGTGTGTGTGTCTGTGTGTGTTCAAAGTTCTAACACGGGAACGATATACTTTTGGTTAAAATCCCATTCGCTTTCATACTGGTAATTCTAGTGATTTTGGTTGCCCCTCCTTTGCTTTTGTCTGAAGTCAATTTAGTGGAAATGATGTTGGGCTGACTGCATGATTTTGGCGCGAAAATGGGAAGCTCGGTTTTCCAGTGACTAGATGCAAGGGCTAAAGAAAGGTTGACACACACTTCCTGGGTACAATCAACACACTTTGAAAAAGTAAATATGTTATCTCCATAGAAATAGTTCCTGAAACGCCTTGTTTTCCTGTTAGAACTCATTTTCCATAACTATTCATGGTACATTAGTCACGTGAAATACATTGGAACAGAACATACCACCATACAGCATAAAACTTTCTTTAACAAAGTGTTCAGAATACTCCCCTATGGTAATCCCTAACCCTTAGGTTCACCATGACGGTTTTTTAAATTCAGTTTCAATGAAGCCTGAATGTAGTGTTTACATTCACCTCACATAGTTGTTCGTGTTGACATGAAACTCATACGACACTTTAAACTGTCGAACAGAACGAGAAAGTTTTAAACTGCCAGGAATCTCCAAAATAGCACACACTTCCTTGCGGAGACTACTATTCATTTATGAGAGTCACTTCACTACCTTACTAACACGTTACATAAACTGTTAAGTGTCCATGGCGGAATTGGCGTTTGGTACAGTGCAGTGGAAGTCTATATAATCGCGTCAATTGCATTTACCAGATTGACGCTTATGTTACCACACGGTAATGGCCATGCTGCTCAACGTTTATATCGGGACATATTTCCAGGTCGAAGTTAGCAGTAAAGGAGAACGTTTGAAGCAAGTAATCGTCGTCGTACTGACGACGAGATGTTAAGCTTGACATAGTACCTCAGGGAAACCTAGAAAGGAGAGGGAATAAAAACTGAAGGATGCAACTTTTCACGCAGTTGGAAATTTAACTCGACGATGCCACAAATATTGGCTAATACATTTCTGAATGCTGCGTAGGACTGAAGCTACGACCAAACTCCAAGTAAAATGCCAAAAGACAACAGGATAATCAACTTGAAGAAAGACAACTTTTCAGCCAAGATAGTATTTGTAAAACATTTTTTACTATTTTCTGCAAACTGAGTTGCTATAATCTTATCTGTGAACAGTGTACAAAAAGTGTAAAATATATGACGTTATGAAACCTGCCGTACAAGTCGTTAATATAATACATGGCTTGAATTATTATTACCCATACCACTGTACAGGTTAATATATGTGTCCAGTTCTCGCTATAAATGTACTCCATTTCTTAATTAACTGGACATTTGACTTCAGATGCATTAGCATGTCATAGTTCAAACCAGTATAAACAATATGTTCACAACTAAATCTAGTATTTATGTTTCGCCAAGTGCATCCCCCTCGTACGACATCACTTATGGAAAAGTGCCGTTGAACTGAAACGCAGGAAGTTATTGACATTTAGTGCCATTGCAAATCGCTTGTGTATAATTTTCTGTAGCGGGTAGAAGCTAAAACATATTCCAAAAGTAGAAGGAAACACATAACCAAATGGAACAAAAACAGTGAGTCAGGAAAGACAAAATGTCATTAAGATTACAACCTAAGTCGTTCTCAAAATCGTATCTTTGAAAAACGTCAGAAATAAGACAAAAGAACCACGCGCTAACATTTATTTACAATTTGCTTGTACAGCGGAAAACTAGTTGAAGATGAGGTTGCGCAGTATAGAGTCGCGTATGTAGCTCATTATGTACGTGGCGAACAGGCAATATTTCATCAAGTGATTTTAACGTCACTGTCCCCAGCTCACACCTGCAGTGGCAAAGATGCCACAGGAGCTCATCTACGCAACAACACGTGCTAGATATACCTCATGGAACATAGCCCAAGGTCTATGTATAACTTTTGGTTCTCATCATCCGTTTCAAAATGAAAACATTAAAATCTCAGAACCCAAATAATCATGACAGTGGTATGTGCTTGAGGAGAATAGTTCAAATGGTTCAAGTGTCTCTGTGCACTATGGGACTTAACATTTTAGGTTATCAGTCCCCTGTAACTTAGAACTACTTAAACCTAACTAACCTAAGGACAGCACACACATCCATGCCCGAGGCAGGATTCGAACCTGCGACCGTAGCAGTCTCGCGGTTACAGACTGAAGCGCCTAGAACCGCACGGTCACACTGGCCGGCAGGAGAATAGTCCTGAATGGGTCTGATAGTCGTGGTTCGCTGTGCTCGCGTCTTCACAGTACTCGTTCACAGCGGAGCATGCCCGGACTAGCTGCCAGGACTCGCCACCTCTGTTGACACTGAACGCACTGGTTGGGCTCTGCGCTCCGCTAAATAATTATATAATTCCTCTTCCATTACACTGTACGGCTGGAGCTAAATTGATTCTACTTTCAGATCTCTAATCGGCGGGATATAAATCCAGTCGTCCCCACACCGCAAGGTGTCTGGCACCCTGGTCTTCCAGGCAAGCAAGAATCCACTGATCAATCGATATTCGCTTAGCCATTGTGTCTACGTCATGAAACATAATTTGGTCTTTGGCGGCCAACAGATGTAGATTCTGCAGTAATCAAGCATCTTGTCCTCATGTACCGTAGAGGTGTGGTTGCGAAGTATTTTATATCCAGAAAAGTAAAGCAGTCATCAATTTTATAACAGATCAATACGTTCCTCGTATATTGCTTCCTTCTAAACACATATTAGCAGATATATCTGTAAAACTGAACGGCACGTAATATCACAAGAAAGTTATGAGTGAGTATTCATCTGGTTATATTGACTGTATTTTTGAATTCGATATTGAAATTATTGCTTCACAACTCCAGGAACTGAGGTGAAAGTTCCCGGGTTCGATTCCCGGAGGGGTCATGGATTTTCTCTGCCTCGTGATGGCTGGGTGTTGTGTGCTGTCCTTAGGTTAGTTAGGTTTAAGTAGTTCTAAGTTCTAAGGGACTGATGACCATAGATGTTAAGTCTCATAGCGCTCAGAGCCATTTGAACCATTTGAACTGAGGTGAAATGAATAAGAATCGAAGAAATCAGGTTTCCATTGCAGTATTGCAATTCAAAATTCTAGTTCCATGAACGTCCATTTACTCCGCTTTGAATTTGCTGACCAAAGTTCATATAAAAAATCTTGCAAAATATTGTGCTCGAGGTACTTCACTTCTTCGATTCAATTTTTTTCCCCCCTATCATTTTTCCAAGAGATCCACAAGAGAACTTTACTCCATTAGTTCTCTTCAACTTATCGCGAGCTCTATAATAGAACTTACTTATACACAGGCGTGCCTGGTAATGATATAATTGAAAGTTTTGCGGAAAAACAGATCTGCAAAACACATCTATTTTTATTACAATTCTGTTATTGTGTGTTTTAACAAACTACTTTAAAATTAAACACGTTCTTTTCCTTTCAAGGAGTTTTTATCATTTTGTTTTTATAGTTTATGTTTCGATGAACGTCGTAAATGTCAAACTTAACAAATTTTCTGAATTTTAGAACAGTAATTGCGATGTCTGACATTCTTGAGTTGCCGGTTATACTACCTGATATCCCCGTCTTCCTTGCGCTGTTTCGGTAACGCGACTTCTCACACAAGAATTGCATTCCAAAAAGATGTAATAAAACATTTTGACGTTTCAAAACAGGTTAATCCATTCAAAAACGCCGAATAAATTTTCATTGCAGAATTTATTTCATTTGTGAAAGATGTATTCGTTTTAATTAGCACACACAATACATCACTTTACTTGAATAAGGCTCGAATTACAGTCTGGGGCCCAAGTCTTGCATAACAGTCACAGCTTTACTGTTTATAAACCCCCCCCCCCCTTCCCCCCTTGCCCATCTCCTGTAATAACTTGAACGATGCACTGTGCCTCGACACCCTTCAGTAAACTACCCGATCCACTTAATCCAATTACAACATGTGCGTTGGTCTGAACATTACAATGATTTACCTGGCTTGATCGTACTGGAAATGGAGTAAGACGGTGTGTAAGTAGTCTTTGACTATAAGATCATTACAGACGGAGAAAAAGTTCAGTTGTGGAAACAAAAAGGAGGAGGCCATGACCTGCTGGGAGGATAGCATCAAACTGAAGTTCAGGAAACCCACAAAAACACAAATCACGATTATAAGGATGAAATTGAACTATCACGTTTCCAGAGTACAAGGCACTGTATTAAACAAAAGCGCTCCGTCTCTCGTTGACCCTATTGGAGGGTTTCGCTCACGTCTTCTTCCTAGTTGAGAATTGGGTTCACCCACCGAGATATGAAAAGAGTTTTAGTTCCGCATGACATCTTCTGAATCGTGGTGTAACTTGGATCTGTTTATCCTTAAACGACTTTGCAAAGGTGGAATACGCGTAATGTATCAAAAACAGTCTTAGGATTTACAAAGAGTCGAATTAAGAAATTTTATACGAGGTTGTACCTGCGCAACAGAATTAAAGGATCATTTTTTTTTTTTCGAAACCCCGTAATTGCATCACATTGTGAAGAGTAACTATGGAATTTGGCTCAATCTTCCTCTATAATGACGCAAATAATGGAGACATGAGACGTCAGCCTCGGTCTCGCTAAATCCTCAAATATAAAAGTGTCTGTTCAGAATTTTATGTGAACTGTAAGGTGGGTTAATGATCCCACATTGGCACCAAATGTCACCACAGTTCTGACCAATGCCAACGTGGACGTGTCACGCAATGAAAGGGTCATCACAGCCCTTCTACTCTTTTTTATGATGACTCTGTGATGGAGGGCAGAACCGCGACACCCAGTATTGAAAACACGCGTTTTTCTTCCGGTGGTCGAGGAAATCTTTTCAGATGCTCCGCCGCTCAGAACCGACACGAAAAGAACCTCAGGGTGTGACATAAAGTGCGTCAATGACACCACCGCTTTCCCTTGGGGCGTTGCTTCCCGCACATTTTGCGTTTGCAGGGCGATGAGCAACATGAAAACGTTATGTGACTGTTGAGGCCCTCGGACGTTTCAGCCCTTTCCTAAGTACAGTGTTGGGCTGTGTCATAAATTTCCACACGAATTCAGCCTGATGGCTGTAACGCCTGAGGGTTAGGCAACCCGCTCGACAGTCCTTGCCTATCTTCATGTGCTAGAGCAGTAGCCAAGCTGAATGGGTGACTAAGCTTTTGACAGGTTCGGGGTGACAATTATTGAACTAGATGAAAGAAAATCGTCATATATTCTAAAATGTTTGCATTAGGACGTTCAGTCTTCACAGCTGCCTATAAGGCATGATGGGAATTAGTACGCACATGTGCACACGCCTTGTTATGGACCACTCCCATTTGGATGGGTACGTCAGTAAGACACACTTACGCTTTTGGGGGACTGAGAAACCGCATTTCGCGAGCGAAAAGTCTCTTCACTCTCAACAAGTGGCATCAATGTCCATCGGTGCGATATTCCTTGATGGCATGGTGACTAGTGAATGGTACGTAGAGGTTTTGGAACATGATTTAATCTCCATTATCCAAAGTGACCCTGATTTCGACAAGATGTGGTTCATGCAATTTTGATGTCATGGGGGAGCACTTTGGAGACCGCATTCTGGCTCTGGGTTACCCAGAGGCCACTGGCAGGGAGCTAGATTGGCCGCCATATTCTTCGGATCTGAACATATGCGACTCCTTTCTGTGGGGCTGTATTAAAGACAAGGTGCACAGCAGCTGAATACAGTGATTTAGAAGGCCCTCGACAGCATTGATGTTCCGACACTTCGGCGGATCATGCAGAATTTTGCTACTCGTCTGCGCCACATCATCGCCCAGGGTGGTAGCCATGTCGGACATGTCATAACCTAAATACGAATATCTGTAGTGACTTTTACATGTTAAATACAGTGTATGCACGCTGTAGTTTGTATCTAATTTTCGGTTTTTAATATAGTTCAATAATTGTCACCCTGTATATTTGTAACGTGCTCAACGAAATTGCGTAGGTGACACCGAAAGTGTTGCCAACAGGGAGGAGGAGGGAGGCGTCTTAGAGGGACATTTTGTCCGTTTTATTCATGCTCATGTTAATATTGTACTCGTTCATATAATGCAACTGAAGGGTGGGAAATAAGAGGGTTGAAAAAGCTGGAGTACCCGTTGCTGCTTCGGATCACGTTCGTCGAATGGTTTTGCTTCCAAGGTGTGCACAAGAGCAAAAATTATGCTCGAGCTGCATTCCAAAGGGTTGCGACTACTTTCAGTCGGAGTGGAACCCCACAACGCCCTCAGAAACGTCCTAGAGGGCCAGCAGTGACCAAGATTGTCAAGAGCATCTTTCTGCTGCACATCTACTGCGAACTATCGGTTTTGACCGAGAAATGTTTGGGAAGCACCCCCCCATCCCCCCGCCCCCCGTGAGGGAAAGGGGTGGTTTCATCGACCCCCTTTATGCCACCATCGGAGACAATTGAGCCGAATTACAAACTTATTCGTCACAACAGCAGACAATTACCGGGTTTCGAAAAAGTAATCCTTCGGTTTTGTTGCGCAGTAGACTGTTGACTAGAATACTCTCTTTCAAATTCTAAAAGTGGCAGGGGTAAAATACAGGGAGCGAAAGGCTATTTACAACTTGTACAGAAACCAGACGGCAGTTATAAGAGTTGAGGGACATGAAAGAGAAGCAGTGGTTGGGAAGGGAGTGAGACAGGGTTGTAGCCTCTCCCCGATGTTATTCAATCTCTATATTGAGCAAGCAGTAAAGGAAACAAAAGAAAAATTTGGAGTAGGTATTAAAATCCATGGAGAAGAAATAAAAACTTTGAGGTTCGCCGATGACATTGTAATTCTGTCAGAGACAGCAAAGGACTTGGAAGAGCAATTGAACGGAATGGATGGTGTCTTGAAGGGAGGATATAAGATGAACATCAACAACAGCAAAACGAGGATAATGGAATGTAGTCGAGCTAAGTCGGGTGATGCTGAGGGTATTAGATTAGGAAATGAGACACTTAAAGTAGTAAAGAAGTTTTGCTATTTGGGGAGCAAAATAACTGATGATGGACGAAGTAGAGAGGATATAAAATGTAGACTGGCAATGGCAAGGAAAGCGTTTCTGAAGAAGAGAAATTTGTTAACATCGAGTATAGATTTAAGTGTCAGGAAGTTATTTCTGAAAGTATTTGTATGGAGTGTAGCCATGTATGGAAGTGAAACGTGGACGGTAAATAGTTTGGACAAGAAGAGAATAGAAGCTTTTGAAATGTGGTGCTACAGAAGAATGCTGAAGATTAGATGGGTAGATCACATAACTAATGAGGAAGTATTGAATAGGATTGGGGAGAAGAGAAGTTTGTGGCACAACTTGACCAGAAGAAGGGATCGGTTGGTAGGACATGTTCTGAGGCATCAAGGGATCACCAATTTAGTATTGGAGGGCAGCGTGGAGGGTAAAAATCATAGGGGGAGACCAAGAGATGAATACACTAAGCAGATTCAGAAGGATGTATGTTGCAGTAGGTACTGGGAGATGAAGAAGCTTGCACAGGATAGAGTAGCATGGAGGGCTGCATCAAACCAGTCTCAGGACTGAAGACCACAACAACAACAACAGACTCGTAGTTGGAAACTTCCGTAGTGAATCATGAAAGTTAAGATTTTGGCACAGCTCTAAAATGGTGTACATCTCGTGTAACACTTAATAGAAGGAAAGAAAGTTAGCTTTTAACGTCCCGTCGATGACGAAGTTGTTAGGGATGGAGCACAGGCTCAGATTGTAAAACGAAGGGTAAGGAAGTCATGTGTTCTGTTTCAAAAGAATCGTACCGGATTATCCGATTAGCAATTTAAGGAAAACGTGGAATACATAAATCAGCGTGACTGTTTAGAAATTAGAACCGAATGCACAGCCTTGCAACAACATTCATGGAAGTCTTACCTCTCACTGCCTTCCACACACCTTTCGATACCCCAACAAACCTCAAACCTCATTAGATGAACTACCAGCACCAATGCTCCATACGTCGTCAACCGTGTGTGTACAACCTGCACTCGTATATTCAAGGGGGAGGTTACCATGAGAAAAATATTGAACAATCAACGAAAGGATAACGTTCTACGAATCGGGGCGTGGAATGTCAGAAGCTTGAACGTGGTAGGGAAACTAGAAAATCTGAAAAGGGAAATGCAAAGGCTCAATCAAGATATAGTAGGGGTCATTGAAGTGAAGTGGAAGGAAGACAAGGATTTCTGGTCAGATGAGTGTCAGCTAATATCAAGAGCAGCAGAAAATGGTATAACAGGTGTAGAATTCGTTATGAATAGGAAGGTAGGGCAGAGGGTGTGTTACTGTGAACAGTTCAGTGACCGGGTTTTTCTAATTAGAATCGACAGCAGACCAACACCGACAACGATAGTTCAGGTATACATGCCGACGTCGCAAGCTGAAGATGAACAGATAGAGAAAGTGCATGAGGATATTGAAAGGGTAATGCAGCATGTAAAGGGGGACGAAAATCTAATAGTCATGGGCGACTGGAATGCAGTTGTAGGGGAAGGAGTAGAAGAAAAGGTTACAGGAGAATATGGGCCTGGGACAAGGAATGAAAGAGGAGAAAGACTAATTGAGTTCTGTAACAAGTTTCAGCTAGTAATAGCGAATACCCTGTTCAAGAATAACAAGAGGAGGAGGTATACTTGGAAAAGGCCGGGAGATACGGGAAGATTTCAATTAGATTACATCATGGTCAGACAGAGATTCCGAAATCAGATACTGGACTGTAAGGCGTACCCAGGAGCAGATATAGACTCAGATCACAATATAGTAGTGATGAAGGGTAGGCTGAAGTTCAAGACATTAGTCAGGAAGAATCAATACGCAAAGAAGTGGGATATGGAAGTACTAAGAAATGACGAGATACGTTTGAAGTTCTCTAACGCTATAGATACAGCAATAAGGATTAGCGCAGTGGGCAGTACAGTTGAAGAGGAATGGACATCTCTAAAAAGGGCCATCACAGAAGTTGGGAAGGAAAACATAGGTACAAAGAAGGTAGCTGCGAAGAAACCATGGATAACAGAACAAATACTTCAGTTGATTGGTGAAAGGAGGAAGTACAAACATGTTCCGGGAAAATCAGGAATACAGAAATACAAGTTGCTGAGGAATGAAATAAATAGGAAGTGCAGGGAAGCTAAGACGAAATGGCTGCAGGAAAAATGTGAAGACATCGAAAAAGATATGATTGTCGGAAGGACAGACTCAGCATACAGGAAAGACAAAACAAACTTTGGTGACATTAAAGGCAACGGTGGTAACATTAAGAGTACAACGGGAATTCCACTGTTAAATGCAGAGGAGAGAGCAGATAGGTGGAAAGAATACATTGAAAGCCTCTATGAGGGTGAAGATTTGTCTGATGTGATAGAAGAAGAAACAGGAGTCGATTTAGAAGAGATTGGGGATCCAGTATTAGAATCAGAATTTAAAAGAGCTTTGGAGGACTTACGGTCTAATAAGGCAGAAGGGATAGATAACATTCCATCAGAATTTCTAAAATCATTGGGGGAAGTGGCAACAAAACGACTATTCACGTTGGTGTGTAGAATATATGAGTCTGGCGGCATACCATCTGACTTTCGGAAAAGCATCATCCACACAATTCCGAAGACGGCAAGAGCTG